>NW_022103920.1:82859021-82862238 GCF_000313985.2 Echinops telfairi
CAATAAATCTCTTTATTAAAAAGTCATTTAATTGGTGTAGCCTGGAATTAGCCTTAAGGAGTTCTCTCCTCTATTTTAACTGTTGGAACAGAGGGCAGAGTCTGACAAGCTCCTTTGGAGTGGTCCAGGAAATGTCAGGGCTGCCGTAGAAGTACAGAAGACAAAGAGCAATGATACAAAATCAGTATCACTAATGATGGGAATCGACTGGTCCTTCACAATTCTCAGAGGGAAGGACGTGCCTTCCAATTCTCCAGTGAAGATGAAATTCGCATGGACCCCATACTTTCTAGAGTGGCTAGGTGAATGTCTGAAACTGTTGGCCTGAAGTAATCTTTCAACTTAAACCAAAAATATCCTCCCAAGTGTTTGCCAAACAACACAACGGGCTAGCTTAATGAGCAAAGAACATCTGCCTTGAGCTCTGAGCTCTTTTAAGACCGATCTCTTTGGGAACGATTGGCAACAGCAATTGGAAAGGTTAGATAGGAAGTGGAGGGTCAGTGTGTTTACATTAATGATGGAGGAACAACTTGGAAATGGAGGTCGCCAACCAACGGTTATGTAATTCGAAGAAGCGGTTATGTAATTCGAAGAAGTAATCGATGTCCTTGAATTGTTCACTAGATGGCTGAATTCATCTGAGTTCTGCTGTGTATCGTCTCAACAACAACACATGTCAAATGGTTATTGTTTTAATCTTTAGTCAAAGTAACTCTGATCTCATTTGATGGGGAATAGAGCCCCTGGATTTGGAGTGAAGGCGAGGAGCAGGGAGAACAGAGACGAGTGAGAGGTCCTTTCTAAGAATTCCGGGGAGAGTTCCCCATTCATGAAGGAAAGTAGAAAACCATATACAGACAGAACCAGGGCCACCAGCAGAGACCGGCCGGGCTCCTAAGCAGTGACCACAAGGGATCTCCCTTTAGAGTGGCAATGACTTCTAGGAAAAGGGACTGCTCAGCAAACCAGCCACAGGTTGGCACGGTCAGAGAACTGGCCACAGAAGGGCTTAGAGACACCATTATACATCTCCTGTCTTTCCTTAGGAGAAACTAGGTCCCTGCCCACACCCAGTAGTCGCCAGAGACATTTGGTGAAAAATACAAATAGACTTTCTTTTAGCCAGAGATTAACTGGCTTTCTTTATCCTGAGAGTTGACTGGTTGGTGGGAGCCTTCAGGGCCTCACAGATTCTGCCTGGAATCAGAAACCACTGCACAAAGTCGTGTAGGGCTGAGGAGAGGGACACAGCTTCAGGAAGCAGCTCAGCCTTTCAGAAGTAACAAAAAAGTATCTGAACCAAGCTCACTTCCCTCGAGTTGCCTCTGACTCACGGCGACCCTCTGGGCTCCTGAAGTAACTAAACCAGACAAACGTCAAGGAGCTGTCTCCTGCCTCGTAGAGTCCACCGAAGTCCCACCTGCTCCTGTTGGGATCTCTGATATGTCCTGAAAAAATAACCAAAGACCTTGAACCTAAGTCTAATCTTAGGCTTAGACCCTAAACTTAGGTCTATCACAGGAGAGGAAAGCCCTGGATCGTCACTAACTGCCAGTTGTACAAGGGCATCCACTCTGCTCCCGACAGAATATTTTCATTATCTGCTAAACAAGCGGTGAGAGCTCTTACTCACAGAGAAAGATGTGCTGTCTCCCATCCACCTCTTTCTTACTCCATTGACCTTGGGCCGATCCACTGATTGGGGTCAGGAGTTTATTTTGATGACAGGAGCTTATATCTGCTAATATGGCTATTTTGTTTTACTGAGCCTTATGGACATAAAAAGATTGCCAGTTCAATATTTTTTGGCATGTGCAATTCCGTGATGTTAATTCATTAATTTCTTTCATCATGTTCTGTAACCCTTTCCAAATTTCCCATCATCCTTCACACACAAAAAAACCTCGGGTCTGCTCTCTTCACCCCCACCCCCATCCCAGAAATGATTGCTCCCCCCCACCCTAACCACTACTAGGCTTTGGTAAATTCACCAAATATTTTCTTTTTAATCTCTGTGTTTTCATATGCCTTTATGATGCTAAAGATCCCTTCATTGTTTCCATTTGAAAATAGCTGTGATTCAATTTGGCCCCTATAAATTCTTATTTATGAAAAGAAGCCACCTTTAAAAAAAAAAAGGGGTATGTTTGAAATGCCACTTTCTCCATGTTTCCTCCCCAGTCCCTTAAAAGCCCCACTGAGACGGAGCTGGGTAGCCGTGACGACCACAGTGGGACAATGGGAATAATCAGCGGGTTTTCTGCTCGTGGATGTTTTCTTCTTGCCCAAAGTTTCTGAGCCTTTGGGAGCCTCAGGGGAGACAATGGCTCTGGTTTAATAACTGTGAAATTCTATTGAACTAGCAATAAAAATATGCTCCACCACTAAACAATATGATACTTACAACAGCCAGTGCCCTGCCAATCACAAGGAATTCACACAAAGGGGCCTGACTTCTGTTGGCTACGGGAAAGGCCCTGGTAGAAGGTATGGAAACAGCACAAGGGTCTGGCAATGCCAGAGGGGCTGTGCAGCCGCACACTGCCGATCGGATCGGACTGAGGGACCATGTTCATGTATGCCTGGAGGGGGAGGGGGAAAACATATATGTGTGTGTTTTATCTTTATGTATATAAAACCATCACATATGCACACTAGTAATCATGGCCCTTACCACATACATTTTTATTCTTAATCCTGTGATACCTCAATTAGAACATTTAGCCTATAGATCCAGTAAGGCATTCCCAGGGCTTGTTATTCTGAAGGTCCGTTTTGGCAAAATAGCAAGTTATTCCACAAGAATGTGATTATTATCACTTATTTATGTGAAAGGAGGAAGGAAGCAGGGCAAGAAGAAGCTTCCCCTAAAATAACCCCCAAAGCAGAGGGTGCTGCTGATTGTGATCGGAGATGCTCTTTCTGGGAAGAAATCCATAGGCTCCAAGGAGATGAGGGAAGAAGGTATAGGAGGCTCCCCAGTCAGCTGCTCAAGAAAGAGTGAGGCCGGACTCTCTCCATTGCTGCTTCTTGCTCCTTCATGACATCAAGAGCTAGTCTGACTTGGGCAAATGGCAAGGCTCCAGCTAGCTCTTTTCAGCACACAGTTTGAGGAGGTGAAGTGATGGAGATTTATAGAACACAGCATCACTCCAGACTGCTTCACTGTGTGTAAAAACATAGATCAAGAAATAGGGACCAAGGCCCACCCAGC
>NW_022103920.1:82863320-82916211 GCF_000313985.2 Echinops telfairi
GAGGGGCCTTGGAATGCAGACCCAAAGCCCATCTGTAGACAATTGGACATTCCCTCATAGAAGGGTCACAAGGAAGGGACGAGCCAGCCAGCATGCATTATAGCACCTGTGAAGCACACAACATTCCTCTAGTTCTTTAATGCTACCTCCCCCACATTATCAGGTGCCCAGTTCTACCTTATAAATCTGGCTAAAGCACATAATGTACTGGTATGGATAAGAGGTCTTCACACATGGAATCCAGGAAAGATAAACCTCTCAGGAACAATAATGGGAGTAGCAATACCATGAGGGTAAGGAGAAAGTGGGGGGAGAGGGAGAATCGGTCACAATTACCGACGTATAACCCTCCCCTGCACCCCCCCAGGGGGATGAACAACCGAAACATGGGTGAAAGAAGACAGTGGATAGTGTAAAATATGAAAATAAAAATAATTTATAAATTATCAAGGGGTCACGAGGGAGAGAGGAAAGGGAAGGGAGGGAAAAAGGAGGAGCTGATACCAAGGGCTCAGGTAGAAAGAAAATGTTGTGGAAATGATGATGGCAACATATGTATGTACAAATGTGCTTGGTAGCATTGACGTATGGATTGTTATGAGAACTATAAGAGCCCCCAATAAAGTGATTTATTAAAATTAAAAATTAAATAAAAGCCACTAGTTAGACATTTTGAGATAGTTTGTTGTTGTTTTTTTAAGAAAAAGAAAGAAACGGGGACCAGGAAAAGGCATCAATGGTAGTCTCAAATGCTATTTCGCTGGGAACTTATTTACACGTGGGCTGAAGACTAATAGCAGAATGTTGGCCCTTCCATAGCTATGTGTAACTCTTATTCTTTGGCCTCTGCTTGATGTGACTTGTGGATCTGATGCAGCACAGATAAACTTTAAGATGGCCCTCTCCCAAACAAAGTGTTGACAGGAGAAAAGGCTCATGCAGATTGGGTGGATAAACAGAGACGAGTCGAAAGGCCATTTCAGTCTGTATTTTACTTGGTCTTTGGCTCCTTTGACTGGAATATGACAGTTCAGAGCATTCAGGGGAGAGACTAGTCCCAGAAGGAGGGGTTCTGAGAAGTGCAGTCACAAAACCCTCCTTTGAACTCGACCCTTGCTCAATTCAGCTCAAAATGTGCAATTCACCTTTCATTGGTCCATAGTCAGTCTATCTTTTAATAGTAATTTTCCCGGGAGCTTATAGAGTGAAGCCAACACGACAGCAATGGCTTTTTGTTAAGGTATAACATCCTCATCATTTCTTCACTTTCAGCTCCCTGCCGCGTCTAGCACAATGTGCACACATAGAAGTTCCTTAAGAAATGCTTTCTCAGTAGCTGAAAAGTAGATGCTTGGTTAGTTGTTGTTGGTCAACACCATCGGGTGGATTCCAACCCATAACCACCACGTGCCCAGCAGAGCAAATCACTGCAGGGTCCAGCCCCAGCCTCACAGGGTTTTTTCTATACTTAGCTGAATGACAGGAAATTGTATCTTTTGCAGGTAAGAAAAGGTCAATCACCATTCCTTATGGTTAAACCCTATACATAACCTGAGTGATGAAAATAAAGTTTGAATGCACCCAGAAGCCCTTGAAAAAGAGGCTGGGCGATCTTCTTTGGAAAGATGGGCCGTTGAAACCTTTCCTCTCATACACATGGGTCACCATGGCTCAAACCGACCCAAAGCCAACTGGCTTTTTGATCCGGAGACGCTTAGCTACTTCATTTCTTCCGCAAACAGTTGTTGTGTGGCACTGTGTGCCCATCACATTAGCCAAACTTAACCCCGTCTTACAAGTGAGGAAAGAGGCGGGTAGATGAGTCAAGACAGTGCCAAAGCCAAGTGATTAGTTGAGAAATAAGCAAGCCCCTAAATCATGTGTTAGTCACACATTTTTTCCATTGAAAGTGAAAGAAACCCAACATACACCACTGTAAACAGAAAGGTGGATCTAGTGACTCTCAGAGACTGAGAGGATAGAGCAAAGAAGTTTCTTCAGGCACAGGGGCTCAAACAATAGCAATAATCTCTCCCCCCCACCCCCACCCCCACACACACACAGCATTATCTCTCTCGCTCTCTCTCTCTGTTTGCTAGCTTCATTCTCTCGTATACAGCTTGCCACCTAAAGCCAAGGTGACCAAAATCTGTCCGTTGTGTGCCTTGCAGGGCTCATGGAGGGAAGTTAGTGACTCTACTCGGGCTACATGCCCCTGCCTTGGTCTCACCCCTACTGAGAAGATTGGGATTGGCCAGGTTTGGATCCGTAGAGCCTGAGAGGGAGCGCTGTGATTATCAATCCCTGAAAACAATCAAGGATAAAGAAAGGCAGGTGCCCAGTGGAATCAGAGGTGAAGAGGCAAAACCACGAAAGCTACCCACCCACCTGCTGGAGAGCTCTAAAATCACATTCTTGCTGACTCATAAACTGCATCCTCACTACAAAGGTGCTATTATCAGACAGAAAGACCAAATCACCGTCCACTCCAGTTTGGACCATGCTACCCTCTGACAAGCTTCCGATCAGTGACACGTAGCTACAGACGTTACTATACTCTAAGGAGCCCTGCTGACCCTGTCAGGTAAGCGCTGGACTGCTAACCTCAAGGCTGGTGGTTCAAACCAACCAGCTGTTCCTCAGGGGAAAGGTGAGGCTGTCTGCTCCCATACAAATTTACATCCTTGGAAACCCAATAGAGGGTCATTATGAAATGGGATCTACTCAACGTCAGTGGGTTTGTTTTATTCTGGATTTCTGTGTCAGATAGATATGGCTTCCAGGTGAGCTTATTATCCACTTGGATCATGCCCATGATTTATACTGGGGCCAGGTCGGAGCCGGGTGAGGATTTCAGAAGCAAGTGCCTCTTGTTTCACCACCGACTAAACCCAGGCATGTGTGGGCCTCAGCACAGTCAGACCTGCACACCTAGCCAAACCTGCAGGAGGTCAGAGCCAGAGGACACATGGCGCCACCTTTCTAGGAAAAAAGTCAACCATACCAGCATTTAGGAATGAATTTGCGGAGGGCAATGAATAAATGAACATGAAGATTTTTGTCATGATTACAATATTTACTCAGAATTTGCTTGTAGATACATAAAACAAATTATCAAGGTATCTAAGGGCCCTTAGATTCGTTTAGTAAATTAAGTTGGATTAAATTTAAGAGTTGTCCACTCTTCCAACTAAGTAGGGAAGCATGCCGTAGTTGGTGGTAGACCAAATAGTCTCCCTGAAGGAAAAGTGAGAAATCTGTTCGCAATTAGGAGGCAGGCGTGCAGCGTCCTAGCAGAGTTTGCCTGTGGTTGAAGACCTGGGTGGGACTGACTGTGTCAACCCCATGAGGAGCACAGACCAAGAGGGGCGGATGAAGGGGTCTGGGCTTTTAAGAATACCCTCATTGAGAAAAGATGCCCTGCCTGGGTCCCCCGCTCAAAGGTCTGCTCCCGTTTCCAGCCATTTTCATACCAGAGGATGCCACTTTAATATCCTGCCATGGCTGGACGGTGAAGATCAAGAGCGTCCTGGGGGAGAACCGAGAAAAGTTGATTGAGACCAGGGTCAAACATCTTGAAAGAATATGATGCTCCGGGGCGAGCCACTTCAGTCTGCGCAGCAAGGGGGGTGGAAAGGGTCCAGAGAACAAGGTACAGCCCGGTGGCCTCTGAGTAGTCCTCAACCACCTCCAAGGAACTCAAGGCTACACTGGGGTTGATTCGGCCTTGCCCTGGGGGGAAGCCTACCCTGCAGAGCTGGCTGCATGAGGGGGACCATTCTCTGAAGGTTTCTAAACACCATCCACTCACTAGAAATTCGTACGTGTCAGCATGCGGTCATTTTATACACTGGCTGAACGACCCCTTGGAGAATAAACAGGGCCAAGAGAAAATGTTCATTGTCATTGATGATGCCATTTCTGACTGATGGAGGCCACCTTTCATTTTTTTATTTGAAATTATATATCATCTTAATAATCATCATAACTGACAGATGGCACTTTTGATATGCTGGGCAAGGTTCTAAGGGCTTTTTCCATAAGTTAACCTATTTATACAACTGTCCTGCGATGTCGATACTATAAAGGGGCTTCAAAACGTTCGTGGAAAAAGCGAACTTCAAAGATAACACAATTGGTCCTCACACTCTGGAAGCCACACCTGGTGTTCTCCCTCCCCTTTCATACGTGTGCATCACAAGTAGCAAATGGCACCGGCACGTTTGAAAGCAAGCAGTGTCACCCAAGTCCATGCTCTTGAGTGGGCATGTGTGTGGTAAAGAACAGAAGAGTCAAGACAAGAAAAAGCATTGCTACATGGTTTCAATTCATATATAAAATAAAATACGTCTAAGTGTCTCCATGATCAATGGATGGCTGCAGACACGTTCTCTCGGTAATACACTTGTCTTAGTCTCCCTGGGGAGTCTCCCTGGGGAGTCCCCCAAAGGGGTCACGACCCACCCACAGGTGGAGAACTCTGGTTTATACTCTTGAAATGGCACAGGTGAGTTCTGCTGTATGCTATTGGGTTGCCATCAGTTGGAATTGATGATGGAGGGTGAATGTGTTCTTCTGCATGGGGGGAGACCAATAATTTCTCCTTAGATGACTATTCACAAGCCTTCAAGATCCCCATTAAGACTCACAAAAATAGGGTGTAGAACATTGTCTCGGAGAACTATGGTAGGCCAATTGGCCTTGGTGTCCACCAAGACGATGGTCCTGATCCCCCAAGCCGAGCGACTCGTGTTCTCAAGGTGTTTGTATCTAACTTTGCCTTCTGTGTACTCCAGTACACTCATAGATACCTTTGCAGCGAAGGGAAATACACATGTAAAAATACCCCGTCATACATACATACATATATATATGCTTGGATATCCCCCCCTCTCCTTCCCACACCTGTTCCACCTGCATGTCTATCCAAGCATCTACTCATAGATGACCACTATTGCAGGATTGGGCGTATAGCAATATTTGTGAAAGTTCTGCTCTTAACCCCTACATAAAGTGTCACAAATCAGGTTTTTTATATTTTAAGTACGATGATGTATAGAGTACGTGGATAATACACTTAATACACAAAATGATTATACCAATAATATAATATTTTCTATGAGATGTAATCATCCTCAGTACTAAGATCGTTCTTACTACAGAATAACTAGAGGTAAACCAAACATGGCGCTGTCTAGTAGATTCGGACTCCTGTCAGCCCTGGAGGGCAGAGCAGAACCACTGTAACGTGTAAAGAGGCAGACTGCCACATTTCTCCCTCCGCGTGGCTGATGCATGTGAACCAGCAAATCTTTGATTAGCAGCAGAGTGATTTATCCACGGCGCCAACTAGTGCTGCTTAATTCGTGGTAAAGATGCCCTCCTTTAGGATCTAACAAGGAAGGAACTGGACTGGCGGGGAAGGCCCTGGCCCTGCTTCCACCCACAATCACTGAGTTGCAAACATGAGTCTAGTTCCCACCTAATTCTTCCTGTAGAGGTAACTTTCCAGTGACAGTCTGACTTTGAGGTCTTCAGATGAAACCCTAAGAGTGCCTTATGGCAGAATTAGCAAATTACACCGACCAAATTGAACAACAACAACAATGAATGGATTCCAACTCATCGCAACCCTAGAGGAAGGAAGGAGTTGAACAGTCTCATCGGGCTCCCAGTGTGAGAAACCAAGCAAGCACCGAAGTCGCCAAAGACTTCATCTTCCTTGGACCCACAGACCACAGAGGCAGCCGCCAAGCAATCCAAGGTTGTCACATTGGGCAAATCTGCTGCACACGGAAGGAGCAGAGCAAACACCCCTTGAAGGACTGAGGTATGTCTGAGCCCAGCCATGTGATTTTCAATTCCCTCATATGCATTTAAAAGCTGAACCGTGAATAAGGAAGGCTGTAGAAGAATCGATGCATTTGAATTATGGTGTGGGCAAAAATTACAGAACGAAGCATGAGCTTCCAGAAGAATACATACATCTGTCTCGAAAGATGGACAATCAGGGTGCTCCTTAGAAGCAAGGATGGCGAGACTCATCCCGTGGACTTTGGACATGCCAGCAGGAGAGACCCGTGCTTGCAGATGGGCAGCAGACTTGGCCATGGAGCGTACCAGCGGCAACATGGAGGACCCTCAACGAGACGGATTGGCACACTGGGCTCAATAGTGAGCTCAACCAAAGCAACAACCATGAGGGTGGCATAGGGCTGGGCAGTGTTTCATTCTGTTGTCCATAGGATCGCCCCACGAGAACCAAATCTTTACCTAGACAACTGCTCCATTTTTCTCCAATGGATCAACTGATGTTCTCGTTTGTGGCTGAATGCTTAGCCATCTTGCCACCAAGCTTCCGACTATTGGAGTAGGACTTTTTAAAAATAGGAAGCGTGGAACCTACACCTGTCAAAAAAACAGAACAAATTTAACATTCCCAACCAGATTTCCAACCCTGGTTTCCGCACCTCCTATGGGTAAGTCCAGGAAGGAAATACGGCCATGCTAACCTCGATTCAAGACAAAGGATTGTGCAGCCATCAGAATGGTTAGCTCGCATTCATTCTTGTCCCCAAGTTCCATTTAAATACGAAAGCTGGGAAAGGCATCATAGCCCATGTCTACATGCCATGCCCACTCCCCCAGAAAGCCGCAGGAGAAACTTCTTGGAAGCGAATGGACAGGATCTTTGGGGTGAGTGTGGGCACAGTCTTGGGCTGGGAGGGCCAGTGCTGTGTGGCAGAATCACGACTTACCGAGACTCGCTGCTCCCTAACCCACCGTCACCGAGTGCAGAGCATCGGCTGCAACGGGCCGACAGTGAGGGACTTCGGGGAGTCCCGGAGCAACAAGTGGGTTTTTTGTTTCTTTTTTATTTTCTGGTTTGTGTGGAACTTTCTGAGTACCACCTACAGAATTCAGAGGGGGGAGAGTTGTATATGAAGGGTGAGGACAGTCATGGGGGGAGGGGGGTAAGTTTTTGTAGCTATTAGCATACACACCGCCACTTTCAGACATACTTACACCAGCTGCTAACCTTTACTTGCAACTTTTTATGTAGCTATTAATGTTAAAAACAGAAGCCATGGCGTCTATTCCACTTCCAGGCATAAAGAGAAAAAAAAGGCTCCCTCCTTGAGAAAGCCCCTCTGTTTCCCAGAAGTGGACCAAAGGGAGGTTTGGGCAGACGGGCAGAAAGCGAACTGAGAGGTGGCTTTTGCTTCCTTCTCCCCCAAGTGGGGCAGGTCATTAGTAACCAATGCAGGCTGGCCTCCGGAAGCCTCTGCACCCATGTGTTCGGGCTGA
Organism: Echinops telfairi; assembly: GCF_000313985.2. Taxonomy (NCBI): domain Eukaryota; kingdom Metazoa; phylum Chordata; class Mammalia; order Afrosoricida; family Tenrecidae; genus Echinops; species Echinops telfairi. Next base: position 82,870,629 of record NW_022103920.1, read on the forward strand.
GGTTGAAGACTTGGTTAATGTCCTAGGGGAATACTGCCCTCATGAAGTTTTCTGTGGGCCTAAGTGCTAAGCTCTGCATCCATCGGACCCATGTGGGAAGCTGCAGGCTCTAAGACGCTCACAAGAGCTTTGATGACCAGTCGAGGAAAGAGAAGTTTATTTCTCCATCCTGAAATGGAATGAAGTTGAGTTGCTTTGTTTGTTTCATTGTGAATGGGTTTGGGTTTAGTCTGTTTGGGCTGGATAATCTCATATATTATGGCAAAGGTTGAAAATCCATATCTTGGGGGGAAATGTTTGGCTCTAGAAACAGAGCGTGCCATATTTATTTTAACCATTTTTAGAAGTACTTCAGCTTGGCAGAGTTGATCAGCCTCTGCCAGAGGCCTTTCACAGTTTAGTCTGAAACCAGTGTATCCCCAGAGGCCCACATGCGTGGAAAGAAAAAAGCGTAGCATTCACATTTGAGCTGGAGAGGAATGGAAAGGGGGTGGGGGGTGGGGGGAACAGTGGGTAATGTCTCATAGCCTATTGTGCCAAAGGATAGTGCACAAAACTTCTGGACCACAAATTCATTCCCCCAAGACCTACATCAGGGCCAGGAGTGAAGAAAAAAGACCACTTGTGTGATGTGTGCCTACCCTGGGAAGAGGGCATCGGGAGATAGGAAGTAAGGCCAGCAAAGAAGAAAACTCGGAGGGCTGGGGGGTGAGGGGGGTGAGGGAAGCACTTCTGTTTCACACAAAATCTGCCTAGGAGAGGGAAAACAATAAGTCATAATAGTGAACCGAGAGTTCTCAAGAGCTAAAACAACCCACCCTGCCTGACCCAAAGCCATGAGCAAGCCGCTCATCCCAGCCTTCAGCCCTGGGGGAAAGTCTCTGCATTAACTTGGTATTTGTCTTTTCTCAGAGCCCCGTGGCAGTGCAAACCGTGGCACTGCCCCCCCCCAGCCCCCGTGGCAGTGCAAACCGTGGCACTGCCCCGCCAGCCCCCGTGGCAGTGCAAACCGCCCAGTGGCACCGTGGAAGAGGAAAGTCCTGATGGTCGCCTTGGGGAAGACGACAGCCAAGCCAACCCGTGACGCAGCTCCACGCTGTCACACACGTGGTCACCATGAGCGGGAGCCGAGTTGGTGGCAACTGCTTTGTTTTGTTTTCCGACAGGGACAAGCTCTGTTGGTTTAAATATTAAATGCTACGCTACCTCCACCTCACTTCTACTCTGTTTTCTCTCTCGCGCTCTCTCTCTCTTGGAAACCCTTAAAGCAAGTGTCACCAAGCATAAACACTAGGTCATTAGTACGTCCACAGACAGACATGTTTCATGTAAAACTCTGAATCTAGAGAGAACAAAAGGAACTGTTCAGACCCCTTTAAAAAATTGCCCGGCAATTTTAAGTTAATAGGCAAGATTAATGGATTGTCATATAACGTGAAGGGAAACAGAGGGGGCAGGGAACACTAACGTAGCTCTATAAAATTGGTTTGGAATTAGAGTCTTCAGCCAGGAGGATTACTGTCTCCCGTGTTTTCAGCGAAGCAGTGTATTAATTTGAAAGCCATGCCTTGTCCCGGGACCCAGCACTAAGTGGTTGGCTTTATGTTAAAAATGCTTAGTATGAAACCTGTGCTGAAAATTTGCCCAAACATCTCATAGCTGACTGCAAACCCAAGTGCCTGGGGGCTCTGAGCCCACACCTCGAGATGCTGGTGATGGGTGCACTTCTCGGCCCCACACCTGGCTTTGTCAGGGCCTCGGAGCCAGGCTGGGAATGTGCCCTGCCGGGGGGCTCAGCTCTCCCCCCATCAACCCTCTGACAGCTTCTAACACAACAGGGTCTGTTGCCTGACTGACACATTCCTCTCCTGTCTGCCTCTGAAAGGACTTTATTTAACAGCCTCGGAGGCTCACTTGTGACTGACAGATTGTGAAGGGGAAAAGTCATTCAGTTCCATTAGGCTCTGTAACTGCTGTGGAACAAAACACCTTTAAAAAAAGGGGGTGAATGGGGGGGGTGGGGGGAGGAGGGAAAATAGAGCTGTGGAGAGTGGGGGCATGAGCTTTAGGGAGAGAAAAAGGGGATTCTTTTCAGGTTCAAAAACAATCCTTCTCTTTGCCTCTGTCTATCAATTAGGGCAGCATCCCAGAGGGAATACAGGCCTGGCCTCATTGGTGCCATTCAGCTGCCAATCTCCTGACAGGCACACCAAAGGGCCTCATGTAGCGCTGCGGAAACTGTCTGTCAGGCCATCAGCAGCTGCTATGACGCCATCGCCCGGGGTTTTTTTTGTTTGGTTTTTTTGAGGACTGTTCTAGAGAATGAGGGGAGCCTGACTGACTGAGTCGCAGGGTCTGCAAGCCCCATCTCCATCCTCGCTTGCCTCTCACGGCCCCTGCGCGTCTCCCCAGGCACAAAGGGAACGTTTCCACCCAGATGCGTCGGGCTGTCTGTCTCTGGCGGAGTGGCAGGACAGACCTCGGCCGTCTAGTGCTGCTATGCGGACATGCCAGAGGGGGGCTGCTTTCAGAACCAAACGGTTCTTCGCTCAGAGTTTAAGACACTAGAAGTCTGCATCTGAGATGCGTGTGCGCGGACGTGCGCGTGGGCCCTGGGGACAGGCCCTTGTCTCCCCAGGTGGTTTGGCTCCTGGCTCCCTGGCGAGCTTCTTGTGACTGGGGACCAGTCTCCCCGCCTCTCTTTGGATCTCCAGCACACCCTGGCAGCGATTCCATCTCAGTCACGTCACAAGGCCAGCTCACTCTCAGCCAGGTTAGGGCTGAAAGCATATTTTCGAGGACGGCAATTCAATCCATAACAGTCAACGATGACTGGCCAGCCAAGAGCATGGTCTTGGGTGTCAGAAGGGGTGGGGGGTGGCGATGGGGTGGGGATGGGGAGAGGGTGTTCCTCTTCCGGGGCGAAGTGGAGGGGGGAGTCCTAAATGAATAGGTTCAATGACTCCCGTTCAAAGGCATCTGAACAAATACTATTGATGGCAAACCGTGGCGCCGGCAGCCGAAAGGCCACCTCAGTGGGAGCTGTGTGCATAGCAAGGCTGGCCAGGCGAATAGCTTCCCGCCAGGCCTTCCCCCATGTGGTTTCCTCGGGGTTCAGACTGCACCCTGAGTTTTCCGTGGAGCCCAAGGTTCCAATGGAGAGCAACACCCCAAGCCCAGCTCAGCACCAAGCAGCCACTTCTTCCCTGGTTTTTGGCCTTGCTCCCTGTTTGCCCAAGGCCACACTTGCGCAAGCTCGCTGGGGTCAAGGTAGGCCACCACTGATCTCACTGAAAACCCAAGAGTGCGAAAAAGGAATATACTGACCTGATGCGTCAGCCTTGGCAGGGACAGCCCTCTCTCCTCCCTCCCTAGCCCCTTTGCCCTTTGATAGTCATTGCCAGTGAGTTGACTCTGAATTGTACTCTAGGATTTTCATGGACTGAGAGTAGGGGGGTCGTAGCTTGCCAGATCTTTCTTTCAAAGCCCCTCTGGAGCACGCCAACCTCCCCTCATGTGAAGGGCAGTCAAGCAGGGTAACTGCTGGCACCACCCAGGGCCTCCCACCTGCCCACTCCCAATTCTGCCCAAGTACCGCTCAGTGAGTCAGAGCCGCAGAGGGCAGGCGGCCGGCGAAGTCACCGGGTTGTCGATCTTTCTCTCTCTTGCCATGGCCGCGTCTGTTATTCCTGGCATTTCCCCGGGGAAGTCTTTTCACGGTACACGGAGCGACTTCCAAACAGGAAAGCTAGCACTTTGTACCAAACCAAGAGCTGAAGAGCAAGCTCCCGGGCCGCCAGACCTTGGTGTTGCAATGCTTCTACCCGGATGGAGGAGGGCAGTTCTTCACACGTTCCACACGAAACCTACAGAATGCTTAGCCCAGCCCTGCAGGAACACCTACCTAAAGCTGCCTCCTCACTGCCAGGGCTGCGGTGTCTACCTCCTTCCCATCGCTGCTTTCTGAAATGCTCTGTGGGGTCCTCCACTTTGGGAGAATAATGCCCTTCTGGGGTGGTTAGATTTGTCCACCCAGCTGCTGGTCCCAGGGTATGTGTCCCCCATTAGTAAGGACCCTATAGGGGAACATTCAGAGTCAGCCAGGGTTGTTTCTTATTTTGCACTGACAATACATGGGAAGGAGAAAATAAGTGGAGCAAATAAGAGAGGGGGAAGTTACAAGAGAGGGAGGGTAGGTTGTTTTTTCTTGCTCTGTAGCTACAAGCTCAGGATCCAGCCCTTCACCAGCTGTACCAAGAGAAACTGCAGCAGGCGTGGGAGGCACTCACAGTCCACTAATAAACTTTCCCAATCCCTTGGATGGCCTGTGGTTAAGATTGCTGCATATTGTCATTACTAAAACCAGCCTGACGGATTGATCAAGTAGACAGTGACCCACACGAGCTGGAACTTCCTGGGACATTAACAAGAAAAAGACTTCCATTGCTTGATCGAAGGATGATAGGTTAGGAACAAGTTGCATGGGATGCCCTGCTTGAGCACAGTGCTTGTAGTAGCCCACAATTGACTTTGGAACTCCTCAATGTAGAAAGCTCACAGGGATTTCCATCCCGTGGCTCCATGCCACCATCCAATAACCCTTTCCCTCTCTTCTTGATTTTTCAAGGGACTAAAGATCCCATGACCCCTGGTGGCATAGTGATTTACTCATTGGGCTAACCACAAAGTCAGCAGCTTGAAGCCACCAGCCGCCCCAAGGGGAAAAGATGAGGCTCCCTACTCCTTTAAAGAGCTAATAGTCTCAGAAACCCACAGACAGTTCTACCCTCTACTCTAGGGATGCTGAGTCAGAATTGACTCGATGGCAGTGAGTGGGTTTCAAAAATACAATATTATGTGATGGTCACATTTTCTGACCAATAGTCTCCCTATCGGATAGTTTCCAAAAGTTTCTCAATTGAAGCCTTATCAGAGACCCACTCAGAATACCAAATTAAGCTGGGAATAAGCCATCTTTGTTTACTTCCTTTCCCAGAATTACTGGCTCTTTTCGCCCACCTTTAAATCTACATAGTACTGTCTGGATTTGTGTTCCAATGTCCATCAAAAGGAACCCCGTCCTGATTTTCTTTCGTTGTGTTGCCAAGAGGTAAGGCATCTGTGGGTCTTCAACAAGAGTGATGCTGCGGGGCTTGCATACAGGAGTCATTGTGTGCCAGCTGAGTTTGTGTTTTCTTATTTTCCCTTGACTGGGTACACATGCATAACCTCAAATCAAACCAGTTATGGTTCAATTTTAGCTAAATAAAGTAATTTCTACTATGTTGCACTTAAGTATACATTGACCTACCTCTCTCAGGTTCTCAAAGACATAAAAGTGCAATAAAACCCATCATAAACACCACTCTTCCATTTTTTAGTTTCACTCCCATGCAAACCATGAGGCACTTGACATAAAAATACTTAACTTTTTCCACCTAACTCGGAAAAATTTTGGGCCAGAAACATAAATTTAAAACATGTTGCCTTGGACCGGGGTGTCGCCTATCTTAGGGTGTCTCCTGTTTCTCTCTCCAGGCTGAGACCAGAAGTATAGCCCTGATGGAGTTGTGATTTCCAAAAAATATAAAATGTATATTTGAACATATTCATAGTCAAAGGTAAATAAAACTTCATTGCTGTCAAAAATCACCCACCAGCTCCTATTATCAACACGCAGCTCTCCTGTAGTAGCTGATGAAACAGAAATTGATCTACAAAAGTGTCATAATAATCAAAGACAATTGACTGTTAAAAAAGCCTAATATATCATACTTCAAAACTATATAAGAAATGTATTCCTGGCACTTCATAGAATCATTTTGGAAAAACTCATTTAAAAAGATGAGTGGAATTGATCTATTGAAAGGATAGACAGATGCCAGACCTCTAAGCAATAAAGAGGCTAATTTGTTCCAAGTTTAAAGACTTTGATCTTTGGCAATAACCTTAGACCAGGGATTAAAGATGCACAGGCACATTAATCTTTATTTTACTTTTCTAGAGCCCATGGATTACAATTTCATGACTTCACTTTACTAGACTAATCATCCAATAGGAGAAGACTGGCTTTTTAAAAAGGACTTTGGGCTATAGGAAAGGAAAGTAGGGTCACACTACAGATAAAATCCACCCCGATGGGAAGTTATTGAGTCCACGGACTATAAATTTAGTACAAGTATTTTGGCTTTACATTGTTTCTTTCATATGATGGATTAGTTTTTCTTTTTTTAAGTTGAGCCTTTTAACTTTCAAACATCTGTTTTGTTCTTAAATATAGACGGACTGGAGGGGAAGATGCAAAGAACAAAGGAAGAGTGGAGAGAAAGATGACTGAGCTTGTCACTAAGGTCAACCGAGACTCATAACGGAGATGCCCTTTCATCAGCTGGGTTGAGAAGCCCTCTGAGCTCAAGAGATGAATTGGGGCATAAAAGCAAGCTAGCCACAGCTGACTCTTTCTCAAGACATTGGCATTCAACTAATGTTCAAACGGAGCCGTCAGAAGCCTTTTTTTTTTAATCTTTCCTCAAGCGGAAGTTGGGTCTTGTGGTGCGAGTAGTTAAGCATTGCGCTGCCAACGGAAAGGTTAGCAGTTTGGGTTGTACAGAGGCGCATTGGAAGGAAGGCCTGCTGATCTACTTTTGAAGGTCAGAGAACGAAAGCCCTATGGACTGCAGTCTAGCCTGCACGTGGAAGGTCCCCGGGAGTCAGAACACACCGGGCAGCAACTTGTCGTCATGGGGCTTCCATATCAAAAAAATCTGTTCCATAATTCTTATTCCAACTTTTAACCTTTTTCCCCTTTGACATATTTCGAAACCAAAGCAGTCCACAGTAAAATGCTATTTACCCTTTTGTAAAAGAGCTAATCCTCCCCAGGCACAAGGCCTTCTGCTGCCCTGGGACAGCCTATCTGTGAGGCGCACTGAGAGCCCAGAGCTATTTGTACTTGAAGATGGATGCGTTTCAACGAAGCTCATTGCCTTTTCTCAAGAGGGTGGGTGTCAGAGCATCTTTGGCAGAAGGTCTTTGTTTTAAATGTTGCTTCAAGAAACAAATCTCAGGGTTCTTGCCTTTCACCTTTTGTTTCTCTATCCAATGTTGTGGACAAGTTCATAGAGCTTTGGCAGCCGGTTCTTATTCATTTCAGGAATCTCGTCTTTCCTGGAAAAGGGGAACTTTTTGTAATCACTAAGTTCTTTCCAAGACTCATCTCTAGAGAGAGAAAATCCTGGTTTTCACTGGATTCACACATTTGATTAGAGTATTTTAAATGCCCAACTTCCCTTAAGGCTAGAACACCACCTGGCCTACCTCCTAAGAGAAGTGAAGGCGAGGCTCTAGAACCAAGCAAAGGTTGACAAAGGAGAAGACAAAACTCAGGAGGCCCAAACGAGCACTGCTTTCTTTCAAACAGGCTCGTACACCAAGGACTCTTTGGAGAAATAACGATTTCTCTCATCATTGCCCCGTATATCACAGGAATAGTATCTCCTCTCGGCCTTGCCATGGTGTGTTGTTGTCAATTGCTGTCCAATGGACTGTGACTCCCGACAACTCCATGTGTGCAGAGCAGACCGGCCTGAAAACCACAGGGTGTTTCAGGGCTATAACCTTTCGAAAGAGCACCAGGTCTGTTTGCCAGGGTGCCTCTGGGTGAATGCCAACTGCCAATCTTCGGGCTAGTAGTTGAGCACGTAACCATTTGCACTCTCCAGGGCCCTACCCAATGTGACAATGAGCAAAAGATATTTGCGGTCTTTGGGCTCCTGATCAAGATCTTCCAGAAAGCCTTGATCTTTCTCCGTTTTTTCCAGGATCCACTGTGCAAAGAACAATCAAAATCGAGGTCGGAAGCCAATCAGGAACCAAGAATCACCTTCTCCCAGCTGACCTGCTTGACACCATTATGCCAGTGAACATTTCCTGCAGCTCTCTTGGGGGAGCATTTCAGTTCAGCTTGGCTCCTTCTACTTTAAATACTTGAAATGTTTATATAATAGGCTATTTTCCTAGAACAGTCACCACACATGTACTTTTAAATAGATGTCAGAAAACCCGATGGTGCCCTTGATATTGCTCTGACATTTACAATTTGGGCGGCTGTGCCAGAACACAATTTACAACTACTGTGCAGAAGCTGGTTTTGGCTTAGATTGATGTGCTGCCTTTTCTAGACGAGTATACATTGATATTGGGTTATTGTAAAGAGATTAAGCAAATACGATCCAAGCACCAATCCTTCAATCGTGTTTTAAGATACTAAAAGTGGAGTTGGGGCCCCAATACAACACACTTATTAATTTGTTAGATTATGTGTATAGAACTAGGTATGTCAAGCTCTCTCAGGCCTCTCCCCCATAGAGAAAAGGCCAGAAAATAAGTCAATAAATAAACTGTGTTCTTTTAGGTTTGTGTTGCAACTTACCCCATCAATAGATTTTTTTTTGTATTAGATTCCCCTTCTTTACTGATTTGAGCATAATTTCATTTCTTTTTTTTAAGCACTAATTTTAAGCAAACACAAAATAATGACAAGGAGTAGCTTTGTAAGCAATATGACACCAAGAGACAAAAACATTCACTACTAATTAACCTTAATTTCATGTGTACAGTAGGCCTCTGGGCAAACCTGAAATGTGTTATTCATAATTCAGATATTTCCCCTCCTGTCAAGTCTATTATCTTTACTGGAACCTTATTTTTATCTCCATTTGTTAAGAAGCAATGAAATGTGGCCGTAGTGCAAAATATCCCAAGAAATGGAATCAACTGTTTTAAACTATATATCTGCTCTCACCAGTCATGACACTTCTAACAGGAGAACAGCAAAATTCAGGGAAGAGATCGCTGGCTCTTCCCAGAGCCATGCCATGATAGGAAGGCATTGAGTTCAATTGTGCAGCTATTTTAGGTTGCTTGACTTGAAGGATTGGGATCATTGTCCCAATGGTTCTCTTCACTCTGTGGGTGCAGAACCAGACTTAAAATGTGGTTGCCTATGCAATGGAAATGGGTGTGCATTGGGAAGACCGGAAACCTGGGTTCTATTTGTAAGTGGGCTACTGATTAAGCCTATAATTTTGAACAAGCTCCAGTGATTGTGTGTCTGTTTACACATCTTAAAAAGAGGTCAAGGAATACCAAACCTATTCTATGAGAGCAAATCAAGATGACTGAACTTAAAAATGTCCTCAGTAGCTTTGGGAGAGAATGTCCCATTGAGACAAGATAATGTTATATTAGCCCTGTTTCCTATAAAACATAACCTGAGGTAAACACCAAGTTCTGATGCTTTCTTGGAAAGTATAATCTACGGTACAGAGACTGAAAGAAAAGTGAGGTAGGAAAGGGTAAAAAGCAATGCAAAGTAATGCACCGATACATGGTCCGTTGGTCCACGACAAGCTTCAAAGAGACACGGGCACCCAGAAAGGTAGGAAGGAGAGGGAACCGACCTACCTGATCTCCTGTTCACTGTTGATCCAAAAGCACCTCGAGGGGAGTTAAAGTCTGCACACTTCCATGTTGGACTATCTGGCTCCTTGCTCGGGTTTCGTGCCTTCTGGGGTAGCACTTCCTCAGAGTTGAGGCATGATGGGAGAACGCAGACCCGCACGTGCATGATTGCATCATCATATACTTCAATATGCGCTTCAGCTGCAGGATGGAGCTGTCCTGGCAGAGGACGAAACCCTCAGCACCTGAGTAGAGCAAGCCTAAGACAGAAAAGTGAGCATCTGAGAAACCTGTGTTCAGTTCAAGTGCATTCAGCCAAAATGGATCCCTACTGTAGCTGCAGATTCGATATATCAATAAACTCTGAAAACTGACCAAAGTGTCAATCAGTTGGCCAAAGGACATTGGCCAAAATCAAGATTATTAAGGTTCCAAGTTTGAATAGCAAAAAGATAGAACACTTTGTTTAAATAACTCATTTCAATGGAAGGTGCAAAATCCAAAATGTGATGACCTCTTTCAAATCTCAGAGGCTGTCATCAGTGGGAGGCAGCATGGATGATAGAGCCATGTCTCCCCCTAACTTGTAATATGACTGCAAGCAACTCACTTCTGTGGCAAAAATGCACCTTGACTTTGCCAGGCGAGCTTCTAGAAGGTAGGGCAGGCATAAAATGTACGGAGTGTTGCTGTTCTACTGAACTCAAGTTCAAGTTGGGCAGTGTAGGGACGCTTTCTGCATGTTCAGCATCCATCCTCTCTCCTTCTAGTAATAAGCAGACCAGTTGTCAACAAGTTAACTTTAACTCTTAATGACTCCCATGTGTGTCAGGGTAGAGCTCCTTTTCTGGAAATATCTTTCTAGGGCGGTCTTCCAAAGTGCATCCAGCTGGATTTGAACCTCCAATCTTTCGGTTCCCAGCCAAGCACGTAACCATTATCCCAGCAGGGCTCTTTCCTTCTGGTCATAGGACCCCAAATATCCAGGCTCGGTCCTGCAGTCTTAGTTTTGTGTGGATACAGCACCCCACTTTAAAGGGTGTACCCCAGGCCTGACCAATCAGTGTCTCACAATTTGTTGAGGATGGTGCAAAGTTAGTCTGAGCCAATCTGAGGATTTAGACCAGAACACTGGCAGAAAGAAAGGCCTGCTGTATTCCTCTGGATTTGGAGCTGTAGCACTTCCTAGAGGGCTTGGGGTAGCTCTTTGTCTTCACCAAACGAAAGCAGGCCTGAAAACGGAGAAGGCCAGATTGAGAAATGAAAAGGCCTGAGCTCAGAGAGCCCAATTTGACCTCTGGGTCCAGTGGGCCTTTCGGACTACTGGGCCAAATTAAGCACTCCGCTGTGAACCAAAGATTGGCAGTTCAAGTTCCCCCAGATGCACCTTGGAAGAAATGCCTGGTGATCAACTCTCAGAAATCAACCATTGAAAATGCTGAGATTTACATGGGGTCTCCATGAGCTGGCATTGACTCGACAGCAATTCGTCTCCGCTTACTGATTTGTTTCACTTCAAGTGGTCTGAATCTTCTGCCACTTGTAGCTAGAAGAGTCTGAAGTGCTATGAAGAGACGATGCTGTGCAAGTAATTACAACGCAAGGCGATCAATCTTGAAGTGGTGAGAAAAGCAAAATGCTTTGGGAGTGCTGAGCAGAAAGTATGGCTGCTGCGCTGGGTCTCCTTTAGAGTGACTGGGTCTGCAGAGCTCCTCTCTGATGTTCTCCCACCCTGACCCCATCTTGACATCCGATGGTTCAGGGAAGCCTGGGACGGGGTGGGCCTCTCTTCCGGTGTCTGAGACAGCCACCCAGGGAATAAGTGTGCTTCGAACCATCTGTTTACTAGTAAAGCAGCCTAGCTTTCCACGCCTCCTGAAGGATTCTGTCAGATTACTAGCATGGTAGGTCACTGGTTGGAAATGCGAGCCCATCGCCAATTAGTGGAAGGAGAGGGGTGCCTGTCAGTTGATAATTACCACACCACCTGCGGTACTTAGGAACATTACCTCACGACATGCCTGGGCCCTTAGGTAAGTCTTGAGACTTCAGGCTTGAGCAAATGAATCACATATGTATCTTCCTCTCAGATGGGATGCGCATCGGCCTGGGAGAAACAGTGTAGCTGCTCTGCACGAACGTGGATGGCATTTGAATGTGTGTGGGTGATGGGTATTATAGGAAGAAGAATAGCAAGAGTCGGAGAAAGTCCCTGGAGTGGTCATGATTCAAGCAATGGAGTGTATTTGGGGATTCCTTTCCCACTGAGCCTACAGTCAGGTGGATGTGAACAGGCACAGTTTTCTTCCCAGGAATTACCTCCTGTCTTTCCCACAAAATGGGGACGCTTCAGCCAGAGATGGGGGGGGGGTCCTCTACATAGCAGGGGCCATCTGAACAAAGGGGGCTTCGGCCCTTCCTCTCCAGGCTGGCCGCACACTTCAGACACAGTGAGGATCGATCCACTAGCCATGGCTCTTCCCAGAGAGAGACGGCTGGCTCCTGTGCATCCAGTAGAGAATGACAATGATCACGAGGCGATGGTAACGTTAGCACGGAGAACAGCTTTCTTCAATGAAGTCCTCAGTACAGACCCTCCCACTTTGGCTAGCTGCCCCGGAGGAGGCACAGAAACACAGGCTCAGATTTGCACTGGGCAATGTCAGACGACGGGTATAGGTTAGATGTCCTGCATGTGTTATCTTGCTGTCACACGAATCCTACGAGTACTCTAGCATACTTATTTACGGAGAAGGACTCGAGGTTCAGAGACCTTCGCTAACTCACCCAAGGTCGTGTACCTAGCACACAGCAGATCCGGGAGGCAGAATTTCCACCTGTGATGCTCACCTGCCTCCCTGGATTGTGTTCCTTTCCCAAGGAGAATGCAATTCAGTCTAAAAGGACACTCCATTCTTCCAATTGGCATATTTTATTATGAAACCCCATTCCCAACTTGTCTCCCTCCCAGAACATAGAGGTAGAAACGTCACCAGCATGGAAGTGTTATGATATAACAGGATCACCTGTCTCATGCTATCTCTGTGAGGTACTGAGAATACCAATCTTATGCATGCATCATTACATACCTATTACATGCATAGACTCAAGCTCTGAGAGTGTGCATATGTGTGTGTGAAGATCCATGACAAGTCCTTTCAAAGAAAGACCTAGAGAGAACATGTATCTCTCTGGCATATGTCCATAGGGGCATGTCTCCTATGTGGCATTGGAGGGATACCAGATACGATGATCTTTACACCTCCAGGTCAGACTTGTCATCACGCAACACCAAGTAGATGCTATCCAAGTCCTGCCACCCAAGTCCTTTGAAATTGGAAAAAACTAGAAATGGAAGAAAATGTTTGAAAGGAAGTAGTACTTTAATTAATCCTTGAAGGAGGAGAATTTTCATAAGTAGAGAGGGGAAGAAAGAAAATTCCGGGGAACCTTGAGAGTAAAGAAAATAAGGGACAAAGGATATAGTTCAATGTAATTGACAAGAGAAGTCTTAGGGGGAGCAGGACAGATAGAAACCCTTCAGAGAGGACATTTGATGTTTGTCTGTCCACCACTGAGAATTAGAGAGCTGTCCCTTCGCCACCATAGGGATAGACACATCACTCGGAGGAGCTCATCAAAGCAGGCGGTAATGGCCAGTCCAGGGATGGACGCAGGATCAGTCGGGACTCTCCTGGACTAACGTAAGGACAATCAAAGAAAGAAATGCCTTTCTTCTAATGCTGGAAGGATATAATTGTCGGATGTTGGCGGTCATCTTCCTCCTTACTGGGAAAGGGTCTGTCTGTAAATGAAATCATAACACTGAGAAAACTGAGGGAAACAGTAGCATAAGAGAGATGGAGCCCTAAGGACATTGTTGGGATATGTAGGGCCCACCTATATCTGAAACTGAAGATCCATCCTTGAACTTTTCCATCACATGAGTCAATAAATTCCTTTCCATTGCTTGAGCTCATATGTGCTAAGAGAGTGCCAAGAGATACAGCTCTAAGAACCACGTTAAGGAATTCCAGCTTCTTGAAAACTAACGAGCCCTGGTGGCATAGGGGTTATGAGTTGGTTTGTTAACCCTAAGGTCAACAGCTCAAAACCACCAGCTGCTCTGCAGAAGAAAACAAAGCTTTCTACTTCCATAAAAAGTTACAGGGGAAGTTCTATCTTGTCATTACTTAAGCTATTGTGAGTTGGGCTATTGTGAGTTGGAATCAATTCATTTGGGGTATGAGTTAAGACTGGGAATGTCCTGAAAGTCCTTAAGGTCAATTAAATTTTGTCCATCACCCACCACCACCAAAAGAGGTTGAAGTTCTAACCCCTCTACCTGTGAATATTACTCTGTTCACAAACGGGGTTCTTTGAAGATGCCATACATTAGGTTAACGTGAAGTCGTTCATGTGTAGGTTGGTCTCTAATCATACAAGACTCCTATCCTTATGAAAGAGAAGATACATAGAGGTAGGGCAACAGAGGGAGGGAGGATAGCCACATGATGATGAAGGCAGACACAGCTATGGGTCAAGGAATACCAAGGATTGCCACGAACCCTTTGAATCTAGAAGACAGTCATGGAACATTTTCTCAGCATTCTCAGAAGAAATCAAGACAGCTGATATGCTACTATCTGGGGACTTCTGGTCTCCAGCACTGTGAAGCAATACAATTCTGTTCTTTCAAACCACCACTTTGTGGTATTCTGTAACAGCAACCTTAAGGTACTAAGACTCACACAGCAGACAGAAGAACTGTAAAAAGAAAAAATAACTTTTCACTGAGCAGGAGCACGGAAACCTCCACTCAGCATATGATCAAAAGCAGTGTACCCACACAATAGCCAAAATAGAAGGATCACCCCCCTTCCCTCCAGAGCAACATCATTATATGAGTTTGGGCTACAAATTAGTTCCAATACTGGTAGCAAACTCTAGATAGAAGATGTCACCCCAGTGAGTGACAATATCTCAAGAGGAACAGGTGACTTGGAAGGTCAAGGGAACAGAGCCTGAAACAGCATAACTGTAGCAAATGTGGAGTGTCTGGTTACCTCCCGTCTGAAACCCAAGCTGCTTGTAGAAAAAGAGGTGCTGAAATGTCTGCAGTTGGCAATGACACCTGAGAACATGCTTGATCCCAGCTCCCTAACAAGGGCAAGGAGCGTGCCTTGTGCTGCAAATAGCTTTGAACCTCTGCCCACACCCATCCCTGAGTTGTGTCTTGGACAAACAGAAAACTCACTTTGTTCTTAGGCCCCGGTCCCAGTGGCTCCGGTTACTTGTCACTTTGGCAGCCCCATATCACAAGATGAGCCCCAAACGGAAGCTACTCGGGGTTGGGAAAGACTTCAAGCGGGCACCTGACATCCCTGTACCTTGGGGTAAGAATGCAGGTAAGTCCGGAGATGTCCCTCCTCCTAGTTGGAAAGGTCTTTCTCGGGGACAACTTCCTAGATTTACACAACAAGAAGGCGGAGGGCAGCATTGCCAGGTCTAAACAGAAAGCATCCCAGACTCCTGGCCAAGGCACTATGTGCTCATCTCTACAGGGTTACCCTCGGTTCCTCTGCCCACTGTCCTTCCAGAATGAACAGTCCAGGGAGAAGCGGGAAGCCAGGGGATGCAACCCAGCATCCAAATACGGCAGCAAGAGGTCAACAAAGGGAGCGGGGGGAGGGGGGGTGGGGGGGTGCCACGAGAGCCCCCAGAGGTCACTGCAACTGGCTCTCAGAAAATGCAAAGCTGACCTTGCCACATTGGCCCCACGGTATTTGATCAAGTCACAGATTCTTGTTTTTCCTATTTTAATAGCTCAGAAACAGACACATTTTATCATCGGTGGTGTGTCATATGAAGGGCTTCAAAAAGTTTGTGACATTTTTCATGAGCTTTTAATTGCTTTTTCCATGAACTTTTGGAGGTCCCTTCGTATCTGAATCAGCAACGCTCCCGGCCCCCGCCCGCCCCCATTCTTGTACACTTAGCAAATAAAGTTGTTGCTTTACACTTAGGTAGTGTTTGGGGTGCAACCAATATTTTGTGTCAAATATCACAGTTAGAGTAAAACTCCTTCGCGATTCCAACGAGACATTTTAGAACCCAAACAAGCCCATTGCAGCAGTAACAGAACCCAAACTGAGGCCACAAATTCCAGAAGAGGTGTCAATGGCGAAGAGAGATGAATGGCTTCATCCTAGTCCCCTTCCAAAAGAGCCGCAATGGGCACAGAAGACGTGGCCTGTGAGCCATTCAGGTTTAGAAAGTGGCAGCTTGCTGGCTCCCACAGAGCTCACCAGCTGCTACAGGGGCTGCCAGCAGGTGTAGCTCATCTCAGTGTCCAATGGGAGCAGATGGTGACAAGGGGGCAAAAGTGAAGGAGACGCCCACAGGACGGTGACAACAATATGATATCTACTGGTTACGCATTTCATAGATTCCAAAACATTTTCCTGAGCACTCCATGATCTTGGGCCCAATTTGGTGTCATTGTCTCTCCCTTTAAGATGCAGCACAAAGCAATGGCGTGTCCGGTCCAATTGTTCAATGGTAAAGGAGAGCCCAGACTCCCAGATCATCGGATCTCATGATCCTCGCGGCCCTTCAGGATGTCACAAGGGACAAAGGAAAGACGTACCTCTAGATGGACATTTCATCCACCCCTCAAAGCACAACGAAGGAGCAAAATGACCACGGCACATCTACTTTCCAACACAGCCCCAAACCCCGCTGCAGTCAAGTGCATTCCGACTCAGGTTTCCCCAACACCCCAGAAGGAAAGGGGGCGCAGGGGGGGGTCCCTAAAGATAGTATGGAGGACAAGTGCATGCTTTACACCTCTGTGTAAAATGATGTCTACATTCGTCCTAGTAATTCGTACTTTCGTATGATCCTTTCGTATGATCAGAGGTACCTAGCTCTGATTGCTCAAGCGAAACAAGTTTAGAAACTACACACAGGTCCAAAAATTGCACAAGCAATTATCTCTGATTAATGAGCGGCCCCTTTAGCAAGCAATCGATGCCAACCAAACCCAACCCACGGCCCTGGAGCAGATTTAGACCCATAGCCACCCTATACAGGGTTTCTGGGACAATAAATCTTGATGCTGACAGCCCCTTCTTCCTCTTATGGTGTGGCTGATACTTAGGAACCTCCAACCTTTTGGCTAGCAACCCAACAGCTAACCCACAGCACCACCAGGGCTCCTTAACACTAAAAATAAAACCAGCTAAGACATACCGTATAGCCTCGAGTATAAGCCGACCCGAATATCAGCCAAGGCACCTAATTTTACTACAAAAACTGCATTTAAAATGTGCTGAAAAAAAACTCAGCTTATACATGAGTATATATGGTAATTCTGCTCCAATGGAAGTCAAATTAGGGAATTAGGGAGCTAAGACAAAGGTGGGGAGGAGACGAGCCAATCAGGGTGCAGGGTAGCAATGATGAAACATATAACTTTCCTCTAGTTCTTAAATGCTTCCTCCCCACCACGGTCATGATCCCAATTCTACCTTACAAATCCGGCTAGACCAGAGGATGTACATTGTACAGATAGCAACTAGAAACACAGGGAATCCAGGATAGACGACTCCTTCAGGACCAGTGGTGAGAGGGGCGATGGCTGGAGGGTGAAGGAAATGTGGGGTGGAAAGGGGGAACCGATTACAAGAATCTAAGTATTGCCTCCTCCCTGGGGGATGGACAGCAGAGAAGAGGGCGGAGGGAGATGTCAGACAGTGTAACTTATGACAAAACTATAATAATTTATGAATTATGAAGGGTTCATGAGGGAGGGTGGAGGGGAGAGGGAGGGGGGAAATGAGCAACTGATATTAAGTGCTAAAGTAGAAGGCAAATGTTTTGAGAATGATGAGGGCAGCAAATGTACATATGTGCTTGACACAATGGATGGATGTATGGATTGTGATAAGAATTGTACGAGCCCCCAATAAAATAATAAAAAACAAATCTCTATTGATAAAAGATAACTATGTGATTAGTTCAAGTAGAGCAGAAAGAGCTATGGGTTGGGATTGCCAAGGCAGCTTGTTGGAGGATTTGAGAGGGATCTTGAATGCTGATAAAGACTTTGCTCAGCTGAGAGAACGGTGGGTCCAGTCGGCAGGTGGTGAAAAGACTAAGATGTTAGATAAAGCCCGCATGTAACGGGGTGCTCAGAGAGGATCACTCTGGGGAAGTAGAGATAATTTATGCTCAGGAGTGACTTAGCACAAGCCTAGCTTGTAAACAGAAGCTTACAAAAGAATTTCAAAGGGAGCTGGTAAAGGGTCCCAAAGACAAGAGGCAGGCATTTGATGGGTAGCCTACCAAAAATGAGGAGCTTTTCAATGTGCCAGCCTAGCCACCTGAAAGATTCCACTGCCTTCCCTCAGCCATTCATGAGTGCTAAAGCGGAAAATGTCTACTGAAACCGTGATTTGCCCAGGGCATTCATGAACCGTGGCAGCTAGTCCTTCGCAAGTGCTGGGCACCGCGCTTGGGGAATGGAGATCCAGCGGTGAACAGGCCATGATTCATTCCCTCACTGAACCAATGTTTGTGGAACACACACTATGTACAAAGGTTCTGTGCAGAGAGCTGTGTAAGTCCGGGTTCCTAACTTTAAAGGATCACAGCCCTGTAAGAAAGAAAATAAACCCTACTGCAAGTATCAATATACATGAAATCACCACTTTACAGGGAGCGCATTCACGGGTCCCTCAAATAAAGTGCTCTGTTCCCTAAGCCCAGAGGAACCAAGGCCTGTGGAGGAAGTGAACCCTTCATAAGTGTCCTGAGCATGTGGGATTAACAAGTGCTCTTGTAAAAGTAAATGCCAGGCGCCCCAGCTGCCTATTGGCCAGTTGCCTCCTCAAAGGCATTCATGTTTATTTATTTATTTGTTTATTTATTTGCTAGATTTATCACATTTGCAGGCGGTGCCATTTGGCCTCGGGGTCAGATAAATCACTTTTAAAACTTTAACATCATTCTTAAGCACTGCGGGCCCTGGTGTATCCATGACAGACGTTTCTAAAGGTTTTACAAGAACAGAATTAAATCCATTTTACAAATAAATACACTGGGAACAGCAGGGTTTAAACGCAGCGAGGAAGGAAAGCATAAATTCCAGGAAAAACCTGGAGATGGGACTAATGTGTTCTGCAGTTCTTTCTAGAATCAGACGGGTTCCTCAAACCAAGGGAGTCGGGTGGCAGGGATTCAGCCTCTCATCTGCTTGGCTGTGTCCCTGCTGGAAGGCTTTGTGCTCCAGGAGGATTTGTCATGAGGTGCAGGAAGGCAGCCAAGGATCACAGCACAGCCTGGAATGGTATGGAATGGACATGCTTTTTTAAGGAAACTGGCCTCATCATTTGGAAATTCAGCTGAGGCAGAGTCTCCCAGCTCCCAAAGCCTAAATATCTTTGGAGATAGGGAACATGTTGAAAGGAGAATGGACTCTTTGCGTCCCAGATTGAGGATGTTAGTCTACCAGCATAATTAATACGGTATTAAGTGCTTCTTTTATTCATTGATGACATATGTATTGACACTCAACAAGAGACCCCAGGTGACAGAGTGGCTAAAGACCCAGCTGCAGGTCCCAACCCACCAGCCTCTCTGCAATTGAAAGATGCGGCTGTCGGTCTCTATAAAGATCCCAAAGCCCACTGCCATCGAGTCTGCTATGACTCATAGTGGCCCTGTATGGAGTTTCTGGGACTGCAGATCGTTGTGAGAGTAGACGTGTAGTCAGACACCCAACATCTAGCCCACACTCCCAGCAGGGATCCTTGGAAATCCTGTGTAACAGCTCAACTCTGTCCTACAAGGTCACTGTGCTTTCCAATTGACTCAACGACAACAGGTGTGTGGTTTTTGTGGGGTATTTTGATGGACTACACACTGAAGTAGATGCCCTAATTTTAGGAAGCATTCATGCAAATTAAAAAAGTGTAGTATACAGTGATATAAGAAATCCTCCAAAAGTTGTCTTTTTCGCAAAACAGGTACAATTGTGGGGAAGAAGGCAGATGGTGCCCGGCTATTAAATGATAACGCGTCTAGGGCTTTAAGGGCTTGAAGTTACACAAGCCGTTGTCATTCAGCAGAGAAGCAATAAGCCCACATGGAACAAACATACTGCTGATGCAATCAAGAGGATTCATAGGGACCAGGTAATAGGCAGACACATAACAAACAAGAAAACAAAAACATATTGTTGAGAACGAGGGTTTGGAGCAGAGACCCAAAGCCCATCTGTGGACAATGGAACAATCCCCCCACAGAGGGGCCAATGGGAAGGGATGAGTCACCAGGGTGCAGTAAAGCATGGATGAAACACACTATATTCCTCTGGTTCCTTGAGGCTTCCTCACCCACCCCACTATCATGACCCCAGTGCTGCTACTCAATTCAGACTAGCCTGGAACAGGTACACAGGTATAGATAAGAGGTGGGTGCTCACGACACACAGAATCCAGGAACAGGAGTGGAAATAGCAATACCAGAAGGGTAGAGGGAAGAGGGAGAGAGGAAGGGGGAAAGGGGGAACTGGTCATAATGATCGACACATAACCATACACACCTCTCCAGGGGGAAGAACAACAGAAAACATGGGTGAAGGGAGACAGTGATTGGTGTGAGATATGAAAATAATAACAATTTATAATCTAAAAAGGGGCTATAAGGGTGGGGGAGGGAGGGGAAAATAATAATTTTTGAGGAAGGGAAGGGGACAGGGGAAAAATTAGGAACTGATATCAAGGGCTCAAGTAGAAGGAAAATGCTTTGAAAATGATGATGGCAACAAATGTACAAGTGTGCTTGACACAATGGATGAATGTATCGATTGTGATGAGAGCTGTAAGAGCCCCCAATAAAAGCATTTAATAATACATTTTTTTAAGTTTTCTTTTTTGCTTTCTCTTCAAAGTGTTGCCTTATTTCATCTAACTTGGTTTACAAGGAATAAAATTTTTTTTAATCTACTTGATTCCAACTCATCAGTGACCCTACATAGGGCTCCCCAGATGGCAAATCTTTCAGGGAGCAGATGACTGCATTGGTCTCCCAAGGAGAAGCTGGTGAATTTGAACTGCCAACCTCACAATGAGCAGCACAATCTCTAGCCCACAGCTCAACCAAGGCTTCTTCCTATGCGTGGTTCTTAGGGGCCGTGAGCTGGCTCAGAGGCATGGCAAACCTGTGTACAAGAAAATGAAGCAGTACCCAACCCTGCTAGATCTTCATAGTTGTTATGTTTGAGGCTGTTGTTGCAGCCGCTGCGTGAATCCATCTCATTAGAGCCATCCTCTTGACCCCAACTTCATCAAGCATGATGTCTGTTTCCCGGCACTGGTCTCCCTGATAACATGGCCAAAGTATGTGAGACAACGTTTCACCATCTTCGCTTTAATGGAACATGCCAGCAGTACTTCCTCCGAGACAGATGTGTGTGTTCTTCTGGAAAGTCACCATACTTTCAATATCCTTTGCCAACACTGTCATTCAAAGGCATCAATTCTTCTACGGTCTTCCTTATTCACTGTCCCACTTTCATATGCATGTGAGCGATTGAACATACCATGGCTTGGTTCAGGTAACATCTTTGCTCTTGAGCATGTTAAAGAGATATGGTGCAACAGATTTGCCTAGTGTGATATTTGGAAGTTAAGACATGTTTGCATTTTTCTACTGGTTATTACCTTAACCCATCACTTTGGATTAACCAATGGACTTCCAGTCCTGACTACATTGAATAAGGGACTTTCTACTCTACAGTGTCTACCCTTACAACAAGCTCCTAAAAACCAGAAGTCAAGACTTAAATATCTATGACTCCTACCCGCCCCAAACAAAAGGACATGCCATGATTAATATGAGTTTGGAAAATACTCAATAACTTAGATATGTGGCTGCTAGATCTTGTCATCTCATCATTCACATCCCCTCAAATGAAGATGTGGCAAGATTTCCATGCAGGTGACACTGAAGATAGCCTTGAACCCAATCATTCACATTGCACGTGTTTTTGGTTTGGTTTTTTTCTTCAACAAAAGAAGAGTTCTGACTCGAGTTGTACCTTCTTAGACAAGTCATTGCACCTTTCTTAACCTGTTTCCTCATCAGCTCTGACCTCACGAGATGGTTTGGAGGGTCCAATATGATTTAGAGTAATATATCCAAAAATACTGTATGAACTATTAAGGATATGATAGACTGGCAATTTAGCAATGCTGGTTTTTTTTCAAAGAATAGATATTATGCTTTCTATTATGTTTCTGTCTTCATTTTTCAAAACAAAAATGATGATCATTGTATTGCTGAATAAATGTTAGCTGTCTACTAACTACATTTTTGAGAACTCCCTTGGACACCTCACAACCAATGACGTCATTATTTCTAAGAACCTCGGCAGTCTGCAGGCCACTTGATGGATTTTTAGAACATGATCTCATCACAGGTAGGGGTTGGGCATCAAACAGGATTCTGACACTAACAAATGGACAAGCAGCACCTGAGAATAACCCCAAAACCCAAATGGCACCTCCTGCCAAAATGAAGACCACAGACTCCATGGACATATCAAATTGTAACGGTGACATCAGCAGGTTAGCACATCTTGGGATAACAACCTTGGACACTGTTTCTGATGCTCACACGGAATCTTGTTATCAGCACAGCAAAACACCCACGGTGGCTGGTGGGTGTGTCACATACGAAGCCACCGACGAAAGATCCTTGACTTTCTTGTGTCGCTATAGGGTGGACTTTCTCCAAAAATGCTTGACTTCTGATAATGAAGGAGTGGTAGGGGGAATGTCAGATGGGGGAAGAGAGGAAACCAACTCCTACCGGCCTTGAAGATGTGAGCTGCTGTCATGTGATCTGCCTGTGAAGCATGTGTTGTGGCAAAGGACTGTGGGTGGCCTCTCAGAGCCAATAGCCTCAATCCTTCAACCATAAAGAACTGAATTCCACCCCAAATCATCCAAACTTAGAAGTCCTTAGATAAGACCTTAGCCCTGGCTTGTACCTACTTCCAACCTAGAGACTGACCAGAGGACCTAGTTCAGCTGTGTCCAGACTCCTGACCCATGGGAACTGGGATATAATAAATGGATATTGTTTTCAGATGCTAAGTGTGTGGAAATGATTCAGATGGCAAAGAAAAAACCCCCACTAATGCAATTACTATTACATTGAAGTCATGTACTTATTTCTATTTTCTTGCCTATTTTTTTCCCAAACGTAGTAAATTGTATTTTTCCCAAGTGTTCACTACTTCTCCCTGTGCGTTGATTATACTTTCCCACTCCATTGGTGGTAGGCTTGGCTGAAAGACTAGCTTTGGCCAGTGAATTGTGACTAGAAGCGGCATACGCCTCCAATCCCATTTGCCCCTGCCTCAAGATCAAGTGCCCCCAGTTGGGAGTGCTTCTTCAGCTTGGACTCTAGAGTGAACTCTGCCTCGGAGCAGAACGATCTCCAAACCATAAGGAGGTGACGTGAACAAGGAGTCCCTCAGGGCCGGCCACTGCAATTGGAGGCCTGTTGGTTACTGCAGCATAACTTAGCTGAAGCGGACTGCTACACCATCCCACGACACAGAAATATGTGTCAATGCAAAAGAAACGGGCAGATTCTCCGCTTTATCGGGCTAGTAGCTTTTTATTGGCATCTCCAGAATTCTCTAAGAAGTCAGGTGGAGAACGTTTGACCCCCTCTCATTCGAGCTAAATCGTGACAGCTGTGAGGAAGAGGGCATTTCATCATGGGGTTGTTTTGTTTCTTGCCCGTATGCCTTCCCATACTCATTGAATGAGACTCTTCGCGCCTGGAAAAGTGAGCCCTCAGTAAAGAATAAGAAAGCCAGACAAGAACAGCCAAAGGCTTCTCTGGTCCAGAGTTAGACCCAGTACCTACAAGCTAATAAGAACAAGATGGCTGTTATTAGCTGTCCCCTACTCCCTTCTCACTGTGTGCCCACTGCTGCTCCTTCCAGTAAAACTGGCACGTAGCACTGCCGCCACCTTCACTTCCCAGAGCAGGAAAACAGAAGCTCCGAGCAGGTTTACATTTTCTCAAGGACTCTCTTTCTTTAGAAGAAAGGACTATATTAAACAGCAGCCCAGGCATTTCCTGGGGAGCCGTCTATCTTCAGAATAGCTTCAAACAGAAGGGGTAGGAAAATGTTCATTTTGTGGTTAATTAAATTAGTGCCTCTCTCACAAACATAATGAAATTCAGAGCCATTTTATTAATCCTCTTGAGACTCTTTTTAACAATTCTTCTCCGACTGTATTAGATTAGTCCTGCCCAGATGACCCCGGATAACATCAGCTCAGGTACTTTCAGGGTACTGTTGCTACCACCAACGCGGGGCACACAAGGCTCACCTTGTCAAGCGTCTGATTTCCCTTCCAAACCCCACAGGATGACGTCAGGGGTTCTTCTAAATGTCCGAACCACGCAGAGTCTCCATGTGTTCTCCGTGGCCAATCCCATGTGTTTGTGGGCACATCGCGGAAACCGTCATTTACCACAGCCCTGGGTCACATAGGGTGGCTCATTTTCCCAGGCATTGCCTATGCCCGTGACAAGGGTGCCCGCACACCTCCGGCAACCTTTAAAAAGCCTGCCTTTGTCCTAAAGCTCATTTGAAAGCAGCCCCTCCAGTCACCAGGTGCCGTGAGTTGGTACTGATTCACAGCGACCCCACACGTGTGAGTGGAGCATGCGCCTTGGGGTTTCCACTGGCCGGATTTTCTCAGACTTAAATGTCCAGGGCATTCTTCTGAGGCACTGTCAAGGGGACTTGAACTGGTCACCTTTCCGTTAGCAGCCCAGAGTGACAGCCATCTGCTCCACGCAACCAAGTACGGTCTGCACTTTCCTTAGAATGTTCTCCTCTTTTCACGGGATTGCTGTTTGCATCCGAAAGGCCTCACTAGACATACAGCCCCCAATGGTCAAAGTCCCTGTCAACACGACGTCATAGCTCTGCCGCTGGCACGAAAAAGGCACAAGAGGGATAGACCTGGGACCGGTTATCCTTGACTCACCCTTCGCCCCATTTAATAACAATACGGTGTGGGGTGGGGAGGTATGGTGCAACACTGAGTGGCAAACTCAATACAAATTTCACCCAAGAGGACTCTGGCTCCTGGTGTGTGCTGCGTGCGGGCACTCCTGGCTGCGCCTTAGAAGAGTCTCCGTTGGACAGGCAGCGAGCGGAAGCAGGGTGGGGTGGGGACTGCTTTAGAACCAGACAGAGTGTTGGCACTGCCTTGGAGGAAAATCTGGCCCCTGCGAGTTTTCAGATCTGATCTAATCCTCCTCCTTCAAGCCAAGCTCTCGGTGTGGGGACTCTGGCCTGAGTCCGAGTTCATCTGCTGTCCCAGGGCGAAGGGTTTTGTCAATATTTTATGTGTTCCTTGGTAACTCGTGAAGCTCTGCTGTGAAGGCAAACAGCTCTGACCCAGGCAGGCGCCCCTTAATGCCCTGCCAAGGCTGCCTTGCCCACGGCATCTGGGAAAAAGCCTCTTGAATACACTCAAGGTGCTTTACAGTGCTGTCACTGCTGTTGCTGGCTGTCAACAAACTGACCAACTCATGGCACAGCAGAACCAAACACGCTAAATCCTGGACCATTGTGATCCGTAGGGGTTTCGTTGGTTATGTTCTCACGTAAATCACCAGACCTCTCTTCCTCGTCTGCCTTAATGTGGAAGGGCCACTGAAACCTGTTGTGTTAGTCTGGGCACTTTAGAGAAACAAATCCACAGAAACTCATATGTATGAGTGTTTTATATAAAAGGTAAGTGCACATCAAGAAAACATCCCAACCCAGTGCCGCCCAAGCCCACAAGTCCAACATTAACCCATATGTCCAACACCAATCCACAAAGTCCTCCTCCATCTCACAAAACACATGCAATGATGCTGACTGCTGGAGGAAAGCCGGATCAGTAAGCATGTAAGCATCTCGGCGCTGGCAGGGGTCTCCGCATGGGTGCTCCAGGGAACTGGCTAAGGCAGCTGCACCCTGGTCTGACCATCAGAAATCAAGAGACCCGAGAACTAGAAAGGCGAGGCTCACCAGCCATTTATCTCTCCACCCTTCCATTAACCCCACATGTGTTTATTGGCCAAGTTGGCATAATTAACTTTAACTAACTCACCTGTTAAGCATCATAGCAACATGGAAGCCTCCACTGAGATAGAGGTAGTGGACACTAGTGAATTGTATACAGATCTCACGAAAAAAAGACAAGAATTTGACTTGAATCACCACTTTTCCACCTCCCTCCCCGATTTTCAGACTTTCCTCCTAAGTTTCCTCTTCGCTTGGCCCAACTGACCCAGCAACCTTTGTACCTTAGCACCCTGTGCCAGCCTGCTTCCATCCTGCATTCAGACAGGTGCCTTCGCTCACGGGTCTCGGCAGCCACACTGCCTGTTGTGACCATGTCCTACCTGGAAGGGGCCACCTCTATCATGAATGCTTTGCTGAACCTTCATCCTATTTTACTTACACTGCTCTTATAGCAGCTGCTACATTTAATGAGGGACTGGCTCCTATCAACCTATTAAAATCTAATATTAATTGTTAAAGCTGCTAAAACTTATTGAAGTCAGACTTCATGATCAGACATTGTGCAAAGTACGTGACATACAGTAACTCGTTTAACCCTCTTTACATTTGGAGACCTCGAAACCACCAGCGGCTCCCCTAGAGAAAGATGAGGCTCTCTACGCTCATAAAGATTTACAGTCTCGGAAACCCACAGAGGCAGTTCTGCCCTGTCCTATGAGGTCACCATGAGTCAGAATACACTCAATGGCAGTGTTTTATATTAGGGGCCCAGGTGACATTGTGGGGTATG
Organism: Echinops telfairi; assembly: GCF_000313985.2. NCBI lineage: Eukaryota > Metazoa > Chordata > Mammalia > Afrosoricida > Tenrecidae > Echinops > Echinops telfairi. The sequence goes on from NW_022103920.1 coordinate 82,897,004, forward strand.
TATTGGGCTGCTAACCACAATGTCAGCAATTCGAACCCACCAGCCGCTGAGGGGAGAAAGATGAGCCGTTCGGTTCCCATAAAGATTTTCATCCTCAGAAACACAAAGGAGCAGTGGTCCCCTGTCCTGTAGTGTGGCTGTGAGTCATAATCAGTTAGATGGCAATGGGGTTTTGGGGGGGGGTTGGTTTATTTTTGGCTAGATTCTGTGAGGAGTCTCTAGGTCAGCAGTTCGCAGCCTGTGGGTCGTGACCCCTTTGGGAGTCAAACGACCCTTTCACAGGGGTTGCCCGATTCACAACAGTAGCAAAATTACAGTTATGAAGTAGCAATTAAAATAATTTTATGGTTGGGGTCACCACAACATAAGGAACTGTATTCAAGGGTCGTGGCATTAGGAAGGTTGAGAACCACTGCTCTAGGTGAAGAGACACACTTGACTGCTAGCCCAAAGACTGGCAGTTCCAGTCCACCCAGAGGCACATCAGAAGAGAATCCTGCTGTGCTCCTTCTGAAAAGTCTGCCATTGGAAACGGTCTGGTTCTACAGTGGAACATGCAGCTTTGCCATGAATTGGAATCAATTCCATGCAACTGCCTCACTGTATCCCACAAAATTGCTAAACATAAAGATAATAGCAAGGTGTCTGCGGCAAACACAGGTGAGAAGGTATTTGCTATTATTAGCCATTAAAGAAATGCAAATCAAAATTGCTGTGTGATAGGATGGGAGGAAAATGTCGAACAATTGGCACAGTGTAAGTGCTCAGTACATATTTGCTATCATCATCATCATCATCATCGACATCATTGTCAGCCTCATTTTACACAGGAGGAAACTGAGTTTTAAAGTAGTGTGCATATAACTACACCAGTGGTAAAAAGTAGAACTTATAATGACGATGGCAACAAATGTACAAATGTGCTTCACACGATGGATGGATGGATTGTGATAAGAGTTGTACAAACCCCCAATAAAATGATTAAATACTTTTTTTTTAAAGTAGAACTTGTATCCTGGGTTAATCACTGCCCTATATAACATTTTAATAACTGTCTCTTTAAATAGACACATCTACATCCCAGTTCAAAGCTTAGCACAGGGTCTTAACCAGGGGCAATTTGTCAATGTGTGGTGAAATGACTACAGCACAGCTGAAATTACTAGGAATTCCATTATCTTGCTCTGTTTTTGCTTTGCCAGCCCATCGTCTCTTGATGTTTCCTGCATCATTCAATATTTTGCCTACAGAATCTTTCAAAATTGTAATTAAGGCTTGACTTTCTGTACATCCACTGTCTATTTGATGGAATGGGGTGTGAAGCTGCACTCCCAGGGGAAGCTTTTCTGAATATGAGTTGGTTTCCTGTTCTTAAGTCTTTCTGAAGGAAGCACTTGCCGAAGCAGTGAAAGTGCCTTCACCAATGTCATCGGATCCAAAGATTGTCCCAGTTTAATGAACCCAACACCAACGGCTCATGATCCCAGGCAGACTCGCGGCCCCAGGGTAAACGGATGTTAGCCGCATTCTCCATGGCCACGCTTCTCCTTCGCCCGCGTCTTTGCGGTTCCAGTCAGGTTCTGTCCGGGTCGCCATAAATTAAAAGAGGCACTTTTTACGTGACGAGTCCATGTCACTCAGAATGACAGAGTGAGGGACAGATGGTTTCCATAGCCTTCTCGGTTGTCTCGGGATGAAATCACAGCAGGAGGCATGCCTCCCAGGCAGGCAGCCCGATACCTGAACAGGAGACCGGCCTCCTGGAAGTCAGACACCATCACAAGCAAGTGGCCCGTTGGGCCAGAGGGAAGGGGAGATCATTTTCACTGACGCATGAGCCAGAGCCTCTCACTCCAAGCCACGAAGAGCCTCTCAGCTAACCGTGAAAATCTGTCACATCTGTGGCCTGCAATCGTATTAGGACACCGTATTTCAATTTGTTTCACCAACATTTTCTGAGTGACCCATGACTTCACCCAAAGTCCCACCCAGATAGCTCACCCTGTGCAGAGCCCCCACCCTGGGGCCTGAGTCACCTACATTTCCTGAATCTTGAAGAGCCTGCGGTCACCCGGCCTGACTTGGCCCCAACTGTGCTCACACGAGGTCCGAGGATTCTTGGCCAGAGGATTTGTCCAATGTGGCATGTACCTTGGGTGCACCATGGGGAGGAGGGGAACACCGACGAGCAGGAGCCATGGACCCTCGCGGTCTCCATCACCATCTAGGAGAACTCATTGGGCAATTGTACACTGATTGCCTTTAGGCCCTGTTTTCTGTAGCGGCGCTGTCGCTCTGGACCACACGAGAACAACTGCTGTGTCTGAGCTGCCTGTCCAAGAGAAGCCCAAGCTAGCTCCTGGGGATGAGGATGAGATGCCCTTCCCTATTTTCAGAGCAACCTATTCTGAGCACCCAGGTGGTTACAAACACAGCAGGCATGCACCCATAGATAGACTACCTGCTTCCTAATCCTCTAAAGAGTTACAGCCTCAGAAACTCACAGGGGACAATTCTTCCCGGCCCTATCGGGCCACTCTGAGTGAGCATCAACTCAATCGCAGCAAGTGTGTGTGTTGCCTGGTTGTTGGACGGTAATCTCAAGCCCATCGTCTCGGTGTGTCCTGCATCGTTCAATAGTTTGCCAAATCTTTCGAAATTGAAACTTGAGGCTTGAATTTTTTTCTTGAGTTCTTTCCGTTTCAGATATGCTGACTGGGTGCTTCCCTTTTGGGTTGCTAATTCTAGGTCCTTGCACATTTTGTTATAATATTTGGCTTTGTCTTCTCAAGCTCCTCTTTGAAATTTTCTATTCGGCTCCTCGACTTCATCCTTCCATATGCTTTAGCTACTCTACAATTAAGAGCAAGTTTCAGCATCTCTTCTGACCTCCACTTGGATCTTTCCTTTCCTTCCTGTCTTTTTAGTGTACTGTTGCTTCTTCATGAATGATGGTCTTGGTGTCCTCTCTCAGCTCATCGGGTCTTCCGTCGTTGCTGTTCAGTGCGTCAACTCTGTTCCTGAGATGCTCTTGACATTCAGGTGGGGTAGACCTCAAGGTTGTATTTGGCTTTATGGAATGTTCTTCATTTTCTTCAGCTTCATCCTGAGCAACTGATGGTCTGCTCCACAAGAGGCTGCTGGTCTGGTTTTCACTGCTGACATTGAGCTTCTCGATCTTGTCTTCCCACACATTGAGGGAAGGTGTGCAGTGTATCTTCTCACCAGACTTGTTTAATCTGTATGCTAAGCAAATCATCAGAGAAGCTGGATTATATGAAGAAGAATGTGGCGTCAGGTTTGGAGGAAGGCTTATTAACAACCTGTAGTATGCAGATGACATAACATTGCTTGTTGAAAGTGAAGAGGACTTGAAGCACGTGCTGATGACGAGCAAGGATTGTAGCCTTCACTATGGATTAAAACTCCATGTAAACAAGACCAAAATCCTCAGAACTGGACCCAATAGGTAAGTAACATCACAATAAGTGCAGAAAAATTTGAAGTTGTCAAGGATTTTGTCTTACTTGGTTCCACAATCAATGCTCATGGAAGCAGCGGTCAGGAGATCAAGATATATATTGCATTGGATAAATCTACCACACAAGACCTCTTTAGAGTTTTAAAGAGCAAGAATGTTACTTTGAGGATTAAGGTGTACCTGACCCAAGCCATGGTATTCTCTATTATGCATGTGAAAGTTGAACATTGAATAAGGAAGAGTGTCGAAAAATCACCAGACTGTGGTGCTGGAGAAGAACATTGAAAGTACCATGGAGTGCTAAAAGAAAAAACTATCTGCCTCGGAAGAAGTAAGGCCAGAGTGTTCCTTACAGGCAAGGATGGCAAGTCTTCATCTTACATACTTTGGACAGATTATCAGAAAAGACCAGTCCCTGGAGAAGGGCCTCATGTTTGGTTAAGTGGAAGGGCAGTGAACAAGAGGAAGCTCTTCAGACAGATGGACGGATGCCGTGGCTGCATCAGTGGGCTCAGGCACAGGCACAACTGTGAGGAGGGCACAGGACCTTGCAGGGTTTCGTTCAATTGTGCATGGTGTTGCTATGGGTCAGAGCAGAACCAATAGTATCTAACAACAACAGCAACAGGCTCAACCCACCAACCTTTCAGTTAGCGGCTGACCGCATTGACCATTGTACCACCAGGAACCTAAAGACTACTTAACTCAGCGGTTCTCAGCATGTGGGTCGTGACCCCTTTGGGGGTCAAATGACCCTTTCACAGGGGTCACCTGATTCATAACAGTAGCAAAATGACAGTTATGAAGTAGCAATGAACATACTTTTATGGGTGGGGGGGGTTACCACCACATGAGGAACTGTATGAAAGGGTTGCAACACTAGGAAGGTTGAGAACCGCTGACTTAACCACTAACAAATTGTCCAAAATAAAGCTCAATGCGGTGCTTGACTAAGCCAGGTACTGCTGTGGGGATGTGCAGAGTGGTTTCTGTGGATGGCAGCATACAGGCGGCACTTTGTCGGTGTCCTACAGGGTCAAGAGAGCAACCACCTCATCAGAGACCATTTCAGCTGCAAATTCCACACGGTTTCCAATGAATGGCCAATGTTTATTCGATTTCATCTACTCTGAAGCCTTCTCAAAACAGAATCCCATCTCTTAGCCGGGAATTTTCCTTTTCAAAAACTTTGGGAAATGCAGTGAAATGATTCATTTGCATCTGGCCTATGGCTTGTCAAGAGGTACTGGAAGCTTGGGTTGAAAGACAATAAATCTCAGCAAGATGGCAGCATAATTTGTCACCAGAGCTGGGCGAAGCATTTTCTACAACAGTGAATTTAGAGGAAAAATAAACATACCGGATAGAGTCAGCTGAGAGTATATTTGCCAAATGTACAAGGCCTCCCCCTCTCCTGTTGTTGCCTGGGAAAGTCTGAGGAAGCAGTGAGGCAGTATGCCTGTCTTGTTTGGTTTTGTTTCAAGTTTCAAACTTTGGTATCTCAGTGGGATATTGTTTTGGAAACATTTAGAGGGAGTTGAAAAGTCTTTAATTAATAAACTCAGAATTAAGTATTCATAGGAGTTCGTTGTGTGTCATCAAGTCCGCTTCAGTTCATAAGGACTCCATCTAAACCAGAGGAATAGGTTACTGACCCTGCGCCATTCTCACAATCATTGCAGATTTAAGCTCATTGTTGCAGCCACTGTGTTGGTCCATCTTGTTGAGGGTCTTCCTCTTGTCCACTCCCCCTCTACTTTACCAAGCATGATGCCTTTCTCCAAGGCTCCATCCCTCCGGAGAGGAAGTCTAAAAGACACGACATGAACCCACACCCTCCAGACTTCCAAACTTCATTCTAGATGCAATTCTACCAAGAAAACACTGTTTCTTCTTTTGGTAGTCCAAAGTAAAGGCATGATATTCTTCAACCAATTGTAGGAACAACTCAGGAATCCATTTGACTCATTGAACACTAAAGACAGAAGTCCTGACAAATTGAGGAATGGCATCAAGAACGCCATACCCAAGAATGCAAAGGGTCATTAACATCACAGGAGAGAAAGAAAAGACCAACAGAGACTCTGAAGCTTGCCTTGAACATAGAGCAGCTGAAGCAAATGGAAAAAATATGAAGTAAAAAAGCTGAACCGAAATTTTCAAAGGACAGCCCGGGAAGACAAAATAAAGTATTATAATTAAGTGTGCAAAGATCAAATTGGAAGAATAAGCTTAGCATAGCTCAAGCTGAAAGAACAGAAGAAAGTATTCAAGCCTTGAGTTGAAATATTGAAAGATTCTTTGGGCAGACTATTGAATGATGCAGGAAATATCCAAAGAATATGGAAGGAATACACAGAGTCACTGTATCAAGAAGAACTGGTCGACATTCATACATTTCAGAAGGCACCATATGATCAAGAACCAACGGTACCGAAGGAAGAAATCCAAGATGCAATGAAGACATTGGCTAGAAACAAGGCGCTAGAAGTTGGTGGAATACCAGGTGAGGTGTTTCAACAAGCTGATGTAATGCTGGAAGCACTCACTTGTCTATGCCAATTGGAAGAAATTGACTTGGTCAAAAAACTGTAAGAGATCCATATTTGTGACCATTCCGAATAAAGATCATCCGATCAAATGCAAAATTCATCTAGTAATATCACTAATATCACATACAAGTGCTTTTTTGCTGAAGATAATCCAAAAACGGTTGTGGCAGTATATCATCAGAGAGCTTCCAGAAATTCAAGCTGGATTCAGAAGATGACATAAAATGAGAGATATCATTAATGATGTTAGATGGATCTTTACTGAAAGTAGCGAATACAAGAAAGATGTCAACCTGTGTTTTAAGACTATGCAAAGGCATTTGACTGGGTAGATTATAACAAATCATGGGTAACATTGTGAAAATGGGAATTCCAGAATACTTAATTGTGCTCATGTGTGGAAACTGCACATATGTAAAGAGGCAGTTGTGCCAACAGAACAAGGGGATGCTGCATAGTTTAAAAGCAGGAAAGGTGTGAGTCAGGGTTATATCCTTTCATAGAACCATGGTGGCAGAGTAGTTACTAGTTGGGCTGCTAACTACAAGGCCAGCAGTTGAAAACAACCAGCAGTGCATGAGAAAGATGAGGCTTTCTACCCTCTTAAAGATTTACAGTCTCCAAGTACTCCCTCGACACAAGAGCACTTTGTTCTAACAATCTGGCATTCTGTGATGCTCACCTTCCTGACACAATCACTGAAGAAAAAATGGGTGCAGAAGCAAATGTGGTGAAGAAAGCTGATGGTGCCCTGCTATCAAAAGATATAGTATCTGGGGTCTTAAAGGCTTGAAAACAACTGGCCATCTAGCTCAAAAGCAACAAAGCCCACATGGAAGAAGCACATCAGCCTGCCTGATCATGAGGTGTTGATGGGATCAGGTATCAAGCATCTAAGACTTAGAATAAAATCACACCAATGTGAATGGTGGGGGAGGGGGTCGTGGAGTGGAGACTCAAAGCCCATCTGTAGACAATTGGACATCCCCTCACAGAGGGGTCACAAGGAAAGGACGAGCCAGCCAGGGTGCAGCATAGCACCGATGAAACATACAACTTTCCTCTAGTTCTTTAATGCTTCCTTCCCCCCAATATCATGATCCCAATTCTACCTTACAAATCAGATTAGACCAGAACATGCACACTGCTACAGATAAGAGCCCACAACACAGGGAATCCTGGATAGATAAATCCCTCAGGGCCAACAATGAGAATAGAGATACCAGGAGGACAAGGGGAAGGTGGGGGGAGAAATGGGGAATTGATCACAAGGATCTACATATAACCCCTTCCCAGGGGGATGAACAACAGAAAAGTGGGGTGAAGGGCGACAGAGGATGATGTAAGATATGAAAATAAAAATCTATAACTTATCAAGGGCTCATAAGGGAGGGAGGGCAGGAGAGGGAGGGGGGGAAATGAGGAGGTGATATCAAGGGCTCAAGTAGAAGAAAATGCTTTCAAAATGATGATGGCAGCATACATGCAAATGTGCTTGACACATGGATAAATGTATGGATTGTGATTGGAGATGTGAAAGGCCCCAATAAAAATATTTAATAAAATTTTTTAAACCTTAAAAAAGAAAAAGATTTATAGTCTCAGGAGTCCACAGGGGCAATTCTACTCTGCCCTACAGGGTTACTAGAAATTGGAATCGATTCAATAACGGTGAGTTTGAGTATGTTGAATAAATAATCGAGACACTGGATTAGATACAGAACAAGGCATCAGGATTGGAGAGAATTTAAAATGAAATAGGCCAATACCCTCTACAATATCAACATAATAAGGATCATGAGAAGGTCCAAAGGAGTACTTATAGGTTCAGATCCCAAATACTGTCGTCTGCAGAAGGACCTAATCCCACAGTGAATTTTTCTAAACTCTAAAGTTCAATGAGGATATAAAAAAAAAAAAAAAAGGAAACTGTCAGGGCGGGGAGGTGTTTCTCCTATAGTTAAATTTATTACAAAAAAAACCTGTGTATACTAAAGTCCTGTCCTTCTTCCCTTAAAGATTAGCATGGTAACTTGCATAAAATTGGGAGTAAATGATTGTGTTTTTGCATTTTCAAATCTTATTTAGTCAAGTAAAAGTTGTCCTACAGAAGCCTTTCCAAATCTCCTAGTCGTTGCTGTTGCTGTTGCTTCTTCGCTGTTTGTGTTTTTCACCCCATAGTCCGGGCAGCACAACTGAAACACAAAACAGAGCGCACTGCCGTGGGGTCGCACTGCCATGGGGTCGCGCTCCACTCAGAGCGGTCCTACGAACACAGTGCAGACCTGCCCCGTGAGTTTCCAAGCCTGTAACTGTTTACAGGAGTAGAAAGCCCGAGCCTTCTTTTACTTATTTTTTTTAAAGATCATTTTATCGGGGGCTCTTATAGCTTCTATAACAATCCATATATCAGCTGTATCAAAGCATATGTGTACATATGTTGCCATCATTATTTTCTAAACATTTACTTTCTATTTGAGCTCTTTGTATCAGCACCTCTTTTTTTCCCTTCCTCCCCCCACCCCGTGACCACTTGATAAATTATAAATTATTATTATTTTCATGTCTTACATTGACTGTTGTGTGTCCCATTTCGGGAGGGGGGGGTGATTATGTGTCGATCTTTGCAATCAGTTCCCCCTTCCTCCCATCTTTTCCCTGCCTTCCCCTACCCTCCTGGTCTCACTACTTCCATTTCTGTTCCTGAGGGGTTTATCTAACCTGGATTCCGTGTGTCATGAGCTCTTCTGCCTTATCTGTACTAGTGTCCGTGCTCCATTCTAGCCTGAAGTGGAAGTCAGGACTGGGGTCATGATAGTGGGGGGTGAGGAAGCTTCAAGGAACCAGAGGAACAGTGTGTGTTTCATCGGTGCTTTACTGCGCCCTGGTTGACTCATCCCTTCCTTGTGACCCTTCTGTGAGGGGATGTCCCATGGTCTACAGATGGGTTTGGGGTCTCTGCTCTGCCCGCCCCCCCCCCCATTCTCAACTGCATGTTTCTATCACAGAGTGGCTGATGGTTTTGAACTGCTGATTTTTCAGATTGTAGCCTAATGCATAACCACTACACCATCACAATGTTACTCCAGAGAGGAGACATCATCTGAGATTTGAAAGGTGAGCTGGATTTCAACCAGTAGGAATGGTGAATGGAGTCTGGAGAAGGGACACTGTGTGGAGGAAGACCAGGGCATTCTGTCTCCACCGAGGGCACAGGAGCCCCTCGGGTTGCCAGGCGACAGGGCTCCTGAGAGGCAATGAGTGTCAGCTGGCTGTCCAGCTCCCTTGCCTCCCACAGGCCTGCTTTGGGCGAGGTGGCCATGGACCCTCCGTGCTCTCTCACCGGGCAGCACACATTTTGCAGGACTCTCACCTTTTCCTGCCGGTCAAATCCTCTTCCCTCTGCCAGTAGCCTTCACTGGGCACCCGCTTTTCACCAAGTTGTTTCTTCTACTACAAGAATCAGACAGAATAAACCCAAACTTCATTCTTCCTCCTTTGGCTCGCCCTCCCAGAGCGTCCTGATCTGGTTTGCTTGTTATCACACACCCGGGTGGACACTCTTGGGACAAAAACTGCACTCTCACCTCAACTGTGCCAGAGTTCTCAGAGACACAACCATCATTGTTAAGATGCATTCAACAGTAACTAATCCAAAGTTACAGGTAACAAGTGGCGCTCTCTAGTACTGAGCCAGTCCTATTTAAAGCTGGGCTGCTCCTCCTTCTCTCCACTCACATAGCATACCATATCAGCTTCCGCACGGTACTAGCCACATACATGACAGAAACATAGAGTAGACCCTACATCCAAGTTGACACCTAACCTAGTAGCCTGTGTAAAAACAATCGACTGGTTTTCTTCAGAGTTGGAGTTTTGGGATTGGGTTTTAGTTGACAATCACCTCTGCCCATTTGGAGGAAAGGCCGTTTTTTCCCAGCACAGCAGTTTAGACTGTCGAGTACCATGGCCCAGTGTTACTATCAAGGGACCATTGTACGAAGTCCCATGGCAGTTCATGGGGTTAGAGAATAGAGAATTCCTTTGTTTTCACTCCACATGTGTTGTATCAAGACCCAAACATTAGGGGAAAGCCTAGTGAACGGAATGAAAACATTAGCCAAAAATAATAGCTATGACATGCAGAAAGCCCTGGGCATGTGAGGTTAACATAATATTTTTTAAAGGTCACCAAAAGAGAGCTCTTTCAATACAAAGACTTCCATTTACCTAACACTTAATGCTTCTCAATAGGCTCGCACCTCATTGGATACCATCAAAATGCCTAGGTACTTTTATCCCCATTTTACAGATGGAAAGTTCTGAGTGGGGAAAATAACTCATCTAGTCAAAGTCACTCATGGCTATTGGCTCAAGCCAACTAGTTTTGTTGGTTAATTTTTCATCGTTGCCCCATCTGGAAGGTGGAGGTTGCTTTCAAAAGGGCATATGTGCCTACAGCAATCCTGAGCCTGATAGGTAGGGTCCTCCCATTAACTCTACATAACCAGAAAAGAGGGCTAAGCTTTTAAAATGGAGAGAAAAAAAAAAGCATATTCATTCAAATATTTGCATGTCCTTCAGGATAGTAGAACTTCCTGTCCGCGAGGGTCTAAAGCCCATCCGATGGGACCAATGCCAGGGAGGAGGCACTCAGCCTCTGGTCATAATAACAACGCGACTGTTAATGGCAGCACCATGATTGGATAGAGACACGGCTTCTTCAGGGAGGCCATCTGGTTGGAAGGTGTCCGTAGAGGAAGCACACATTGTTCACTTGGGTGATAGGTTACAGGAGGAAAAAAATGTGTAAAGTTGTTTTCAACCACTTTTGCATAACAGTAAGGAAACAAATTGTATATAACAGAGATTAGAAATTGCAATTATGATGATGTTGATAGTTGTGCTAATAAGAGTCATGGTAGGGTAACAAACTCATCTGTTTTATCAACTTTCCTGGTTTTAAACTAAAATCCTGAATCTTCCCTCTCAAAAGCTAAAACTCACTGGTATCGAGTTAATTCCAACTCGTCGCAGTCCTATAGGGAAAGGTAGGACTGCCCCTTGCAGGTTTCTGAGACTGTAACTCTTTGCAGGGAGAGAAAGCCTCCTCTTTCTCCTGTGGAGCAGCGGGGATTTGCAGACTGCTGATCTTGCAGCTAACAGCCCAGCTTGTCACTCATCACCCACGGTCCCAGACAAATTGGGTCAGATGAAAATTCTGGCTGCTACCATCATCGTCCTCATCATCATTATCATTATAAGAAATGGCTAGAGGGGAATCTGATACAGATTATGGGAGAGCTAAACCCCAATGACCACCCTGTGGTGTTGCCACTGACTCTAGCTGTGCCTGATGCCACACCAAAGTGTTGGAGTGAGGTAAAACCAGTCCTCGATGTGGCCATCCATTCCCAATAGCCCTGTTCCCCATTCTCATCTTAACTTGTCATATCAAGCTACTCAGACGACCACCAGGTATCACCCCTAACCTACTGCAAGACGCCACTAGTTCTGGTCCTCTTTCAGCAATATTTGGTACCCTCACAGTGTCAACAGCTTTGGGGGATGTCCCAGGCGGTCATTGTTACTCTAGGTCCTTTGTGTTTCCACAGGCTGCTCCCAATGGACTCAAGGTCCCCTGCTCTCAAACACTCTTAAATGCATATACCCTGTGTTAGTCTGGGTTGACTAGAGAAACAACTCCAGAGACATGCATATATGTGTAAGAGAGAACTTTATATCAAGAAGGAATTATGCATCAATAAAACATCCCAGTCCAGTCCAGATCAAGTCCTTAAGTTCGATATTAGCCCATAAGTCTGATATTAGCCTATAAATTATTTTTCAGACTCACACAGCACATGCAATGACGCCAAATGCAAGAAGACCACAGGCGGGTAGGTGGAGAGTCCTATGGGTCCAGTCGTGGTGGAAGCATCTCCAGGGCTCTGGCTGCCATCAGCATTGCTCGAATTTTCTTGTCAACAGGAATGTGAAGCACAGAGGGTTTCCTGCCACCAGGGAGGAAGAAGGGCACCAGAAGGCCACGCCCACAAGGAGGCATCGGGCTGTGACCTGATTGGCAGGCTTAACTCCACCCTTACATTCTTATTTATCAAGTTGACATGAAATTGTGTAACTATCACATACCCTTATTCCTCACTTAACTCAGGTAATCTTATTACCCGACATTTTGTATTTACAGCAACAGTAAAAAATACTGCTATCTGATTATTTTGCACATTAACCATGTATATGCAGCAGCAACAAATGCCAAAGTAGGAAGTGAGAGTAACACTGCCTTTGATGGTTAAGATGATATGTCAAGTTGGCTGGGCCATGATTCTCAGTGGCTTGGCAGTTACATAATAATGTAATTTGATAGTGATGTAATGGTGTAGCCATCTTCTTGGTGATTTGATATGGTCATCTCCAATTTTTACATAATGTTGATTTTTGCATACCAACCTGGTCTTTGGAACCTAACCATGCCTAACCATATGGACTCAGCTGATTTTCTCTTGGCCAAGATTCCCCAACCTAGAGCGTCTTGGTTGAGTCTCTGAGTGAAGATGTGTTCATGCATCAGCATGTGGTCTCCCAATTTATTGTCTGTCCTCGAATCTTTCCCTTTCTACCCAAGATCAGTCCCTCTGAAGTTCAATGGAGGAGACTTCATTTCCCTGCCACGTACCCCCGCCCTGAGGGTATGGTTTATAAACAGTTCCATCACTTGAATAAGAGGGAAAATTAGATGTGCAAAAAATTGTTGTAGAAGCTTGGTCAAAACTTCAAAAATACAATCCTGTCACCTTCCTCTAGATGGGGCCAGCAGTGGGATGGAGTGATACTGGCCCAGGAAGTTCCCAAAGGGGAGGTTCTTGGGTGGTTTCTGGTGTAAGGTCAGCATTGGCCTCAAAGTGAGAAATGGAGGGAACCTAGATAAGGGGATAGAGGGTCAATGTGTTCTTCAGCACAACGGGATCTTCCTCATGCCGAACATGGACAAACACCAGGGTCTTTTTAGGAAAAAGGGACCCTGTGTTTCGTGTCAGGGAGGCCACACAAGCTTGAGGAAAAGACACCCAGGGCCGTAGAGGCGGGAGGCCTGAGGGCAGAGGTTGGGTCCAGCCTTCAAGGCCACTCGAGAGGCCTCAAGGAGATCACGAAATTCCCTTTGAGTCACGCTTGCTTCTGTCAAAAGGAGCCACGGATGCCCCCTTCACATGGCCTGCCATTTGACAGTCTTGGTGAGGAAGTCATGTGGACAGCTAACTCTCAGCCAGTAAGGGATGTTGGAAATGTCTCCTCTGGTTGCATTCAACATCTTCATGGCACGAGTTTGCAACCCCTTCATCAGGCTCATCCAACCATGTGGAAAGAGCAATGAGCTGTGGTTTAAGAACGAGCAAGTGACATTCAAGGAGCCTGTTGTGTACTAGCCTGTCCAGAAAGACACTCAAGAAACATTGATAGCTCAAGGTGGTGTGAGACTGAGTTCCAAAAAGAGAGAGGGGAGGGGGCAATAAGCACTGTCTATATTCGAAGGAGGAAGGAGGCGATGTTGGGAACTCTGAAGCGAGCCAAGAGGTGTTTTCTGAAGATGAAGTTGAATTGAGATGGGAAGAAACAAGAAGCCAGGAGCTGCAAGTGGGAGAAGCACATGAACAAAGGGAGAGAAAGAGGTGCCAAGAGGACGAGATGGGAAGGGATCAAACATTCATTTGACAGAGGAGAAGGAATGACCTATAACCTTCATCTGATAAGCCTGATGAATTCCCAACAAAGGATGATCTGGTCCCAAATGTCATTAGTGCCCCCCCCCCCCAGGATATTTGGCAATGTCTAAAGACATTTGATTGTCCCATTTGGACATGAGAGGATGCTACTAGCATGTTAGGTAGTGGTAAAGGCCTAGAATATGGCTACATTGCACGACAAGACTCAACAAAGCATTGTTGTGATGTTTGTGTGTGTCCTCAAGCTGATTCCGACTCATCTCAACCCTAACGGAGAGAGTAAACCCTACCTCCCAGTGTTTCCTGGGCTGTAAACTTTATGCGAGAAATTGGCCAGGTCTTTGCTCCCATAGAGGAGTTGGTAGGTACAAACCACTGACTTGTGTTAACAGAAGAGTGCTTTGCTATTGCCCCACCAGGGCTCCTTAATAAAGGATGATTAGCTCCAAAATGCCATTCGTGAGGAGATGGAGACATTGTGAAGTAGACGATGCAAGCCACTGGAAGTTTGGAGCTTGAGACACGATGAACTAACAATGCTGATGCTGACTCCCTCAGAGCCTTGATTCGAAACGTGCTAGCACAAGAATATCTCACTTTTTGGGGAACACAGAACTGCCTACCTCTTCTACAAAATAGCTTTGTGGCAATGGGTGTTTCAGAGATTAAATTCCACTTTAATTCAGCAACTTAGACAAATCACAGGGTAAACATACTTTAATAAAATGAAGAGTCCTTTCCCAATGCAAGGACCGTTCCTTAGATTGTGTGCCTCGGAGTCTCTTAAAGGGACGCGTACCTGCTTTTCTTTTCTCGACACAGGAAGGCAGTGGGAGACGGCCCCCAGGAGTGGAGACAAGAAGCCAGAATCCCTGACTCCTGCGCACTGTCTGAAGCAACTCCACATTCGAGCAGGGATTCGTGTCCAGCGCTATTGTTTGCTTTTCTCCATGATTCATCGACTCTTGAACGCAACTGTGTCTTCACCCTATCATTGTGGGACCCTTAATCCAAGATTTTATTGAAATAAAAAATAATGTTTCCCTTGATCTTACATGGAGAGTAGAATAGGATTCTTTTTGGAAAACCTCAAAAGGTCATTGGCAGACCACTTCAACTCTTCACACAATGAAATAAAGGATTGTCTTTTACTCTGATTAAAGCTTACTTTTACCCCAGCCTAGTCTGTCTTTCTTTCCTTTAAAACCCTCACACATCTAAGAACACTGAATATTTATGGGTACAATTTATGAGCTTGGGCTACTTATTTTGCCAAACCTATAAAGTATGTCAGTGTGTGGCCTGAAACATTCCAAATATGATTAGACCAAAATAGAGAAATGAGCAGCTACTTCACATTTTAAAATAAATAAATAAATTGTAATGTTTAAAAAGGTCAAACTGCAGGAAATACAGAGTCGTTCATTCAACATGTTCAGATTGGCATAAAAGAGGAAAAAATAATATTAGCAATAACCTCCTCCAAGAACCCTCTCCTGTTTGTCTTATTCCCGAGGCTTCTGTGGTAAACATTTATTAAGAAACGAGGCCAGGCATCTGAGAGCTAGAGGACTGTGGCTTGCTAAGAAGGTGGACCAGGGCCGCTGCTGGCCTCGCCTGTCCCCAAAGCCCTGTTCAGCTGCTGGGCCTTGGACGCGCTTCACTGTGTGCAGAGAGAAAGCAGCGCATCTCTAATGAGTTCCCGATCTGTCTCCATTCACATCCATCCTCACCCGCGCCTCTGCAGAGACTCAAAGCCCAACATCTGGCATTTGGCTTTTCACTGTCGCAGGATGTCTCTGATGCTGGCTGTCGTTTCTCGAGTTACATAATTTCTTCTGCGGAGCTTTTCCCTCCACTTCAAAAAGAGAGTGAGGGAGATTGCAAAGGAAATGCCTGTGATATTAAAAAGTCATAAGCACTCATCCGTGATAACTAAAACGCCGTGGCACTGGACACGCAGAGGCTCTGGGAGTTAAATAGGAACTTGAGAGCCATGGAGTCTGCTGGAACCGACCGGAACCCCGAGGAAATGGGGAGTGTGAGGAAGAGAGTTCACTGGCTTGTGACTTGCCAACACTGCGGTAGCGAGTTTTACATCTCGGGGAAGAATCCGAGAATCGGTGGTTTGAGGTACCTCTGGTCTGCTCAGAACATCGCAGCCAGATCATTTCACCAACCTTTAGTCAAACTGTTGGCTTAAAGTCTTTCTGTGTTGCCACCGGACACCTCTTTCAGTATTACAAGAGGCCACCGTGGAAGCTCACGCATGCTGTGCATTTAAGAAAGAATTCAAGGGAACTGTGGGGGTCTACAGTAGCCAGATCCCAGACTGACCCACAGCGAAGGATTGTGTGAACCTCGGCTCTTCACCCAGAATTCCACTGGCCCTGCTGATTGGAAAATGAGTTTGTAAACTACTGCCTGATCTCAATTGAGCTAATGGCTAATTAGGTTCCTGAAATGGTCCATCGAACAGGATTTCCATTCTCCCTGTTGGAGGGGAGCAGAGGAAGCTAGAATCGAAGGCTCATAATGCGCAAGAGTCTCACCCTCTCCTCTGCTAAGACTTTGACCACCATTCTGACGTTTCCCAGCAATGGGAGCCTCAGTTGTAACAAGGTTCCAGAAAAAACCGGTCCATTCCTAGGTTCTTACGGATTTCAACAATCCTAAAAGACAATAGATCTTAAACTAATTTTGGCAACCACATATGAGCCAAAGAACTAATTTCTCAGATTGATAGAGAACGTCAACACCTCAACAACATAACAAAAATAATCCAATTTTTAAACGGACAGAGGACAGGAACAGTCACTTCGCCAAAGAAGATATTCAGGCAGCCAACCAACACTTTGAAGAAATGCTTGTGATCATTAGCCACTAGAGAGATGCAGACCCAACAGCACTGAGATGTCAGCCAGCCCCAGCACTCATAGCAACATTCCTATGAACAGACACAAGGAATGCTGGACAGGGTGGGGAGACTGGCACACTCATTGGCTGCTGATGGGATTGCAAAATGGTACAACCACTGTGGAAAACAGTGTATGGCGCTTCTTTACAGAGTTGGAAATAGAGATAGCATGTGATCCTACAATATATTTCTCTATATACAATAGAGAAATAAAAACCACGTGACAAGTAAATATATGCACACCATGCTCATCCCAGCACTGTTCACAGAAATACAGAGTTGGAAACAACCTCAATGTCCATCATCAGGAAGGGGAATAAACATATGAGGGTCCCTGTAGACAATGGATGTTGAAGAGTAGCATCGACTCTTCGATGCACTTCTTAACATGGATGAGCACAGGCTGAAGGGGGGGCTTTATGCCGAGAGAAACCAGTCAATCCGAAGAGGTCAAATATTGCACACGACCACCATTTTAAAAAGTAAAAAAACTGTGTGCGTGTGTACAAAAAGAAACATTCTTTGATGGTTACCGGGAGGGCTGAAAGGAAAGTAAACACATATTAACTTGGGTGAAAGGGGATGCCCTATATTTTAGGAAGATAGATCAGATCTACACCTGTCTAGACCTAGACCTAGGCCCAGACATAGACATAAATATTAAGCTTCTAGTATATTGATCTTCAAGAGTATAAACACACTTTCTAAATTCCCACTTACACAGGTTCTTACACCGGTAACAGCTATGCTGTTCTATTCCATACTTTTGAAAAATGTAATAAGCCTCTGCCTAACCCAGAAATGGATATAAGTGTGTGTGTGTGTGTGTGTGTGTGTGTGTGTGTGTGTTATTGAGTAAAAGGGAATGTGGGAAGATGGGATGTTATTCTCTCTAGGGTGGGTTTAAAAAACAAAAAAAAGGAAAGGAAAATTGCTGCTGTCCAGTTCATTCGGATTCATAAGAACCTCATCTGATAGAGAATAAAAGTTTTCCATCGGGTTTCTTGATGTGCCATTTACAGAATCAGATGGCGGGTATCTCTTCTGCAGAAATGCTTCCTCTGTCGCTCAGAAGCCAGACAGGACAAGGTAGAACAGCTCCTGAGCGTATTTGAGACCATAATTCTTTCCTGGAGCAGACAGCCTCATCTTTGTCTCAAGGAGCAGCTGGTAGTTTCAAACTACTGACCTTGCGGTCAGCAGTTCAATGAATCACCACTACTCCACCAGGGGGTCAAATTGCTTTCAGGTTACCATGTTTCCCCGAAAGTAAGACATCTCCCCAAAATACAACCTACATACAGTTTTGCCTCTCGCTGAAATATAAGGCATCCCCCTGAAATAAGACCTCCCCGAACATAAGGCCTCCCTGATCATAAAGCCCCCCCAAAGCTACCGTTAACTCTGGACTCTGGACAGTGGCAGGCGCCGCTGTGCAGCTCACTGTTGGCTGCAGTGCAGCCGGAGCAGACAGGAAGTGCGAGTAATTGTACCATAGACTATGAGTAAATGTACCATAGATTGTTGTACATGGAAATAATGGTAGTAGCAAGAAATTCTTGATACTGTAGGATTCACAGTTTGTCTGGTTATTCTGGTGTGTGATGACAACTACTACCGTACCGTATACAGGTAATAAATTTCCTTTTTTGTTGTTCAACAATAAATGTGTACCATATTCTTCTTCATGGAAAAATAAGATATCCCCTGAAAATAATACCTAGCACATCTTTAGGAACAAAAATTAATATAAGACACTGTCTTATTCTCGGGGAAACAGGGTAGTAGTTGGACACAAATCGTTTGTGCTGCCCTGGGTGGGTCCACTGCGTATGCCACCCTCTTCAAGGAACCCAGCACTGGGTCAAACGTCTCTGCAATGTCAGGACCTCTCGGTGCTCTGAGTACTAAAAACAAGATGTCTAAGGTCTCACGAATTCAATAATTAACACACTGTCCCCATCCTCAAGAAGCCTACGGTTTAATAAGAGATTCGGGTGAGAAGATTAATAGGACAGGGAAATCAGTTTCGTAACACCAAGTTCAAGACTCTCTGGAAGTATATATGAGTCAATTAGCTCAGTCTTGGGGTGAAGCAAGGCCTCCTGGAAGAAGTACCGTGAGGCACTGAAGCTAAGCTCAGAGCAGCAAAGCAAGGCTACCAAAGACACAGACACAGCATCATTGACAAAGGCCCGGCCCAATCAAAACCAGGACATTTGTTTGACATGTGACTGATGGGAAAGTTTTAAAATAAATAAATAGGTCCTAGAAGCTAAAAGTGACTTTTTTTGCATATAAACCAGTGATCAGCACACTTTTCTGTAAAGGGCAGATAGTAAACACGTTAGCCTTAAAAACTCACTGCCATCGATAGGAACTGAAAATACAGGGAACCCAGGGCGGATGAGCCCTACAGGGCCAGTGGTGTGAGTGGCGAAACAGGGAGGGTAGAGGGAGAGTGGGTAGGAAAGAGGGAACCAATTACAAGGAACTATATGTGACCTCCTCCCTGG
>NW_022103920.1:82918959-82920538 GCF_000313985.2 Echinops telfairi
CTCAGAGTCATGGTATCCCAATATACAGGAGAACACAATGCCGCCCGGCCCTATACCATCATTCATGATCCTTAGTGCGCTTGAGTTCACGGAGGCCTCCGTCAGGGGGGCTTCCAACCTAAGGGAAGTATTTCCCAACACTGTATCAGACAATATGCAGATGTGACCCATGGGGTGTTCACGGTCTAATATTCTAAATCAAACCGCCCAGACTTTATTCCTAGTCTGCTCTGGTCTCGAAGCTCTGCAGAAACCTGCCCACTATTGATGAGCCTGACAGTATTTGAAATACTAGTGGCATCACGTCCACATGCCAGCAAGAGAAAGGCCAGCCCAGTGAGGACAAACTGACAGACAGGGAGAGCTCAACCACCACCCAAAGGGATAGATTTGGACTTTAAGGTGAGACAACTTTAGTCTGTAGATCACAGCACTCCAATGCCTAGCCCAGCCCAGAAAAGACAGAGGCAGGCAGTGTTTCATTCTCTTGTGCGTGGGGCTGCCAGGTGTCCTGGTCCATGCCCTGACAGTTAACCACAGCTCTGTGTGCCAGGTTTGGTTCCAGTGCTCTGTGCGCGCTATCTTCTTCCATCCTTACTGCTCTTCTTTGGGATAAACATTCTATCTCTGTGTTACACATGTAGAAACAGAGACCCAGAGAGGTTATGTCACTTGGACATGGTCACATAGCTACTAGGGGACAGATCCTGGAGTTAAACTCCAGCTGGGTCATTCCAATGACTGCTCATCCCATGACACCGCACTGGCTACTTCAGATGCAATTGGCATTGTCACCCATGTTTTCTGAGTGTCAGGGGTGAAGGAGAGTTCTATTACATAAGTCCTTGCCCAATAGCCTTGAGTAGAGCAAGCGTCGCTGACACTTGGCTTACATTCACAGAGTTAAAATGCAAAGTCCCATGTTAGTTAAGCATGGGGCACAGATAGGTAAAATGCCAGTGTCTACAGAGAGGGGCCAGAGGGGAGCCCAGCAATGATCCCACCCCAGGAACCTCTCTGCCTCTCTGTGCCTTGCAGACAGGGACCAAGAATAGATAACTATAAATCAAATGAGGTACACAGGGACCTCTGGAATAGAGGAGTTGTGGTGTAAAAGGTGAAAACCCAATGATAGATGCTTATTATTCAGAAAGCTTGAGGTAAACTGTAAACACGAGGAATTATAAGATAATTGTGGAAATGCAACAATGCTCAAGAAATATTTTAATTTGTCTGTAGGAGAGGTAATGGGGTGAGGCTAAAACAAGCATCCTGCTCTTTCAGAGACTCATGCAGAATTCCTGGACAATAAAATGGTATGGTGACTAGGCATGGCAGAAAATCAGTCAGTCAGAACAGGCCATCGGCTGACAGCGGGTGAGAGTAGGTGATGGGACATTGGGACTTCTCAGACCATTCTCTCAACTTCTGGCTATGATTGATGCTGTGCATCGTAGTAAGTTAAATAAATAAATATGGACATAAGAGTAAATTACTTTTTTATTAGTTGGGTATCAGGAATGGGAGAATGGGTGTGTTAGTCTGGGTATTTTAGAGAAACAACTCCACAGAAACTCAT
>NW_022103920.1:82921301-82924390 GCF_000313985.2 Echinops telfairi
ATTCCATTTTCCCACAAGCTTTTTGAAACCCTCTTATACATTTTAATACCTCAAGTCCACTGCTATCAAGTGAGGTCTGATTCATAATGACGCTATCGCACAAAGTAGAACTGCTCACTAGCATGGCTGGGAGTGTACATCTTTATAGGAGCAGAACGGCTCATCTTTCTCCCTGGGACAGCCATTGGACTTGAACTACCAGTATTGTGCTCAGCCATCCAACACTTAACCTACTGTGCCACCAAGTCTAGTCCAACTCATAGCAACTCTGTAAGACAGAGTCGCACTACTCCTGTGGATTTCCCAGGCTATAACTCTTTACGGGAGTGAAAAGCCTAGTCTTTCTCACATAGAGTGGCTGGTGGTTTAGAACTGGTGACCTTGCCACTAGCAGTACAATTCGTAACAACTATGCCACCAGTGCCCCCTTAAATATATCCACAGTTAAAAAGAATAAAGAGCTTTCGAAGTAGGAAAATGTGCTTGTTGGAAAAGAGTGGTGGGGGTGGGGGTGGGACTCAGGTAGGGGAGGATCGGCGCAAGGGATTGCCATACTCATTATAAGCAGTATAAGCCTCGTAGTAGTGTTTGAATTTTCCTGCTATGCAAATATATTCCTCTGAGGAATTTTTAAATTAAATTGTGAAAGAAATAAGGAAAGAGAGAGAACATTGGCCACCTGGTTCTCTCTCCTCTGTGACAGACCTCCGTGCTCAGCCTGATTTCAGCCTAGCTGCAAGGAGCCTCCTGACAGAAACAAAGCCCATCGTGCAATGAGATCGTGTGTAGCCTCTGCTAGCCTCGTGCTCTGCTTGTGACTGGTTATTGCAGGTCAGATCTTGCAGGTCACATACCTGCCTAGAGTGGGCATCCTCCATTTCTTAAGGCCGTCCTGAAGAGTCCGCCTGAGATGCCAGGACTCAGGAGCCTCCTCGAGGCCCTGACAGTAAGGGCAGCACTCCTGTCTCACCCTTCACCAAGCAGAGCCA
This sequence comes from Echinops telfairi, assembly GCF_000313985.2. Lineage (NCBI taxonomy): Eukaryota > Metazoa > Chordata > Mammalia > Afrosoricida > Tenrecidae > Echinops > Echinops telfairi. The sequence goes on from NW_022103920.1 coordinate 82,922,291, forward strand.
AAGCATCCATTCCTGTTGAAATTCCTGCTGAGCCCACACCGCCAACCCTCCTTCAGTCATCAACGAAAGCATTTTCTTATGCTGTGGTTTACTGGAAACCCCAGCGCGTGATGAGTGCTAACAGACCCCGGCCCTGTGCAAAGGGAAAACCTTAGAATTATAACGAGACCCGTTTCTGATATGCGAGGGTTTCTATATCTGCATAGAAGTCGTGTCATGCCTGACAGTCTTATGATTAACTCTCTGTGATGTTTAATGGGATCAACAGAAATTTCCAGTGATGGGCAGGGTCTAATATAGCTGTAAACTGCCCTGATTTCTTTTACGAGAACACACCAATACTGTTCAGGAGGCTTCCATGGGCCCCCGGCCTTGCTATTCCTAACCTTCCCCTACGCCCTAACTAACCTAGTGCTGGGCTCCTCAGCCAGTTCTGTACTCGTCTCTAACATCCAACCCCCACATAGAGGCGTTCCCCAGTTCTTCCACTTGAGAAGCTGAGGAACAGAGAAAGAACTTGTTCTTTATCCTATGGCTGGTACCGTGCTAAAAGCTTCCTTCCTGGCAAGCACAAATCCTGTGAGTCAGACGTTACGGAGGAAAACACTGAAACCCCGAGAAGTGGCACTGCTCATGGTCATTGGACGATTTCCCTAGGGCGTCCAAGGCCTCAGAGAAACAAACGGGGTGACTTAAAACAAAAGGAGTTAGTGGTCTCATGGGTCTGGAAGCTGCAAGTGCAAGGTCAAAGTGTTGGCAGGAACCTCCAGCAGAGAATCCTCTCTCGTCTCTTCCAGCTCCTGGAGGCAGGGTTCTTTGGCAGTTGTGGCAGCACAACTCCAATATCTGGCTCTGTCATCATGGGGCTGTCTTCCCTCTGTGTCTGTCAGGGTGGCCTCTGTCCCTTGCCATCTTCTTGAGAGGACACGAGTCATGCTAGATTTGGATGCATCTTACTCCAGAGCGACCTTGTGCTAAGTAATTACATCGGCACAAGCATCGTTCTAACTGGGGTCCAAGTCACACAGATAATGAAGGCTGAGGGCTGCAGCAGATCTTTTTAAGGGACACGATTTAAAAGGAGTTCTCGTGGTCCTGTGGGTTAAGGTTGGGCTGATAACTAGAAAGTCAGTGGTTCAAACCCACCAGCTGCTCCTCAGGGGAAGAGGAAGCCATCTGCTCTTGTAAAGGTTTGCAGCCTCAGAAACCCTATGGTGCTGTTCTACTTGGTCCTATAGACTCATAGCCAGTCGGGATAACTCCACAGCAGAGGGTTTGAGTCCAGAATGCACGCAACTAAACAGTGCAAGAACAGAACACAAGTCCAGGTGGTTCCTGAATACAAAACTCTGGTTCTTTCCCAGCCGAGTAGATGTGTGCTCATTCAGAAACTGCTCGCCAGTACCAAGCCCAGACCTATAGACAACGCGGAGCCAGTTGATATGCCCATCTAAAAACGGATCATCCTTTCTAAAGGAGTTTGCCTATGTTTAAATCCATACTTCAGGCAGTGTCATAATTTTCTTAAGGAAGCAAATGTCCATGAATAAACAGTAAAAAATGAGCTTTGTTCTGCCCAGTATCTGATAATGCCTATTCAAACTTCCAATAACTACCACCTTCAGAGAGACTTTGGCCAGGACCTTAGGCACTTGAAACTGGGGAAGGGGACATTTCTGTGACCTAATTAAAAGAAGAAAAAATAGCAGACAAGGAAGTCAAAAGTCTCACTGGAAGCCAGTTGAGCAAGTGACACAGGTGGATTTGTCATTACCTGGGACACTAAGTTTCCAGCACAGGTGTTTGCTCATCTTGGGGTTGCCCAGTGCATTGGGCCCAAGTTTTAGGACCTAGTGTTCATTCTCAGCATGAGTTCTAACCCCAACTCTTAATGGCAGGTCCGCTCTGCAGCTGTCTAGGGCAGCTCTGCCACATTCTCCAGAGCCACATTAACACCAGCTTTGACACGTCTCTCTGAGTAACTGATAGAACAAGCAGATAAAAGATCAGCAAAATGTAGACCGTCAGAACAACATGATTTACCAAGATGATCTAATTGGCATATTGAAAACACTCCGCCCAACATCTGGGGAATACGTA
>NW_022103920.1:82925213-82940039 GCF_000313985.2 Echinops telfairi
TTATGTGAGGGGGATAGTGCATTTGGAGTTCGTTCCATCAGGTCAGACTATTAATCAAGCTTTCTAGGTAGAGGTTCTGAAAAGATTGAGTGACACTGTGTGACAAACATGGCCTGATTTGTACAGACAAAGGACTGGTTTTGCCAACACAATGCACCTGCTCACACAGCCATTTCAGTGCACCGGTTTTGGCAAAAAACAGCATAACTCTCTTGCCCCACACACCTTATTCATCTGACGTGGCTCTGCGTGACTTCTTTTTGTCTCTGAGAATGCAGAGGGACATGAAGGAACAGCGACTGGACGATGTAGAAGAGGTGAAGAAAAAACGAGGGAGGTGCTGTCAGCCATCCAAACAGATGAGTTTGAAAAATGTTTCCAAGAATGGAATCACTGATTTGACGGATGTATTAAGCATGATGGAGGAGAGTACTTTGAAGGTGATAAGGTTGTTTTGTAAAAAAAAAAAATCATAATTAAATATATAGCTTTGAAAGAAATTCTGGTTTGGGGGGGTACCCCCTGGTATTATTATCATTATAATTAAAGTGTAACATTGATGTCAGAGTAGAGTAGAAGAAAGAAAAATTCCAGATGCAAAAATCCTAACTATGATATTAATGGACCAAATCCAATCATATAGTATACTATTGGGATGGGGTTTTTTCATGCTTTCTTGACCCATTTTTGAGGCCCTAGCTAGACTGTCAGTTCCCCTTCTTTCAAATCCATATTCAAAACACTCTCTTTGTTAGGTTCTCACACCCTATGTGCTGCTCATTAGAGTTCCGACTTGGGGGTTGAGTACCAGACCACGAGAATAATCCAAGGACCTGAGGCCACAAAGTAATTCAAGCTAGGAATTCCTCCACAGGAAGCCCACAGCCCAAGCAAACACCTTGCTTGGCATACAAAGACAAGTTTTCGCTTCTGGTTCAGAGTAACCCTCTGAGACAGGGTTGAACTGACCCTGTGGGTTTCCAAGACTGAAACTCTTTATGGGAGTAAAAAGCCTCATCTTTCTTCCACCGAGTGGGTGATGGTTTCAAACTGCTGGCTTTGTGGTGAACAGCTCCACGCATAACCCACAGGATCTGGGATCACTATGAGTTGAAACTGACTTCGTGGGAGTGAGTCTGGATTCGAGGCCTTAGCATGCCAGCTTGTCCCTGAGGGCAACCCCGAGTGATCCTGAGCAGTAGCCTCCTCTTATTTGGGGCTATCACAAACAAAAGATTCAGATTTTCATCTATCGGAGTATTTTTGAGTTGCGTCCTATCATCCAAAGAACTTTTAAGCATACCTAATATTATGATTATAAAACATTGCCCAAAAAATGTATCTGATTAAGAGGGGATTATTTCAGGAATACAACTTCAACTTACTATTCTAAAATAATTCAAATATTAATTAAATAAAGGAGAAAATACTTGGCTCGTTAGACACAATGATGCTGATAAAATTCAGCAACTACTCATGCGAATCATTTTCAAAAATATCCCCTGAGCAAACAAGGAATATCAGAGAAAGTCTTTAGTCTGGTATGGGATAGATATAAAAACCTGACAGTTCACACTGTCCTCTGAGGCTGAGGACAAGACAAGGAAGTCTCTACATCAAACCAACTACCAGTTGCACCCAATACAGAACTTCAAGAAAGAAAAGAGATAAAAATCATTTGTGTTTTCAGTAAAGCTGTTGTCATTCATACATGACATTGTTAAGTGCACACAAAGAATGTACACACTTACAAACGATTAAATGTATTAATAAGGCTGTTGAATACGAAAATACATATTTATGCAATACTGGAAGCAAATGACTGGACGATCAAATTCCAAATGTGCTAAATACAAAACACCAAAGTCATCAAACGCCAAGGACTGAGTCTACCGAGGAGATGGACCGACACCATGGCTGCAGCCGTGGCTCCCGCACAAGAACAATTGTGAGGACGGCACAACCAGGCCGTGTTTGGTTCTATGATGCACGAGGTCTCACTGATCGGAACCAACCTGATGGAGCCTAGCAACAACACATCTAACAAAAGATGTGCATCTTCTTATACTAAAAACTACAAGGCTTTGCTGAGAGACATTTATGAAGACTTAATAAATGAAGGGATAGACCATTTCCATGCTGGGAGAGTCAATATTACCAAAATGTCAATTGTCCCCGAACGAACTTACAAATTCAATAGGATGCGAACCAAAATCTCAGCAGGTTATTTATTTTTTCTTTCTGGAATGTGGCAAGCTGATTCTGAAATGTATGTGAAAATGCAAAAATCTAGAAGAGCCATGGCAATCTTAAAGAAGATGCATATCAGAAATCAGTACGTATTGTAAAGCTATCGTAATCATCATTGTCATTGAAAGATAGAAATAGACAAATGAGTCATGGCACAAAATAGAGAGCCCGCATGTGTGAAACCACCTGATTTATCAGAAAGCACACAGCACTCAGCGGAGGAGCTTCTTCTTAAAGAAATGGTGCTGGGTCACACAGATCTCCACAGAGAAAATACTGCATATCGACCCCTAACTTACATTACACAAAAAATGAATTCAAGGCGGATCATGGGTCCAAAATAAAACATTGAAACAATTAAACTTCTAGGAAAAAACAAAAGGGAATATGATTAACTCGGGATAGCAAAATATTTCTTAAATAAAACACACACCAAAAAAACATTAACAGTAAACCTTAGAAAACTGGACTCCCTTAAAGTTAATAATTTCATTATTCAACAGTAAGAGAGGAAACAAACAGATCACAGACTGGGAAAAGATATTCATATCTTCAAATATCTGACAAAGGAGTAGTAACCAAAATATATAAGGAATCCCTACAAATCACTAAGAAGAAAGATAGCACAATTTTTAACAAATAGGCCCAAAACAATTTGAAAAGCCACTGACAAAAGGATATCCAAATGTCAAATAAGCATATTAAAAGCTTCTCATCATTAAGCATGGGGGAAAGGCAAAATGAAACTGCGATGAGCTATCACTGCAAGATCATACGCAGGGCTAAAATTAAAATAATTAATAATATCAAATGTTGCTATTTTTGTGCATTTCTGAAGAGGCAATCAGTTAGCGTAATTACTTTGGAAAACCATTGAGCAACAGCTACTAAAACTAAATGTATACTCACTCTATGATCCAGCAATTCCATTCCTGGATGCATTAACAAGGAGAAAAGAGTGCTTGTTTCCACACTGGGATCTATACAACAATATTCTTAACACCTGAATTTAAAATAGGCCCAAAGTAGAAACAATTCAAATTATCATCAATAGTAAAATAATTCAATAAATCGAGCAGATTCACATAATGGTATTTGACACATTATTAGAAAAGAAAATTGTTACTGTAGCAACAACATGGATGATGGCTCAGAGACATAATCCTGAATACCAGGAGCCAAATCTAAAGTGAATATATAATACATATGTACCTCCACTTATAGAAAGCTGAAGAACAGGCAAAACCAGTCAATGGTGACAGAGTTGAGAACAGCAGTTACCTTTGGTAGGGATATTGACTTAGGAGGGAAACAAGGGGCACAGCTTTCTAGAATGATAGACATATTCTAAATCTTGACGTGAGTGTAGTTTCATGGGTGTCTACACCTATCAAAGGGCACTGAATGAGCTGTACACCGAAGGCTTGTGGACTTTAATGTATGTGAGCAATCAAAGGTCAAAACAATAGCTCGACTATTGGGGCCAAAGTTGGTTCATAAATTTGTCTCATTTTTGGCTTCGTCAATGTTGCACTTCAAAGTAGTTGATGCTGCTTATCAATACGGACCCTCACATATGAAAATTAATATCTCAAGAGGCATGTTTTTCCTTGAGCATTTTCTTTTGTTTGTGAAAATTGACTGTATTCATTTTCAATTCTCCCCTTAACTTTCTGTCCTGAAGGCTGCCATAGTTTCGCTTTCACTTTATGACCCATCATCCATTTTCATGAATCCCAAACTCCAGGGCTCCCTCACAGCCAGCAACCCACACTTAACACAATTGCCACATTCCTACAGAATGAACCCTCGGTGGAAATTGTTATTATTTGCTCTTTTTTAAAAACTAAATGAAAGATAGCCACGTCTCAAAATCGCCCCCTTTCCATCAGACTCAGGAGGAGGAGGTCGGGTGGTGTGCGAGTTCTACGAGTGTGTGCAGGGAAATGCCTAAAGTTCCTGGATATAATGAATACTTTCTCCCTAAAGAGACATTGACAGGTGTCTTTTGCTTCTCTCGGAGCATAATTAATATAAGAAGACTATAGTGACCGTGGCATTGCTAAAAGAACACAGCCTTTCTACGAAGGTGTAGAGTTTACAGACAACTTGACGTTTGAAGAGCTGTCTTTACTAATGCAATGGTTAAAAATTAGAACTTTCTCGTGTGTCTGGTAGCCAAATAAAATTTCTGAGGAGAAACAGTAAGTTCTTGGGGTTGCCATCACAATGAACCGAAAAGCAGGTGAGTGGAAACCAAAGCAATGTGTTGGTTCAGTCCTGAACGCTCAATCCTGTATTGACTGGATTCAGGGGATTGGCTGGGACAAGCTCTCTAGAGTCACCTGTTGTTGTTGTTGTGGTGGTGGTGGTGGTTGTTGTTGTTAGATGCTGTCAATTCAATTCCAATAGTAAGCCCAGCACAATAGACCAAACGCTTCCTTCCCTGTCCTGTGCCATGCTCACAATTGCTAAGTTTGTACCCAGAGTTGCAGCCACTGGGTCATCTTGTTGAAGGCCTTCCTCTTAGTCAGTGACCCTTCACTTGACCGAGCATGATGTCCTTCTCCGGGGACTGATCTCTTCTCACAACATGTCTAAAGTACATGAGACAAGTCTCACTATCCTTGCTTCTAAGGAGCTCAAATCACCAGGGAGGGACATTTTCCTATTTCTTTCAGCTCCTGAAGGCCGCAGGCATTCCTCGGCTTACAGCTAAAGCATGGCTGTCTGGCCAACTTCCCTCTATGCCTGTGTCTATTCTACTACCTACATTGGATTAGGACCTACCTTGTTCCCATAAGACTTCATGTTAACTGATGACATCTGCAGACTCGATTTAGAAACTAGGGCATGTTGATAGATACCAGGGCTTAGGAGTTCACTTTGCTTTTAGTAGGGGGAGGACATATGTCAATGCAGAAGAGGGAGAGATCAGAAAGGCACTGAGGTGATTTGCAGAGTCAAAGGGAAGCTTTAAGGACCAGAGCTGATCTGGGCATCGCTGAGGAAGAGAAACCCAAGGCTATCGAGTCGATTCTGGGTCATAGACTATAAGATGGAGTCGAACTGCTCGTTAGGGTTTCCAGATGGTACATCGTTACCAAAGCAGCAGCCTTGCCTTCTCTCAGGCAGCAGCCAGTGGGTTTGAACCACGGGCCTTGAGGTTAGCAGCCCAACAGCTAACTCCAAAGGTCACCAGAACTCCATACAGAGGGAAAATGGCCCTCACATGCCTTCTGTTTATCTCACTCTCCTACTGTCGGCTGGTCCTGCCTCAGGAGCCTTCTGGGCTGTCAAGGGGCCTTCTCTATGCCATGGGGAGCATGTCTGTAAACAGTTCTGGCTTGTGAATGACTTCCTGCCACTCCGGGAAGGCAGTGTGACCATTCTGCACCAGGCACTATGGCTCCTGGGGCGTAAACAGGGTTGGGCAGACAACCAGTACCCCTTTGTGGGTACCCCTCAAAAATCTGCACCGCCTGATTCAGGTTACGCACTCCATTTCCGAACGTCTTCAGACACCACCAGACCACGCCGTCTCTTTGATTTCCTGAAGGTGTCTGTTTTCCGTTCTTCAGGCTCTGCCCTGAGACAGCCTTTCCCGCTGGCTGTCAGCACCCTCCGTGAGCCTGGCCTCAATTTCAACCAGCACAGACGCGGGCGCCTGGGAACCATTGCCAAGACTGACAGGAGGAAAGACCGTGTAAAACATCTTGAGCTTTGAAGCAGTGTGCCTTGCTTACACTTCAGAGTTCATACAGTCTTAATTCGCCATCGCGTCCATCAATGAAGAGCATTGATTGATCAGCAACGTATTCACCCTTACACGTGTGCACACACATCCACAGTCCAGGTCTATACAACTCCAAGAATGGAGATTGAACAATAGCCCAAAGGTGGAAGCAGCCCAAATGCCCATTAACAGATGAACAGAGAAATAAAATGTGGTGTATCCGTACAGCTGGAGAGTATTAATCATTAAAGAGGAAGGAAGTTCTGGGACATGCTATGTAAACAGCATGCTGACTAATAAGTCAATCACAAAAAGATCAATACCGTGCAATTACATGACAATTACAAAAAATCACATGAATTATCTACAATGAACAACCACGTGGGGCCAAAAGTCTGTTCGTGGCTATCAGAGGCAAGGAGGAGGAAGGCGTGGGGGGTTGATTGCATAAGGAAGGCCAAATTCCTATAAGGGATGATGGGAAACTTTTGGAAATCGATCAGGATGAAGGCTGTACAACACGATGAGCAATGTCAATCCCACTGATTTGATTGTAGAAAGGGTTAAAATGTCCCGTATTTTATTATAGACATTTTGCTACAATACATTTTCTTTCAAGGAAGAAGAAAACGATTCACATGGAACCATTGAGAAAAGCTATCGGGGGAGGAATTGTGGCATCTGGCAGCCAGGAGGGAGGGATCTGCATCCCCATCACTGGCTGGATGACGCGCAATGATGGGCTTTGTCTCACGAGCTCCATTTGTGCACCTGTAAGAAGGAAAGGCTAGACCAGAGCAGAATCCATTTACCACAGCTCAACGGCCAAGTCTGGCCCGCCCCCCATTTTGATAAATAAAGTTTTATTGAAACACCCCCAGGCCCACTCTTTTAAGTATTTTCTAGGCTTTCAATCTACACTGGCTGATTTGAGCAGCGGTGACAAATCTGTATGATCCTTGACGTCTAAGATATTTATACTCTCCAGCCTTTTACAGGAAGTAGGCCAACCCCTGAGCTAAGTTAAGTCCCCACAAAACCATTTTCCCTTGAAAAGACTTCAAGGGTAAGTAGTTTTTGATCTGAATTACCCAAATAATTGCCACGTCTCAGTTTTCCTTGCCAGCCCGAATGGTACTTAACCCAAGTCACGTGGACTTAGGTCGGCACAGAGACCGGCAGGAAACTTATCAATCACCTACGCGTTCACTCAAAATAAGTCGCCAGCCCGATTACTCACACTTTCCCTCCAGCAATTACAACGCTGATGTAACATATCCAAACGTTTGCCTTACAGCTCTCCTTCCCCTGCTGTCTGCCCACAGAAGCAGAGAAGGAGGATTGCAGAAGTAATGTCTATGCAGTTCCAAGTGCAGTGGAATTGCAAATGTTGGGGGGTGCCACGTGGAGGGCACTATCCAGTGCGACAGTCAAGAAAATCTATTTGGGGATTTTAATCTTCTAGTCTTCCTGTCAGAATAACTGGCTCAGCGTTGAAATTTATATTGCGTGGGTTTGAGGCAAAAATTGCACTAGTAAAAGACTCTGTCTACGTTTTTCCGATATTCTCTTTGCTGATGCATAAATACCACGCATCCTGTGACATATGCACCCCAGGAATATTTTCTGTGTAACACCATACTGACATATTAGGGGTAAAAAAAACTAGAAGGGGCGAACGCGAGAGAACCCCTACACACACCTATGTGCGCGCACACATACGCTCCTGACATAAAGAGGAATCCAAAAGCAATAACCAACCCCCAAATGCCAGGAAGCAGGGTTATAAATTTAACACAAACGGCTCCCTCTTCAAATTGCCAGTCCGTTTATCAAATGCTTTAAAATGAAATGACAGGTTAAGATTATTAGTCAAATCTATAAATAAATCACCTTACATATGTGATTTCCAAGGTCTGTGAATGATTTCACAGTGGTTGGTTGTATTAAGTGAATACACAGGCAACCCCCAGGTTGGGAGCAGAAGTCCAGGTAAAACTGGAAGCCGGCCAGCCAGCCGGGACACAGAGCAAGTAGCTCAGAGCGCAGACTCGAGGCACGGTCTACACACAGGAGTCTTTGCTGAAGTATTTGGTGAGATTTCTCTCACAAGGCAGTACTGACATCTTACCCACTGGCCTGAGATTCTCTACACACAATCCCATTGTTTATAGAGGGGGTGGGTGGGGGTGGGGGTGAGATGGGGGTGCTGTTTCCAGCTGTCTCCAAAAAGAAAGGATTAAGTCAACTCACCAGAAATTCCTCCGGCTGGAGACCTACTCATGGAAAAAAAAAAAAAAACCTTTCTGAAAATACAGTTTGTCCAATGTTCTGGGGTTTAACAAAATGCCAAGATCAAGAGCTGTAAATTATCTGCTGAGCAGGCCTCACTGACTGAGGGGAGCCAGAGTCCTGTGTTTCAGATGAATGGCCCCAAAAGTCTCCGTGTCCCCAACCAGCCCTGGGCTTGATCTGCTTAGATTCACACACCGCCGGACAATCACATGCCAAAGACAAACAAGAGGCCCGGAAGAAGAAGGTGCTGGGTGGTAGCTTATGCGACATTGTGTTAGTCTGAGTACTTTAGAGAAACAAATCCACAGAAACTCATATGTATATAGAGAGTTTTATATCAAGGGTAAGTACACATCAAGAAAGCATTCCTACCCAGTGCTGTCCAAGCCCACAAGTCCAACATTAGCCCCTATGTCTGACACCAATCCACAAAGTCCTCCTCTATCGCACAAAACACACACAATGAAGCCGACTGCAGGAGGAAAGCCAAATCAGTGAACGTGTAAGCATCTCAGCACTGGCAGGGGTCTCCACACGGCTGCTCCAGCACCCAGGGCTGCATCGGGGTAGGTCCATGCGGCTTCTCCTCACAGATGTCTTGCAGGAAGTGAGCCTTGCCAGCTAAAGCAGGGAACTGGCTAAGGCAGCTGCACCCTGGTCCAACCATCATAAAGCAAGACACCCGAGAACTCGAAAGGTGAGGCTCACCGAGCCATTTATCTCTCCGCCTTTCAGTGAACCCCACATGTGTTTATCAGCCAGGTTGGCACAACAAACTTTAACTCAGACATGATGGGCATAGTTAACATCAATGAGTTCAACCCATGAAGACCGTTGAACCAGCAAATGTGTTACATACCATATTTGCCACCAGAAACAACAAGAGCAAGGATTTTTTTAAGTTGTTGGAAAATAGTTCCCTGAGCTGGCCCGGGGCCAGGTCTGCCACTCAGAGCTCCTCTGCTTTGTCACTGCCATTCATGTATTATGGGTAGTGACACACAGCCAGCTTGCTTCCCCTTCAAGCTCAGGTGTCCAGTACCCTGGATTACAGTGCTCAGTCATCTTGAACCTCTCAAAAACACCAACGTTGCCTGTCTTACCTACACACACGGTCCTCCGAGCATGTGAAGCAATGTTGGCGGTGTTACTGTGTTCCAGTGGGGTTATATTAATGAGTCCCACTGGCACGGTGGGTAAAGTAGCGGGTTGCTAACTGAAAGTCTTCATTTCACACCCAGCCAGCTGCTCCACCAGAGAAAGAGAGGGCATTTTGCTTCCGTAGATTTACAGCCTTGGAAACCCTCTGGAATAAAGCCCTTCTCTCCCACAGGGCTGCTATGAGACGAAGAAGACTTGAAGGCCGTGGGTTAGAGCGGGCCAGACTTAGTCCCCAGAGAAGGACGTGCCTTCACCCGGTACTTCCTCAGCTAAATAGCGCATGGAGTTTTAAACACAGCAACCGGGAAGAAAAATGTATTTTTAAAGCAAACCCAAACTCAGATCCATCAAGTCAATTCCAACTCCTAGTGACCCTACAGGGCAGAGTAGAAGTGCTCTATGGGTTTCTGAGACTGCAACTCCTTACGGAAGTAGGAAGCCTCATCTTTCTCCCAAACACAGCAAGACAAACTTGAATGTCTTAATTAAGCTATGCAATGCATGTCAGTGTTAGAGGGAGAGCTACGCCAGCAAAGAAAAAGCCCTACAACTTACTTCCATCTAAACTTCCCCATGACTAGATTACATGCACAGTCCCAGGGCGGCATTTAGCCATCCAGGCCTTTCTAGACAATTTCTTCAGTTATCTACTTCCCTAGATCCAGGAATGAGATTCTTCTGTCTTTTGAGGGAACATTTTCAACTGAGAACATCAGAAAATGTGGACTGTTTTCAAGAAGGGCTGTCCCTATGTGGAGGGCTGGGCCCTGGTCTCCCGTTACTATCAGAGAAAGTGTCTCTAATCCAAGACACACAATGATGCTCCCCAGGCTCATGGTAATACATATCGAGATTTCTTAAATGCTACGCAGGTGTCTACTGATGCAGCATTGAAAGCACTCACTCTTCTGTGCCAAGAAATTGGGAAGACGGCTACTTGGACACCCAACTGGAAGAGATCCATATTGGTGCCCATTCCGAAGAAAGGTGGCCAACAGGATGAGTAAATCAATCATATAATATCATTCATTTCTCAGGCAAGTAAACTTTTGCTGAAGATACTTCAAAACTGATCGCAGCAGTACGTCCACAGGGAGCTGCCAGAAAGTTAAGCCAGCCTCAGAAGAGGACATGGCAAGAAGGACATCGTTGCTGATGTCAGACGGACCTTGGCTGAGGTCAGAGGCTGCCAGGAAGATGTTTGCTTGTATCTTCCAGATGATGCAAAGGCCTCTGTGGTGTGGATCATAAAAACTATGCATAGCACTGTGAAGAAGTTCATTGCTAAGTGTCAGTGGTTAGAACAGAATGAAGAAACGCCGCACGGTTTCAAGTCAGGAAAGCACGTGTCCGGGTTGACTCCTTTCCGCGCACGTCTTCAAGCTCTGTGTAAGCAAATCATCCCCAAAGCCAGACTCTACAAAGACCATGGCATCAGGAGGGAGGAAAGCTCATTAGCAACCTGCGATCGGCAGATGGCACAACTGCTTGCTGAAAGCAAGGACGACTTGAAGCACTTCCCGATGACGGTCAAAGACTCCAGCCTTCAGTGTGGATTACGACTCAGTGCTACAAAGATGAAATACTCTCAGCCAACATCATACTAAATAGAGAAAAGACAGACAATCAACACTCATGAAAGCAACCGACGAGAAGTCAAAGCACGTGCTGCCCAGGGCAACTTGGCCTCGCCAGAACTTGCGAACGTGCTGAAGAGCAAAGAGGTTGCTTTAAGGACTGAGGTACACCTGACGCAAACCATGCTGTTTTCCATGCCCTCCTATGCGTATCTAAGCTGGACCGTGAATAAGGAAAACCAGAGGAAAGTGGCTGCATTTGCATTATGGCGTCTGCTGAGAATATTGAAATACCACGGACTGCCCAAAGAACAAACAGGTCTGTCTTAGTAGACTTGCAGCCAGGGTGATCCTGCTAGAAAAGAGGACGATTGGATTTTATCTCACAGACTTTTTTAGGGCATGTTTACAAGAGGGACCAGTCCTGTGGAAAGGACACGGTGCTTGGCAAAGCAAAGGGTCAGGGAAAGCCCTCAATAAGATGGATTGACACAGTGGCTGCAAAGATGGGTTCAAATATAACAATAATTGTGAGGGTGGCCCGGGGCTGGGTAGTGTTTTGTTCTATTATATATAGAGTTAGTAGGAATCAGTACTGACTGGAAGGCATCGAAATAGCAACAGCTTGTGTCTCCTATGCACACAACAGAGCCCTGGCTATATCATGTTCATCAAATGGGCATTTCTCTCACACACATAACAAGTCCTGGGTGGCCGGTCTGGGCAGGTGAAGAAGTTCTACAAAGTGACCTTTTTCCTGCTCTAGGGAGCCCTGGTGGCTTAGTGGCTACTCTTGGGGCTGGGACGTGCCAGGTCCCAAGTGTTTGAGCCACCAGCTGCTCCTCAGGAGAAAACCAAGGTGTTCTACGCTCCTGCACAGTTGTCTGCCTGGGAAACCCACCGGGGCCCTTCGCCCCTGTCCTATAGGGTCCCGATGCCTCGGAACTGACTTGATGGCAATGGGTGAGCTTCCTTACTCTGCTCCACAACCCAAAATGCAGCTTTTCTCCCTGTGCTTCTTACATCAGGGGACCATGATGGCTGGCTGGCTTGCCGACTATCCTTCCTCCAGGCAGAAAGGAGAAAGAAAGAAGGTGACCCCCACCTACAGCAGAGAAGTAGCACATTCCCCCTGAAAACCCACAACAAGTTTCTACTGATGCCTCATTGAAGAGGTTGGAGCATGTAGTGTTTGGGGGCCGCTATCCACAATTTCAGTGGTTCAAATCCACCAACTGCTCCAATGGAGAAAGACGAAGCTGTCTGCTCTCATAAGCTTTACAGTCACAGAAAGTCTAGAGAGTCGTTCTGTTCTGTCCTATTGCGTCACTATGAATCGGAAGCAAGTCAATGGCAATGGGTGTTGGGTAGCAGCGTGCCCCACAGCGAGGCAGCATCGGCCATACCAGGGGAGAAGGCAAAGTGCAGAAGTGGGTAAAACAGACGGTCTTCTCTGAGACTGGCAAATCCTACGGGCATTCACACCCTACACAGGTCCTTTTGATCTAAACCCAGAAGAGAAATCCCGAGTTAACGCTGTGCCTGCCGAACTCAAGCTGCCATCACGACTGATTCTGGAAGTGAGTGACCTCAGGCTTTTCTCTCACCGTTTTATCAGAAAACACAAGCTACATACACAGAGCTATTTCACAGTAAGAGCAATAAAGCCCTTCAAAGGCTCTTCACCACGCTCTCAATGAACCAATCCGCTGTGTCCTCTTATGGAAGGGGATCGCTTCCTGGCCCAGCGTATGGCAAACATTAGACCCCATTGGAACAAGAAGAAGGGAGAAGTGGAAGAAAGGGGGAGGGATGGCCGTGCTTCCTTTACTGATAAGGCCAAGAGGCCGCAGGACGTCTGTCAGAGCTCAGTTTCTAAGGCCCTTTCTAAGAACACACCAAACTGCCAAATGCAGCATCGCACTAATAGTCTGTAAAAATTGCCACAACCTCAAATGCACTGCCATCGAGTCAGTGCCAACTCGTAGCGACCCCACTGGGCAGGACAGACCTGCCCTGTGAGCTGGCAAGGCTGTACCTGTTGATAGGAGCCAAAAGCTCCATCTGTCTTTCCCCACATTGTCACAAGATTGGCACAATGTCATCAAACTGAGAACCTTGTCATTTCTGGCCAATGCACGACCCACCTCCAGACTCCTCCGAGTCCCCCTTGTTTTTAGGTACCATCAAGTCAGTCCGCCCCACAAGGAGCCCTATGCATAACAGAAGGAAAAACCACCCAGTCCCACGCCATCCTCATACTTGTTCCACAACTGTGCCGTCATCACTTGAGTAGAGTCTGTGCACAAGAGCATCTTCTCATTCTTGGTTCACGAGTGAGCACAACCACACCTTTAAAAGTATTTGTCATGCGCTTTACACAATTGATGTGTGTATGGATTGTGATAAGAGTTGTATGAGCCCCTAATAAAATGATTATAAATAAATTCCCCCGGCCCCTCCTCCCCCCAGTTCACACGCCACTTCTCAGTTACATTTCTATGATTCTAAAAGCGTCCTGAGATGAAATCATCTCCATGCAGCTTCTCCTGCCATGTCCCCGTGTCCCACGGGGTCCTCCACTCCCCTCGCATGCTCTCCATTTCTGCAAGTTCAGTTTGGGCCTCAGCAGCCCTTTGAAAATCCTCACATCCATTCTCTTCTTCATTTGCAACATGAACCGACTCATTACAACCTTCCGGATCACTCCTAGGAAAAGGTCTCTTTCCAAAAGAGGCATACCCTATGCATAAACCGTTTCCACGGACTATTTTCCAATAAAAATGCACAGTTGACCAACCACATCCAACATGTGTACAACAAAAACTAAACTGGCTAACATTTCCAGATGAGTATCCCTTTGGGAACTCAGGAGCCAAGGTGTTTGGGGGTTGTTTGGGGTTTTTATTTTAATAATTGCATTTTTTTTTTCCTCTTGAAAGTTTCCTTTGGAACACTACTACTAAATCACTTGCATTTTGTAGGGATCCGTGCAAGGACGGATTGACCATTGACCAAAGAACATCAAGTGTTTGCTTAAAAACAGAACTTTCTCCATCCAGACAGCTTACACTGTAAAACAGACCCACGGACAGCTACAGCAATTATATACGTTACCAAGTTGTTGGTGGGGGAAAAGTATATCCTTCAGCTCTCGGTAACAATTCTTGGCTGTATTGTAAGAGATGCAAATAAAATGCATGTGGTTAAGGGGCCAAGTCTGCCCTTTGGAAGATAAAAGCACCAATGAAGAAACTGGTGGCAGTTCCTGGCGTACCACCAGGGCTGTTTAATTTGTACCACACTCTGCCACCTCCTGTGCCTGCGGTGACCCCCATAAAGGTGATATTGGGAGAAGGGGAGCGAACAGAACCTCGCCAGGCAGCATAAGGTCCCGGCCTCCAGGCCGACTCTGCTGTCAATCTACAAGGAAACCTGTTTCAGAAACGAAGGTTCACAGGCATAAAGCAGAATGACTCTTCCAACCACAAAAGGCTTCCTCGCTTACAGCCCTGCCTCTCGAGCAAATCCTCCAGGGCCTCTCGGGAGTGGTAGCCTTGTTTTAAAAATGCCTCGAGTGTTAACAGCCTATTTTTATGCTTTTACAAAAAATCATTAGCTGGCCACCAAAGAGGATTTGGGAGAAAATACTCTTTGTTCAGAGTAGGTTGTCCTTTATTAGAAGTTTTATGGGGAGACTTGGAAAGGTCCCCACACGGGGTCTCAGGGAGGAGATGAGCCAGTCAGAGTGCGATGTAACAACGATGAGAAATACAACTTTCCTCTAGTTCCTAAAGGTTTCCTCCC
>NW_022103920.1:82940385-82948185 GCF_000313985.2 Echinops telfairi
GAAAATGAGGACCTAATGTGGGGGGTTTAAGTAGAGAGAAAATGTTTTGAGAATGATGTACAAATGCGCTTTACACAATTGATGTGTGTATGGATTGCGCTAACAGTTGTATGAGCCCCTAATAAAATGTTTAAAAAAAAGAAAAAGAAAAGAAAGGTCCCCACACAGGGCATACTGAATCGGCAGGAACAGCAGAGCAGCTCCAGAGAGAAGTCCACGTCTCGCAGTGTTTTTGGAAAGAGGGCTTCGCCTTTCAGAGATGCTCACCGGCATGGGGTGAACAGTCTGCCCGTCGCCAGGAAGTTCATGAAAGCTCAAAGTACATAAGCCATGCGTTCCAGAGTCAAACTGCACTCTGGGCTTCCCAATGGCTGGAGCCTCGGAAGTACATCAGACTTTTCTTCCAACATCCTCGGGGTGGACTCAAACCTCCAACCTTTCAGTCAGCAGATGAGGCCATGAACCATTTGCAACACTCAAAGACTGCAGCATGAGGCTCCCTCGCTCACTGCCCTTGAGTCCGTTCTGAATCTTAGCAGTCCTAGAGGCCAGGGTAGAACTGTCCTTGTGGGTTTCGGTGACTATAACTCGAGACAGGAGTAGGAAGCCTCAGCTTTCTCCTGAAGTGTGAGGCTACGGACTTCTAACCCATGGGGTGGCTTCAAAAGGTTCGTGGGAAAATAGAGGTAAAAGATCATGGAAGTTCTCCCTCTTGGAAACCCCCTCATATTACCATACAAGCATCCTGACAGGAGAATAAGTGGTGGGACTTGCCTTGTAGCCAAATAAAAGACCAAGGCTCTCACGTTTACAAATCACACACACGTCGTCTAAGCAGAGCAGTGCCCAATGCGAGGCTTTAAAGAACGCACACTGATTTTCCCACAGCTCTGGGGGCTAAAAGGCGGACCCCGTCTTCACCAGGTTGATTCTTTCCTTGTAGGTAGCCCCGGGCGTCCCTGGATCCCTTGGCTTGTAGACCACCTGCATGTGTTTTCTTCACACGCACACCCCACCCCAGGTGCTTAGGTAACTGTGTCAATCCGCAATTTTTTCCCCTCAAATAATGGAGATGTAATTTGATTCAGAGCCCACCGTATTCTGGTATGATTTCACGAACACAATAAAGGAAGCGTTATTTTCAAATAGAACTGCATCCACAGGTACAGGGGTTAGGATTCCAATGGCTATTTCGGGAGGATACAATTCGATCTATAACACTGTCTCATTCCTTGCCGATTTCATGCAAAGACGGCTGCAGACACATAAAAGGGAGCCTCAAAACGGACCTGCCTGCCGCTCACAGTGAGCCAGGGTGGACGTTAGCAAGAAGGTGCCATCCTGCTAGCAAAGGCCAAGGATGGGCCAAACCCCTTCCCGTCCTGATTTCCAGAATGGGTCAGTCTGGTTGCATCCTGAGTCACCGGCTTCTGGATAATGGGAGGCTTTCCTGCTGCAGCGGCAAGAGGGGACTAAGACCCTCACCATGAGTATTTCCAACAAAGTTAGCACAGGGGGGCATCATTACGAAAGTTCAGAGTTCCACCTACACATTTACTTCCAGAGAGACTGTTTCCTGAAGCTTGGCTCTCTTACAATGGTGTTCTTCTGAAGCAACAGTGAGTAATACAAAAGACATGGAATTTGCAGACAGAACTGAATTTGAATCCTGAATCTACTTATTTGTGACGGGCTGCAGCCACTGTTTTCTGTCCAGATCTACCTTGCTTCTTCTCAAAGCACACTGGCAGGTCTATTCTGATCATCACTTAACGTGTCATTGTGTTTTGAAATAAATCGCTCTCGTAACCAGCAGACCAGAGGTATAAGAGGGAATAGTTGTTAGGTCTTACCTGGGATGCGACAAGGGTTAGACTTGGCAGTGAGCCAACACACACACAAATTAGAGTGTCAAAATCCGATTCACTGGAGGGAGAGGGGGAGAAAAACATAATTCATGATGGGTACAGTAGAGGGGCAGCAAAAAAAGAGGAAGGCCTTGGACTAGATAGATCAACACAGTGCCGCAACAATTGTGAGGGAGGCAGAGGCCAGGCCGTGGTGGTACGTGGGCTCACTGCGAGTTGGATCCACCGGGATGGCACTTAACAGCAATTCCTGGAAAGGCGATCGTTCAATGACCAAACGAACCGCTCAGTTCACTGATTTTCCCAATTTACCGACCCACCTCGTGTCTTTTAACCATGTGTAGAGTTTACAGACATATGTACTGGGCACAATGGTTTCTGAAAAGTTACAGTTAACTGTGTTTCATTATAAAGAATATGCCGATGGTCAAAAAGAAAGAAGCACACAGGGGTTTGGTCTCCTTATAAATGTAGTTAGTAATCGGAACCATCCCTATTTACTGTGAGGAGCCAACAATTCCAGTCGTCTTTCAGTTTACACTGCTTCCCTTCTCGTGCCTTTTGATATAACGGTCTGCTTGGTTATCCCTTCCAATCAAGATTTGCTGTTGAGTCAGAGGGTAAGTCTGTCTCACTGGCTGTATCTCTCAGCACTTTATTTCTCTTAATAGGAAAAGGGGAATCATAGCCTCCACTTCCTAGAGCTTTGGGGGGATTATTTTAGTTTATTAATATATGTAAAGTACTTAGGAAGAACAGCAACTGTGTATAGTCTATATAGCAAATTATTCCCATAGCTTCTTAAAAAATGCTATGTGAAAGCATGCCTTTCTGATACTTGGGTCTTTTGGGGGGCGGGGCAACAAAATCATGAGCTGTTGTTGTTGCTATTGTTGTTTGGTGCCATCTCATTGGTTACATGACTCACAGTGACCCTATGTACCACAGAACACAACAACTGCCCAAACCTGTGCCTGTTCTTATGTTTGAGCCTATTGATGCAGCCTCTGGGTCCATCCATCTCCTTGACAACTTTCCTCAGGTTCACTGACCTTCCGCTTACCACATGTGACGTCCTTCTCCAGAGACTACTCTCTTCTGACAACATTTCCAAAGCACATGACACACCCCCACCGTCCTTGACGAGGGAGCCTTCTGGCAGGACTTCTGAGACAGATGTATTTGTTCTTTGGCAGTCTGTGGTACTTTCAATATTCTTCACCAGCACTATAATGCAGATGTGCCAATTCCTCTTTTATTCTTATTCAGTGTCTAACATTTACATGCACATCAGGCGACTGAAAAATACGGTGACTTGGGATAGGAGCACTTTAGTCCTCAAAGTAACATCCTTGCTTTGGGAAACTCTAAAGAAGTCATGTGCAGCATATTTGCCCAATGTAATATTGTGGTAGTCACAATATTGTGGTAGTCACCATGTAATATTGTGGTAGTCACAATATTGTGGTAGTCACAATATTGTGGTAATCACAATATTGTGGTAGTCACAATGTAATATTGTGGTAGTCACCTAATCTGGTGATAATTTAAGGACTAAGAATGTAGGGGTGGGGTCTAAGCTGTCAATCTGGAAATAGCCAATGAGACTTCTGTGGGCATGGCCTTCTGAGAATTCTGGGAAATCTGGAACTTCCTCCTTGGGGGAAAGAGACACCTCTCTCTCTGCCACTTCCTGGGAGACATTGCAGAAGACAAGTCACATGGATGCAACCAGACTTCGGAAGCCGAGAAGCCACAGAGAGGCCCCTGCCAGCACTGAGATGCTTACAACGCCACTGGACCCAAAGACTTTCTACCCACTGGCTTGTGATTGTCCTGCATTTGGCTTCAATGCATGTGTTTCATGAGTCTGAAGAGGACTTTATAGATTGGTATCGGACATATGGGCTAGTATCGGACTTATGGCCTTGGACTGGAGGGGGTTGGGATGTTTTCTCAACGTTCAAGTCCTCTTGTATATAAATGTCTTTCCTACACACATGTGAGTTTCTATGGGTTTATTTCTCTAGTATACCTGAACTAACACAAATATGTCATTTGATCTCTTGACTACTGTTTCCATGAGCATTGATTGTGGATCCAAGAAAGATGAAATTGTTGATAACATCAATCTTTTTTCCATTTATCATAAAATTAAAATCATAGAAACCATTATGAAACACAAATATCAAAACATGAAGCAATTATTCCTCACATCTCCCCCATATAGGTCTATATACTTTTATATATATATAATTACTTTTCATTGCAAATTAGGTGGGGGGGTTACATTTCAGATATCAGCTTTGTATTCAACAGTTTCCATTATGAATCAAACCCAATAGTTTACCTTTCACCCACTGATTTCTCTCCTCCCTCTGGAGAACTACTACCTTCCATCTCACCCAATTTAACACCAGCCAACAGTTTAGTCCATGGCTCTATCTTCCTTCTCTTGCCCACCCCCCACCCCCACCCCTTGGCAATCTCCAAAGACTGTTCCCTGTGTAATAAAAGTCTTTATCTTGGACCTGCAGATCATTATGCTGAATGAACTTAGCCAATCACAAAAGAACAACTATTATAGGAGACCACTGGTAAAAGGAACATCTAACTTTTTGTTCACTGCATACTCCCTACCCCAGGGAAACTATCTTCCAGACTCTCCTTTGATGTGCTAGCACCAGAAATAAGCCTCTATTAAAGCACATGTTTATATCCATACAACCTTTAGACTGTGAGTCCAGGGTCCACTGGTTCCCTGCCCCCAGCACCAGCTAGTCCAGTGTTTTGGGAGACTTCCAGAGCTTTTGCGCCGTGAATGTATGAATGAAGTGAGTGTGCCCAGCTTATCTTAGGATGGGTCACAGGACTGGCATTGGGGCGCATCCCTTTACTGTTGGTTTCCTCTAGTTTCCGTGTCTAAAAGTGGCTTTTTTTTGAACTCCTTCCCTCAATTCTGGGATACACTCTCTTCTGAGCAAGCAATTCCCCTCTCCACTTAGCGTCAACAGCCTTCCCTGGAGTCGGGTGACATTATTACCTTAACAGGCATTCTCATTCTCCGAGGTGCCTTCTTGAGATGAGGTGTAAATTAATGCCAGCCTGACCACTCTTGGTCATTAAAGACCAGATGGTAATTTTTGCAAGAAGAGCAACTTAACCCTACTGGCCTGGCCCAAGTCCAACCTGGATAATTGCCTCCTGCCTCCACGCCATCCCTCCTCTCATTTCAAACACAGAAATGAGTTCCACTCTATCCTCTGAGCTTCCCAGACGATGGATGCTGGGCTGGCTCTTTCACCCGGCTGCTCCAGCAGGGAGGTCGTGTCACGGGGCAGCAGCCCTCTGGGGATCTGCAAAGTGCTCTGGGCGAGTGGGGAGTCATAAATCCATGCACTTTAATCATAGACTTGGAGAAATAAGACTTTGTCACATTACGTGAAAATGCTTCAGTACCCACTGCATTGGCTTGGGGTTCTTATTTTTTTTATCCTTTAAGTTCCAGGAGTGATCAGAAGTCTACTGTAGCTGGAAAAAAGCTTCAATTTGGGGATGAATTGTCTTTGCTGAGAATCATAGACACCTATGACTGATGCCCAACCTCGCTATTCCCTGGAGTGGGTCTTCTACATAAAACTGTCAGGGAGGGATTTTTGCTGGAGCATAGCCCGTTGCTTATTAAGCGAGGACCTTGGATGTCTGCTCAGCATGTGACTGACTGCATAGGAAAGGGCTGATTGACAGGATGGATAGAACAGACCAGGCTGCCTGCAAAATATCCAGGGCCAAGCACCAAGGTGGAGATTGACCTGATTGGCACAAAGGTAAACAGACCAAACCGGGAGCAAGGGCTGGTGAGGAACGCCATTCCCAGGAGACCTGCAGGTCCTGACCTTGCCTGAGATGATCCAGACCACGGCTGGCCTCACTTGAAGTGGAGAAAGTTCTTGAAGTGGTTTCAGTGATACTCGGGCTTACCACTCTGGGTAAAGCCTACGACTTGGAATTCTCAACACCTCCCTTTGTGTCCTTGGCCAAAGTATGGTTTGTATGGAATCGTTTCTCCCCCCCGGGGTGGGGGAGGGGGGCGTGGCTTGTGGTCTCAGAAGACCAGTCCATACCTTATTGCAAGACAGTTGGGGAGCCCTGACTTGCCCACTAGCACATTCTCTTCACCCGTGGCCTTGGCTCAAAGCTGCCTGGAGAAGCTATGTCTTGAGTCGGGCTAATACTTAGTAATAAAGCTTCCTGGGAAAGTCAGACTGCCAAAGTTTAAGTGGTGGGTTTTTATGACCAGGATTATGGTCCATTAAGGGACGAGGATGAAAACCCCAGCTCGTTCTATTTTGATCTCTCGTCGAGGCTAAGCCACCACCCTATTTCCAATTAAAGTTCCACAAGAAAAATGCTGACGGTTCTCCTCCAGAAACAAACTTCCTGGCTCCTTCTCAACCCCCCCACCACCGTGGTTTGGAGGTACATGCTCACAGTATTGGGAGTCTGCTGCTTGGCTTCCTCCAAGAGGGAAAA
Source organism: Echinops telfairi (assembly GCF_000313985.2). Classification (NCBI taxonomy): domain Eukaryota; kingdom Metazoa; phylum Chordata; class Mammalia; order Afrosoricida; family Tenrecidae; genus Echinops; species Echinops telfairi. The sequence goes on from NW_022103920.1 coordinate 82,946,787, forward strand.
TGCAGTGTCAATAACACGAATTTTACATGGAAGAGTCTTTTCCACATGAGAAAGGGGCCCGTGAACTAATCATACTCCCTCTGAAGGAGAGATGAGAGCCGTACGCCATTCTGACCTTGGAGATGAGAGTCCTGAATGATCTACCTAACTATGTGCTATATCTGCAAGTAACTGCCCCCATGACCATTAAATACAATTCCTCTTCTACTCTGAACTTGCCCGGAGCTTGGGGCATAGGCATAAACGACGTAGTGCCTCCATTATTCTCACAGGATTACATTCCAACAGTGAAAGTTAGGCATGACAAAGAAAAACACTCTCCCCTCCCAGTACAACGTATGCTGTTTAAGAGCAAGATGTCCAGGTATCTCATGGGCACTTTAGACGAGTCGTACTAGGTATAGGCATTGGCAAGCAGAAAATTATGGCATTATATTAGACCACGGAGGAAGGCTTGGGCGTATTCATTCTTCAATGAGTACAAGTGCATTAAGCTAGTCTTTTGGACCTTTCCAATAATGCATAAAAGGTCATTTTGTATCATGTTCTACCTAAAACTGAATTCCAATCTGACCAGAGATCTCATATCACTATGAGGAATCTTTCCACGACTGTTCAAAATGAAGCCAAAGAAGAACAATTAACTTCCTCCTTTCTGTGAGCATTCGAGAGAGCTGGATCAGGGAAGAAATCCAGTAGGTTGTAAATAAGGTCAGCGTCAGGTAAACACAAAATGACCCAACTTCTCACAAGAGAGTTAGCAACTTGTCATTAAATATTTATGTCAAATCATGGAGTTTCATATAAGCTGAAATTGATAACAGAAGGGGATTACCATCTAGCTTCTGTGCGTCCTGTCATTTCAACACTTATTAGAAAACACATATACCTGTGTCTCGACACGACAGGAGGAAAATATGCTTCACGGACAACCAGAACCAAATAGCTTTACTAGAAAATTAAAGACAGTGCAACTCCATGGAACAATTACAACTTGAATCAGTCCTTGTTTCCTGTCTCTCCCCTTCCTTTTATGGCCAAATCCACAATACTCTTCCTCCCAAATGATTACACGCTTCATCTCTAGATGGGCAGGAAGGAGGGGTACAAAACATTTACGGATTGCGGGTGGAGGGAAAGATGCCTGTGGAATCAGTCTCTCCCCTGGCTTTGTAAGGAATTCCTCCTAAATAGCACTTTCTCCTTCTTTAGGGGATTCAGAGAAGGCAGAGGCGGTACCTTGCAAGATGCTGAACCTAGGGACAGATGCTATTACGTCTGAATCTTGGGCAGACTTACCAGGTCTTTTGAGATCTATCACTCTGAGAAAGCCTTCAAGGCATCCCCTGAGAACATCTTGAAACTAAACAACTGTTTGGGTTCGTTGGTTAAGAATGTT
>NW_022103920.1:82948368-82952820 GCF_000313985.2 Echinops telfairi
TTGAAATTTACCGCTATGCAATTGTATATGGGCCGAACCAAAAATACAAACCTCGCTGACATTGAGCTGACTTCAAGTGACCGTGTGTGTGTGTGTGTGTGTGTGTGTGTGTGTGTGTGTGTGTGTGTGTGTGTGTAGTGGGGGTGGGTTCCCAAAGCTGTGAATATTTATAGGTGCATAAAGCCTCATCTTTCTCCAAGAAAGAAGCTAGTGGATTCAAACAGCTGACCTTGTGGCTAGCACCCAAATGCATACTCCACCACCAGGACTCATTCATATATGGATGGGTGTACTGGAACCAGCCACAGAAAGAACCTCTGGCTCCTAAACATAAGTAAATGGACTGCTGGAATTCTTGGGGAAGGTCAATATTTATTGGAAGAGATCATCATCAAAACACTTAACCATTGGTCAGTTACTGACCAATCAGATAAGATGCTTAGCAAACCCAGTTGGACGTCATTTGAACTGATGTATACCAGCTGACAATCATCTCCGCCCTTTATACTGGGGAAATACAAACAGCCAAAGTGCTCCTCTTGGTCTCCTCCTGAGCAAATCTCCACTCTTACATAGGGAACGAATAACAATAAGTACAAGAATGAAGAAAATGTTCTAAAATGGATCGTGGTGATGTTTGCACAATTCTTCTTGATGTGATTAAACTATTGAGTTGTATGATATGTAAATTATATGCCCAAAGAACTGTAGAAGAAATTAGTCAATCACAAAACGACAAATACTGAGTGAGATCGCTATTTTTAAAAGCAAAAAAAAAAAAGTTTTTCACACTAAAAGAAAGATTCCTTGATGTGGCATGTGAGAAAGAGACAGAGGGGAAGTTATGGGACAGAGAGTAGACAAGTGCTCACTTGTGTGAAGGAGAAGGCAATGTACAATCAGAGGAAAGTTAGGAAAGCTGATGGGGAGAGGGGAACTTTGCAAAAGTTAAAGGTAACCGAGGCAACTGTTATATATACAGTCCTGCAATAGTGGTGATCTACAAATAGTTGCTTCCAGGGGCAAGCATCTTACCCATGAATATATGGAGATTTAACAAAGACTATTTGTATACTTTCCCCCACAAAATCTATCCATGAATGTGGCAGAGCACATAGGGGGCAGAGTTATGAAATTTCTTAGGCATAACCAAACACCTTGCAGGAATGAATCATTAGGCCTGGAGGCTCAGGATCTGAGTCTCTGGGGATACCAAGATCAACTGGCCTAATACAAAGACAGTGTGTTCTACATCTTCTTTTAATGAGTAGTCACTAGGGTCTTAAAAACTCATGAGCAGGCATCTAAGGTGCAAATATTGGTCTCTCTCTGATTGCGGGGGAGAAGAATGAAGGCAATTGAAAGACGTTTGGAAACAATTAGTCCAATAAAGTGATGGATCTTACAAACATCAGTCTCTGCAGTCCAGAGACAGGAAGAACTAGATGGTGCCCAGCTACAACTGCCAACTGCTCTTAAAAGTATCACATTGTGATTGGTTCCCCCTTTCTCCCTCCACTTTCCCCTCACCCTCCTGGTATAGCTACTCTCAATATTGGTCCCAAGGGGTTTATCTATCCTGGATTCCCTGTGTTTCCAGCTCTTATCTGTACCTGAGTAATACTCTGGTCTAGCTGAATTTGTAAGGTAGATTTGGGATCGTGATAGTGGGGAGAGAGGAAGCATAAAGGAAAGTTGTATGTTTCATGGGTGCTATACAGCACCCTGACTGGCTCAGATCTTCCCTGTGACCTTCTGTAAGGGGATGTCCAATTGCCTACAGATGGGCTTTGGGTCTCCACTCCACATGTTTCCCCCCCCTCCCCCACCCCTAATTCATGATGACATGATTTTTTGTTCTGGGTGTTTGATGCCTGATACCTGATCCTATTGATACCGCATGATCACACAGGCTGGTGTGCTTCCTTCAGTCAGTGTAAGACATGAAAAAAAATAATTTATAAATTATCAAGGGTTCATGAGGGAGGGAGGGGAAAAGATGAGTAGCTGATACCAAGGGCTCAAGTAGAAAGAAAATGTTTTGAGAATGATGGTGGCAACAAATATACAGATGTGCTTGACACAATGGATGGATGTATAGATTGTGATAAGAGTTGTACGAGCCCCCAATAAAATGATTTTAAAAATTAAAAAAGAGTGTATGAGCCTCTAATAAAATTAATTTTTTAATTTTTTAATTTTTTAAAGGATCACATTAGAAGGTCCTAGAAACGTAGATAAAGTGGGATACATTTGTGGAATAGAACTAAAAATCATAACATACCAGTGTGGTGGATTGAAATGTCTTAATATGGCTCTTCTACCCCGGTCTCTGTAACTTCAGTAAATGATTATACACAAAGAGGGCAGAGGGAAGAAGTCAGATTTCATAACCAACACCCTGGCTCTAACGAAGAGCCATCTCTGAAGCAGAAGACAAGAAAGAAAAACACAGACGACCTTGGCAGAGCACATTTAAGGGCTCTGCTGAAGGAGCGGGCCACCGAGTGTAGATGCACCAAGATTGGCACGGAGGCTCAGTGAAGCAGCACCAAAACTATGGGGTACTTTCACCGATCCGATCCGAACCTACGGACCTGGGGAACAGAGGGGCAGGCAGGCTGGCTTCCTAGCACTGGAGGCAGAGGTCAAGGGACCACATGGCTGAGAGGCTACGAACCAGAGAAAGACGTGGCTGCTGACTGAGGAGACCCATGACTGTTTGCTGATCCTGACGTGTGGTGACCTATTGACTTCCTTAATAAACCCCTCTAATTGAGGGGGGGCAGGGGGATTGACTCAACAGCCAAGGTTTGGGTTTTTATCAGGAAATGTTGCCAGATTTTATCCAATGCCTTTCTTTTTCTTTTTGCATCAATTCACATAATCGTGTGGCTCTTTTCTTTTGCTGCATTTAGGTATTGGATAATGTCGACTGATTGTCTGATGTTGAACTATCCTTGCATATCTGGCATAATCCCCACGTGGTCACAGTGTACCTTTTTCACACAGTGTCGAGTTCTGTCATCTCAGATTTCGTTGTTGGAGCTCTGGTGGCAGGTGGTGTGTCCCACATCAGGTTGCTAACCACATTATCTCTGTCTGTGAAGGATATGGCATCAGCTAGAAAGAAACTTAACAAAGATACAGAAGATATTTAAGTAAGACACTCATTTACATGTATAGACCACTACACCCAATAAGAACGCGGTACACATTTTCCCCCCAAAATATATGGTTCAGTCCCCAGATTAGATTATGTTAGGCCACAAAGAAAGCCATAATAAATTTAAAACCTTGAAATAATACAAAACATTTTCCTGAATCGTGCCTTAAAATTAGAAATTAATAGTAGGAAGAACAAGAAAAAGCTTTCAAATACGTGAAAACCAAATCACCCTGTGTTTGCAAACCAGACTCGATTCTGGGCACAATGGAGTAGCAAGGACCAAATTTAGCTTCCAGCCTGGAACAACCAAATGGAACAGACAAAAGAGATGAAACATGATATGCAAGACAATGAACATCAGGGAATAAACGAGAGTGATTCCTATGGGCCCTGTCACTGCCTGCAGTTTCTGTCTCGAGAGGGTTTCCAGCCCAGGGGACGAGTAAAGGAAACTCAAGGAGCAGCTCAACAGGATGACAAGGTTCAGGACTCAGAGCTGAAATCCAGAGAGATGAATTAGCATTTGCAAGACAGCACTGGAGAAGGTGGAGCTGACCAGCAAGGGCTACGGAGAATCCCCTCCAGCCTTCAGGAGGTCCTGGTCAGTGTAAGTGTGTGAGGTGGAGGAAAGATATTTTCAAGAATAATAAAGATAAGTGTTCATGCTTATATTGGGCTGGAAAGAGCTCCTATTCCCACTAGCCAGACTGGAAAACTCCATAATTCATAGACATTGGGTAAAGTATTTAGAAGATTCTTGCCTCAGCAGTAGAGACTAATTAGCCCTACACTGAACACTACTCTGATGCCACCTAATAAATCTTAAAGAAATGTCTAAAAGGATCAAATTGTCCCTAAATAGTTTAACTGCATCAGGACAAACCTTAAGAGTATTCATAAGAACACAGAAATATCTAGTACTCATCAGGGCCACATTCCTCATGTCTGGCAACCGGTCTGAGATGCCCAGTCCTAAGAAGGAAATAAAAGTCACTCAATCAAAACTGACCCAGAGAAAGAAGATCAGAGAATAGAGGCCTCATCATCTGGGTAACTGAAATCGCTGTGAAAAGAAAGCAATCCAAGAAAACATTTGTAGAAATAATGACTGAATTTCCCAAACTAGTTGAAATGATAACCCACAGATCCAAGAGCCTCAAAAAACGCTAAGCATCAACATAAAGAAAGTCAAATCCAGATTCCTCATTAGAAATAATGAGATGATCGGGCAAAACACGAAAGGCGTGCTGCAGAGCAACAGGGGGAGCAGAGCAGGGAGCTCC
>NW_022103920.1:82955344-82958064 GCF_000313985.2 Echinops telfairi
AAAAAACAAAAATTCATGACAACAATAACACAAAAGCTAAGAGGTGAGAAATAGGATACTACTGTAAGATTCTTATACCATATGCCAAGTGTTACAACATCACTTGAAGGGGGCTCGTGGTAAATTAAAGGTGCATAATATAACTCCCCCAAAAGCAACCACTAAATCACAAAATAGTGAGTCAGAAAAGGAGATAACCTTAATTTTAAAGAAAAATTCAATTAATTCTGAGATTGACAGATAAATTACGGGATGTACAGTTAAATTTAACTTGAATTTTGGATAAGTCATTGTTTTAAGCAAATAATTTTCTAGTATAAATATATCCCATGAAATACTATTTTTGACCCAAAAAATCATCATGATTTATATGCAATTCGAATTTAACTAGGTATCATGTATTTTTATTTGATAAATCTGACAATGCTAGTCCTGGCAAACAAAGTCAGGAAAGGATGAAGAAAACAAAGAACACAGGGAGCCAACAAATGACAAGACCATCAAATTGCACCTGACCTCATGAACAAGATGCAAGATGCAAATGGTCTATACAGCTCCACGTAAAAATAATGACTCAACATCAGATTCATGAGCCAGGTCCAACACTATGCTGCTTACAAGAAATGCAGTTAAATATCAAGTTGCAAATAAACTAAGGCTGAAAGGATGGGAACACATAAACCCGTGTAATACTAATTTTACTTATATATGCTCTTGAGGGATCTAGAGGCAGTCATTCAAACAGAGCACAGGGATACTGCATGGTTTAAAACAGAAGGGTTGCATCATTTCCTTGGCCAAGCTCACGCCTCAAATCCCTTACCCTCATCCCCTACAGGAGATGTTTCCTCAACACCATCCAAGAGGTTAGAGAGTCAGTCCATCATCTGCAGAAATAAGCTAGGAGACGATCTTTCTATCCACATTTTGTAACAACAGACGCTTTACATGAAAACCTTTTGGGATTTCACATGGATTTAGAAGACACAAGTGTCCTTGGGTGGTAGAAACAGTTAACACACCCAGGGGCTAGGTGAAAGGTTGGAAGTTTAGTTCCACCCAAGATAACTCAGGAGACAGACTTGGCAATCTACTCCCCACCAAAATCCACCACTGAAAGCCCGGAGGAACACACCCTGCACTAACACTCTGAGTCTCCAGGAGTGGAGCTGGCTTGATGGCAACTGATGCTGGGAAGAGGCCCCAACTTCTTTGTAAAAGTATTGACATTATAAGCATTTGGTTACTATAATAAAATCCAATGAACACTAAAGGAAAGTCTTCATTAAGAGTCCAAAATGGGTTGATGCTGAAACAAAACACAAAACCAGACCTCAAAGCCTACAGAAAATAATGTCACCACTTCAGTGACAAGTTTATGACATAGATACAAAATTAGGGTTGTACTTTATTGCAAGTAAGACAGCAGATACGGGGCCTTTTTAGACTTAAATCCGCATGCCCTACTATTAAGAAACATTGACAGAAAGACACTCTGAATGTATACCAGGTGCTTACTCAATTTCTACACTGTACACCAGGACATCATGGTACCAAAAATATTGCATGCCCCACAGTTAGGCAGACACACTATTTCTTTGGTTTACAGCTTCTCTTAATCTTCTTGTGGAAATCTCCAGACCTCAACTACATTCCTTGAAATTTTACAGGGCACAAGAGGAACAGAAATCAGCTCAAAAATGAATATGTGTATTCAGAAATGCATTGAGATTTTTCCAACTTTTCAGGTACCTCCTACAAATTAATCTTCTTAAGGACCCTGGTGGCCTCTGAACTACTGCCCCCCTTCCCCAGTTCTCAGCACCCTCCTTGTATTCCCTCGATAGGGATAACTGCCAGATCATTAGGGAAGAAAACGTTTATTGAGTCAAGATTTGGTTGGGGGTGTGGGGGGGATGCTCACAAGGTCAGACGCAGACACGACCAGTTTTACATAATTTCTGCATCTGTAGCTATTTGATTTAATGCCAGAAGTGAGATTTATTGGTGAGCACTGCATTATAAAGAGTGGTTTATACTGTATTGTCTCCTGCTTATTATGATTCCATCCGAAGTGAATTGTACACATGCTATCTGCAATGAGCTGATATAATAGAAGGGGGGGTGGCAACCCTGGATTCTGAAAAGCACCCTTTCACTTCCCATAGTCCTTAATGGCTTACTTAGTTGGGAGAAAAATGGCTTTCCTGTTAAAACTGTATCTTTTCCAGTGGCACTGATGACTGAGTGGAAATGTTTGAAACAATCACCACCAAAAAAAAAAAAGCAAAAGGAATTTCAAGCTGATGTATTTTGAATTGTCATGGCAGAAAAGAATACAATCGTGTGAGTAACATGTGAAAAAGAAAGGTATTATTTAAGAGCTTCAAGAAGATGAAAATATTGTAGAAATGCCTGAGAAAACATCCAAACTCCAATCAAACAACCAAAAAACGTTGCTCCCATGACACCCTTTATTTAGGTTGTATCTGCCACTGAGCACACTGGAGAAAGGAGGGCATGGGTGCCCATGCTACTTTAGCAGGTGATGACGCTAAGTAGCACACAAAGGCCACTGAAGATGGCCCCTGGTTCCTTGCTTGCGATTGTGGCACTGGTTGTTGTTGCTTTTAATTGTTACTCTACCGGTCCTGCCATTTTCTTCCCAGAAGTTGAAAATCCCTAGAATGCCTGGATAACGGATTCTGCAATCCCAAGAG
>NW_022103920.1:82959309-82981296 GCF_000313985.2 Echinops telfairi
GATTCTGACTCAGAGTGACCCTAAGACTGGCAGTCTTTACAGGAGCAGACAGCTTCATCTTTGTCCAGGGGAACAGCTGTGGGGTCTGAACCACTTATCAGTCCAACGCTGATGCTAAGGCACCCAGGGCTCCTCAGAACGCACTGCCAACAAAGCAAAAGAAAAGCCCCGTTGCCATGGGGTCAGTCCCAACTCACGTGCACCAGAGGATTGTGCTCCACAAGGACTTCAATGGCTGCTCTTTCAGAAGCAGGCCATGACCTTTGGCCACTAGCTAGTACAAATGTTGCCCCACCACCACCATCCCCCCAAACAAAAAATTGGTTTTTTGGTTGCTGCTGTAACAGTCTGAGACACATGATTAAATGACGTTGAGCGGAGGTTGCCGACTCTCTTTACCCTTCAGACTCGTGGCACACACAGTGCTTTGTTTTCTGTCTTCTCTGTGTCTTACCACTCACCTTGGGCAGCGTTCTGCAGTGCTCCTTTAAAATAGATATTGACAGATAAAATAACATGATGTCTAGAATTCAACTCAAAATACTCCAACCGGTAGGGGAAATTAGGGAGTGACAAATGAAACAAGACTGGCCACGAAAATGTCTAGAATTCAACTCAAAATACTCCAACCGGTAGGGGAAATTAGGGAGTGACAAATGAAACAAGACTGGCCACGAAATGGTCAGTTCTTGACGCTGGGTGATGGGGCCCAAGGAGCTCATCATACTTCTGACTCTACCTTGGCAGATGGCTACCCTTTCCACAATAAGGGTTCCTGTGATATTGTTGCTAGCAAGGGTTGATGTTCTGCTTTGTTTGAGGGAATTTACCACACCAGGACACCCAAATTTGATAGGACAACTCTAGCCCGGTGCCCTTTGCTGATAGTTGGGTCTGGATGCTTCACTTTATTTGGAGCGGATGCATCTATCAATCCATGTGCCATAGCCAGTGTGCTTCTCTTGTTCTTAGTTAGCATCAAGCGGGCCAACAGAGCAAAGCATCGCAGGCTCCTGGGCCCTCTTCACAGATGTCCATCTCATTGAAGGCTTCCTTTGTTCTCACCAGCTCTCTTCTTTACCAAATATGATGTCCTCTTCTTGAGGTGTGCAAAGCAAACGAGCCAACATTTCCCCATCCTCACTTCTAAGAACCAATTTGGTCAGATTCCTTCGAAGAGTAATTTGAGCTGATGAGAAATCCTATACAACCACACTGGGGGAGTCTTTCAGAGGCCCAATCCCACCCATCACCACAGAAGGCTGTTTGGACAGAAGAAGGCCACCCTGGCTCCCCACCAGCACTTTGTGGTGACTCACAGGGAGTTCAAAGGCAGCAGAGAAGAAGCTTCTCAAGTCCATGGAAAAGGAGTCATGGCACAAAGGCCATCTAGCTGCACAGACCACCCTCTTCCCAACTCAACAATGTTACATCTCTGCTGGTGTTGGCCGCCAGCCTGACAAGCGATGGGCTACTAAAGGACATTTCATCTAAAACACCGAGATTTGGAAGACTAGGACGTGGAGGCCCAAGACAATGAAAGCACCTGGGAAAACCTTGGCAATGAAGATGGATCTCCTTTGACACCCTTTTCTCCTTTCCCAATACTTGAAGAGGAGGAAGAAGGAGAAGCAGTCCCGTTGAAGGGGCTCGAAGGTCTTCCTGGTTTTCAGAATGTCTCGTTCAAGTTCTCTCCCCGGGTCGGCTACTAGAACGAGGCTGCGGCCACTGAGAATGGCCTGCTTTCCTGGCACGTCTGAAGGGAGAAGGGCGTTCTCTTTGTGTGGAGCAACGAGCTCAGGACTCCCGGGCGCAGTGTCACCCTGTCCTGGGTTGCTGCTGCTGCTATGAGTCGGCACTGACTTGAGGGCAGTGAGTTTGGTTTGGGGGTTTTCTCTGCCGTCTCAGAGAATACACTGATAATTAGAAAGAAGGTGGGTGCCTTTCTGAGGCTTCGCTTCTTTTATCTTAGGGTTGTTTTTCACAGGTGGCTCCATGTGTGTAAAATCACAGCCATCAACAAACCGTGTCCTTACAAAGGGCAGCAGTCTGACCTCTGAGGCTTAGAGCATCAGGAAAGTGTCTGTCGCCATCTCCGAGGTGCCTCTTGTTCTCCGGTAGAATGGGGGCCGGTGTTGAACTGCAGTCCTTGAGGATTGCCGCCCAACGCATAACCACTATGCCACCAGGGCTCCTTCTATCTTACACAGACGTTTGATATATTTGAGTCCTCCCTCCAAAATAAAGGAACTCTGTGAGGCTAGAAACAGTGCCTACTTCATTCTGCAAACAACATTGAAAGCCTTGAATGGTGCTTGGGATCAGTAAGCCAAAAACCTCTGGCATCCAATCAATTCCAACTCAACATGGCCTTATCTGTGCTGCAGCAGGGAGCCTGATTGTTCTGCAGAGCAGCTGGGGGGCTTCAACTACTGACCTTGCAGTTAATGCCCAATGTCTAACCCACCACACCTCCAGGGCTCCTGAGTGGTCGGTTATCTGTTAAACTTAATAAATAGGGTATTCCAAACAAGGATACTTGGTGGTGCAGAGGGGAAGTACTGAGCTGCTGATTGAAAGGTCATCAGTTCAAACCCACCAGCTGCTGTCTAGAGAAAGACAGGGTTTTCCACTCCTGTAAATAGTCCACAGAGGAAACACACAACTTTCCTCTAGTTCTTTAATGCTCCCCTCCACCCCTCCATCATGACCCCAATTCTACCTTACAAATCCAGCTAGACCAGAGCATGTACACAGGTACAGATAAGAGGTCTCGACACACGGAATCCAGCACTGATAAACCGCTCAGGAACGGTAATTGGAGAAAGGGGGAACTAATCGAAATGACTGATGTATAACCCTCCCCAGCCAGGGTAGTGAAGAACAGAAACAGGGGTGAAGGGCGAAAGTGGGTGGTGTCATTTATGAAAATAATAATGATGTATCAAGAGTTCATGAGGGTGGGAGGTGGGGGGGGGGATGAGGAACTGATACCAAAGGCTCAAGTAGAAAGAGATGTTTTGAAAAGGATGACAGCAACAATGTACAAATATGCTTGATACAACGGATGGGTGGATTGTGATAAGAGTTGTATGAGCGGCCCTGCCCCTGGTCTCGCCAAGTCCCGGGATAGGCCGGCTCCAACCGCGGGATCTCCAGGTAGGGAAAAGGCCTAGAATTCTGAGCTCCGGATGGAAGATCGGCATGGGGAAGTGTCAGGGACGCCGCAGAGACCTCACGGTCCCGAAGTCCAATCAGAGCGGACTTTAGAAGTGTTGAGAAGCCCAGCCATGGATCCACTGGCCCAGAAAGAGAAGTCCAACTTGAAAGAAGCCATCGGCAGGGTGGAGAAGGCCAAGCAAAACTCGGCCCAGCCCGAACTGAGACAAAGACAAAGAGCCGAGGACTCTGGGCTCCACAGAGCCACCGGGGAGCTGGAGCAGCAGCCCTTTGATGAGTGCTGGAAGCAGATGCAGCCTCTTGGGGAGTGAGCCTCTGTGGTCAGACAGACACTGTCTGCAGCCTCCTTGCCTGTGTTAAGCTGAGCTGGCTCCCCTGGAGCCTTCCAGAAAGACATGTGTGCTGCTCCTAAAGCTGGGTGAACCTGAACTTGCTTCCCCACCTAACTTCTGCTTCAGCGGTGCCTCTGGTCTGAAACTGCCCAATCCGCCCTGAGGAGGCTTGTTTTCTCCTTCCGAGGTGACTGAGGTTTTGAAAACCTTTTTTAATTGTTTGAGAAAATGAGTGTTTCTTGTGAAACTGTATCTTTATCAAAATGCAAATAAAATATTAATAAAATGTTCACTTGTTAAAAAAAAAAAGAGCTGTAAGAGCCCCAATAAAATGATTTTTTTTAAGTGTTGGGGAAAATAGTCTTGGAAACTCACAAGGACAGTTCTACTCTGTCCTTTAAGGGTCTCTGTCTGTCTGAATCAATTCAACAGCAAGTAATCAAGTGATTCCAAATACAAGCTGTTCTGATGACAAAACTCCTACGCTGCACTGCCATCATGGGAACAATCCCCACTCCTCATTCTCAAGGCCACAGCTTGAGAAAGCTAGCGCCCATCCACCCTCCCCCGGGTCTCCAACGTACATGTGTGTAGCCACGTCTGGAAATCCCGTCTGCCGCCTAGACTCCCCTCAGCCTGAATCTGAGAGAGGCCACCTGATCCTGCACAGTCGTGGTCGTTTAACTCCAATGACCTGGCCCCCAATGGGCAGTCCGAGAGTCACTGCTTAGCAGGGCTCCTCTCTTCCTTGGCTTTGTGTAGAGTTTCTCTCTCTGCATCTGAGCACAGGACCCGCAAACACCCCAGGAAAATGCCAAGAGCACTTCAGCCATTTGTGAAGGCAGACTCGGCCGTGTCAGCATGGGATGTCACAGACAAGGCCAAGAAAATGAAAAACTGCAGTTTCAATAACCGAGAAATTTCCAGAAATCAGGTCAAGGCAAAGGTGGCTTTTCCGTGAACAGTAAATCAAATCTTCTATTAAATGTTGGAAGGTCCTTAGAGGACAAGAACACACCCACTGCCCCTTCCTCAGAATTTGTACACCTATCACTTATGCTTTATTGAGAGCCTGAAATGAGAGTTTTAAAGATATAATAATAACATCAGCCCTAAAAGCGACTCAAATTGCAGCTTAGAAGGTTATCTTCATAATTGTAAGCCTAAAGAGCTACAAAGGAGCAAAATTTAAAGCAGTAGGTCTGATAAAACCGGAGTAGGAACTTCACCCGAAAGCCTTACAGCACAGTTCAAAGCCTCCCTCGTGCCAAACAGACGTGTACCGTCGGCTATTTCTCAGGATGCCGACTTGTGCCAGCCCGTGTGTGTCAGGGTAAGATCGCTCTGCATAGGGGTTTCAGTGGCTGGGTGGTTTTGGAAGCCGATTTTTCTGGGGCCCCTCTGGGTGGACTCAAACCTCCAAGCTTTGGGTTTGTAATGTCAAACCAGGGTATTCCCGCCCCCCAAAAAAGCATTTTTTGAGGGCCCTGCTGCTTGACCACTGGATTGGCACTTTTTCTGCTCCCACGGTTGTTTCCATGTAGTCTCCCAACTGAAGGCAGGAGTCAGGGCTCTGTGACCCAGCCTTTTCACCACAACCAGTTCTTTCCTTTGGGTAAGAGTCACCAGATCCTCTCAGTAATCCCCGCCAACGCTGAGAACGCCGGGGCAAAGAGGAAGCCTTTCTGGGCTGTGCCGCTAGAGGTTATGGGTGGAGTCCTGTAAGTCTCAGTGACATGGGTGCCCCAGCCTCCCACCATGGCCACCTTCTTCCATGCTAAATGAAGAGAGTTTAGGAAGATTTAGCCAACAAGAATCACTAGTCCATGCTGTAAGAAAAGAAGAGATGCCTGGTCTTTGCATATTACAGTCAGCCAACCTGAGAAGGTACTCTAGAGCAGCGGTTCTCAACCTGTGGGTCTCTACCCCTTTGGGGGTCAAATGACCCTGTCACAGAGGTCACCTGAGACCATATTTCCGTTGGTCTTAGCTTAGGAACTGAGACAGCGCTCCCCTATCTGTCTCCAGGAGGGTCCACCCACATGCAGATACACCCACACACTCAGGGTCACCACAACACGAGGAACTGGATTAAAGGGTCATGATATTAGGAAGGTTGAGAACCACTGCTCCAGAGGATTGTTTTCAAATTGCACTTCATCATCAAATCCACTTAGTGTGCTGCATGCAGCTTTTTTTAGTAAAAGCAGCAGAATGTCAGAGAGCAATACACAGAGTACAGGTAAGGGTCAGCTCATGACACCTACTTTCGATCGGTATGTGCGTGTGTGCTGGGTCACCATGAACTGCAGGTTGCAATAAAAAGAAAACTTTAAAAGCAGCACTTTGAAGTCTCTGCTGTTTGTTTTAAACTGAAGGTGAGTATTCAAAGGCTTGTGACTGGTGTCTTATAAGGACTCTTCAAAGAACCCTACTGTCTTCATTCGTCTGACCAGTCAGGTAACTCGACATATGTAATCCTAGACAGTTCAAGGTTAGCACACTTATTTCTCCCCGCTGAGAATCAAAGCGATCAGCAATTGTCTTTGTCCTCCCTCCAGAGCTCCTCCTGGGGCATGTGGACCTGTGAAACGGCAACCCAGAGCCAGCTTCACGTTGAAGTGTGACAGTCTCCCGGGTCATCAGGCCGCCAATCCCTCTGAGAGCGTGCGAGGACGTCTGCTGTCTATGCAGGGGAGCCAGGCTTGCTGGTGGGGTGGGTTTCTGTGCCGTACAAGTGAGAACTCTAGATTCCCAAAACAAAGATGCTCCTGGGAAGCCCCTGGTTTCTACTCAGTCTTCCATTTCTGATTTACTTACGTTTTGTTGTTGTTGTTGTTACTTTTGGACTGTCCACTCCACGAGGCACTGTTTTCCCGAAGTCCATCTGCCTAGCAACATCAGAGTCCAGCTGTCTGAAGAAAGACAGGCCTCGGGTTCTTTTTAGAATTAAAACAACCAGACAAACAAATTATTTCATGACCTGTGGCAACGCCCCTGTCACTCTGAGGCTGGTTTGCTCGGAATCGGAGTTTCCCGGCACATTGAGCGTCATGGGAGTTTATAGCTGAAGGGAATCTTAATAGTAGCACCCCCGTTGTTACACATGAAGAAACTGGGTGTCCAAGAGATGGCATCTTTTGCCCACTGACACAGACTACCTCGTAGTACCACCCCTCTCCGCTAGCACCTAAAAATGGTCGATGCTTCAGGAGGTACTGAGAGCTCTTCGAGAGAAATCCCACCGGAACTTTGCAGCGCATGGCAATGCAGAATGTTCAAGCCGCAGCTCCTGTCAAAAGAGCCAAGGCCATATTTGGATCTGAGAGCGGGTTTTCGACAATACAGAGGCACAGGAATGAGAACAGCATGCGCCCCCGTTACTGAGAACATTCCCCTGAAGCCCCGTGTGTGCCTACTAATAAATCTCCCTTTTCTTTCTCCAAGTGTAAACATGCCCTTGTTGATTGGCCTTCAGCTAGCCAAGGCCTCCTTCAAAAACAATAGCCCTTCTTCCAGAGCTCACTCGGTGTAATTTTATTTGTTTGGCCGGATGGCTAATTGGTTCACCGGGTGGTTGATGGGCTCCCCACACCCTTCCTTCTTGTCTTTAAAAACTCCAGCCCTCCTTCAGGGGGATAGGGGTTCAGCTTCCCCCAAACCCCAGCAGTTTCCCAAGGAGTCTGTTCCATTAAACACGGAGTACACAGAACACACACCAAGCTGCTTCTCTCTCCCCTAATAAATCAGGTCACTTGCCCCCTTTGTTTTTAAGACCTTTTCCAGCTCACCTTTAACGTTCTTAGTTAAGGGATTATTTATGTTGTGATTTAATTGAGATCTAATCCACTTTTCAGCACACAATCGCGCCGCAATATCCCTGAATCCCCCCCCCCCATTATTGAACTTGAGGAGCAAAGGTAACGTTGTTCTCGGCCATGACACTGATCACTTCCAGATTGCATGTGTCTCTGTGGCATTTGGGCCCACCTGAGTTTATAAAGCCACTAAAATAAATAACTATTTGGTCTGCCAAGGGTCGGGCTGTGTTAATAAATGCATTGAAAGATCTATGTTTATCTCCACGTTCTAAAAACATGTAAGCGTCTTCTGCAAATATGTTTATGCAGAGCAGAAACTATGTGAATCTCCTGGTAAATGTTTGCCTTCACCCTCCTGGGGCATGTTGTACACCAGATGGCTGGGTCAAAACAAAATCATACACGCACACGCACACACAAACGTTGGAGCACCATACTTCCCCAGTTTTTGAGCATTTTGTCTTCTTTCATGCATGAGAAAGAATGCAGAAATATTTAGCATAATGACCAGTATGTTCTATGTTTATTGCTGCTTTCCCTCACTTGAGATTAACTCATAAAACTTTACTCCAAATTAAACAAACTCGGATCTCATTGCAGGTCAGTCAGAAGCCGCCACTTCCATCCAAGGAAATGGTGACTTCCATCTCTGAGGGGTTAAATGGCCACCCCTATGGAAAGGTAACAGGCTCTCTCTTTTCCTGCCAATTCTTGGAGATGCGAAAATATGGTCTGGACTCTGGCATACAAGGAATGTCATTTGGAATTATGATAGGAATGACCAATACCTCCATTAGAACTGAATTTTAGAAAATTAACATTTCTGTTGTGTTGTGTTGTTTTGCTGCGTTTTTTACTTCCATTCTGGCTATTTAGACCAGCGGTTCTCAACCTGCGGGTCACGACCCCTCTGGGGGTCGAATGACTCTTTCACAGGGGTCGCCTGATTCATAACAGTAGCAAAATGACAGTGATAAAGTAGCAACGAAAATAATTTTCTGGTTGGGGGGGTCCCCACCACATGAGGAACTGTATTAAAGGGTCGAGGCATTAGGAAGGGGGAGAACCACTGCTTGAGACTAACCAGAGCAGTCAAGGGTTTTACCAAGAGGCGGAAAGGACGAGCCCTTCTCTGGGGCCAAGGAGCCCAGAGAAAATTGTATGTCGACTAGACTTAGGAATCTCTCACCAGCCTATCTTCCCAGCCACGACTCCTTCGGGTAATGACGAGACGCTGTCTGAAGAATCCAAAGTAGGTAAGAGGTACAGAACCCTTCGCTGTTTGTCCACAATAGTCCAGTCTCCAGGGTAGCCAAGGTTTGTGCCTATGACTGAATGACGCAAGTAAAAGAAGAAGAAGAAAGAAAACCAGAGACAGAACAGGAAAAGTCTCAAGTCCAAGTCACCTGGGTCGTGACCGCGCGACCTTGAAGTCTTCCCGTTTGCATCACTGGGGTCCGCCCGCTTCCTGTCTGGGCAGACATTTGTTTTCAAACCTCGGACGCTTCGAGGCGGCTTTCGCTTGAGCGCAGCCTACTTAAGACCAGGGGATGCAAGTCCCCGGGTGCTCCTCCTCGAGGCCTGCTTATTTTCAGGCGGGCCCGCCTGCAGCCATCGTGTGCTCTGTGTGGTCCAGTGCCCGTTTTATGGACGCTGCGTGCACCCTGGGATCCCTGGGCTCCTTCAATTAAGGAAATTGTGCTGGGTTGACAAGACTGCTTTTCTTTCTCTCTCCCCTAGCTGTGTTTGTTTACACAGGAAACCGACTCTTTCTTAACACGCAGCCTTTTTCAACATCCACTTAGATAACACCATTTAAAAAAAACATAGGAGGTTAAGAATTCTAAGAAGAGGAGGTTAAAAATGTGAGAGGAGGAGAAATAAGATCATCTTTCAACTGTACCCCAGAATCTGGTGTGGGGCCAGCTTAGGAAAGCAGAGGACTGTGGTCTTTTCTGCGCTCGGAGACAATGGTCTGCTTGTGCTCAGCAGGCAACGCGGAATCCCCCAGTTTGAAGCAGCGGGTCACGTTGTGCAAAGTGTTTTTCCTGTTTAAACTCTGTGCTTTCTTAAATGTTATCTTTTCCAGGGAAAATGAGATAACCCTCCCCTCCCCAGATGCTCACCTATTTGTTTGAATAGGAAATGCTAGTGTTTTTCTACATGTTCAGTCTCCATGTCCGTGGTAACGCTGGGTTTGGTGGCTAAGCAGGCCCTTTGAACTCTGGGAATCTCACTGGCTACCTTCCAAGAGTCGGCGAGTTCATGGTGATTTTGAATTATGATCTCGGTAGCTGTGGGAATTACCTGTGTTGTTTACAAGATGAAAAGAAAATCAGACTTACCGTTGGAGATGTAGTTCAATGTATCATTAACAATGTCTTTTCGCCATTTTTCCCCTAAATGTCTTCACCGCCACCATTTCTATTATTTCTGCCTGTTACTCGAGCTTCTACTAAGCTAACTCCATCAAACCCCATGAAATCTCTGCTTAACGGCCCATGGTGAGTTACTCATTGGCCTAAGGATCTCTGCCTTGTTCATCTGTTTCTCTATTCCCATCGACTGGAGCCTCTCTCTGCCTGTTTTATCGTAGACCTGCCCTTGCACAGGTCTTTGACATCCAACTAAACAGGACAACGGCCAAAACACATTTCTAGAGCCATGGGGGCCCCGTGCAAACTGTGGTTTCCTAAGGCACATCCATCATGTCTTCCGTCACCACCGCTGCTCATCAAACAGGGTCAGAGTGACGCTTGTCACGAGCATGCCAATCTCCATGTTTGTCGCTAGCTTTTCCTCAAAGCAAACATTGTTTAGGGGCCCAATGCCATCTTGTTTCCTCCTACAAAATCCTGCTTCTAGAAAATCCTGTGTTAGCACTGACAGCTTTATGTAAAATTAAGTCGATGTTTCTTTCTGCCAAGGTTAGCTTGGTTGGGAGCCTCACCTCTCAATACAGAATGAAGATTCTGTCTCCCCTGAATCACGTTTTAGCCATCCATTCTCAGGTAGGAGAGAGAAGACTGGACAAAAAGGCACATTAAGTAACTCTAAAACACCCCAGAGAGTAGTGACTGGCATCTTAAAGGCCTGTAAGCAGCTATCTAGGGTGTAACTATTGGTCGTTGACTATCCGGAAGAAATAAGAGTGGTGAAAATCAAAGACTCGAAGAAAAACTAATTTAGTCCACTGGACTAAGGGACCACACAAACATCAACTTCCTAACCCTGAGATGGGGAGAGGGTGCCCAGCTACCACTACAACTGCTCTGGAAAGGATCACAATAGAAGGTCCTGGAGAGAGGGAGAGAAAAATGTGGAACAGAATTCACAATAAAAAAAGGGACTAGGCTGATTAATTAGATAGGAACTGGTGGGAAGCCCAAAATGTTCACCCTTAATTACACTGTCGTATAGAAAAGAATTCATCCCTCTGTTAGAATAATCAGTTGTGGGAGTCTGCACATGTGGGAGTCTGCACATGTGGGAGTCTGCATGTCCCTCAGCCCATGGCCTGCTCCGTCCGCTGTCTTTAAGCTTCCCATTCCCGGATGCTCCCTGGCCTATTGTCCTGCCTGAGTTTGGCCTTTGTGATGATTGGTGCTCGGTGGCAGGCAGCCGCCATGCTCATTGGACACCTCCGCCAGGCATCCAAGTGCACCTCATTTACATGTGGACCTGTTTGAGGACTGATACCTGCCATTTCTTCCATATTGTAGCTACAAGATTATTGGATACTATTTGTTACACTTCATTAGCATATAATGTAATGTTACCCACCATTGGGTATTCATTACACTTTATTAGCATATGATGTAATGTTACCCGCCCACCATAGGGTATTTAAGCCCCTGCCTTCTGCTCAATAAATTGAGGCTTGATCAGACTCCTGTCTTGCCTCGATTCCTCGCGTCTCTTGTCCCTCTTCATTCCCAGTCCCTCTTTCAGGTATCCACGTTGTTTAATGGCCGGCGGGACGGGTCAATCAGTCATTTAAGATTAAAAGAGCACTGTTCACCCAAGGACAGAGGATGTGGTGGTTAGATGATTTATGTCCACTTGAAGATGTATAAAAATGTAGGGGTGGAATCTAACCTGTCGATCAGTTCACAGCCGGATGATGTCTCCGTGGGGGTGTGGAGCGCTCTCTCGCGCTCTCTCTCTCTCTCACTCTCTTCACCTACCTTCCTGCTTGCTTGCTGGGACTCTGCCACTCAATGTGGGAGCTGCTGGAGCCCTGCCACCTTTCCACCAACCCTGGGTCCACATGTCTCTGCACCTGCTGGACTGTGATCTTCCTGTATTCTGCACCAGTGCACGTGGCTTCTTGAAGCTGAAGAGGGACTTGTGGACTTGAAATGGATTGGGCTGGGGCCCTTTCATGATACAGAATGACTTCTTGATGTAACGCGCTTTCTTTGACTTACAGGAGTGTTACTGGATTTGTCTCTCCAGTCAACCTGGCCTTCCATAGGGGGTTAGAATAAAAAGGAGGGACTGATCAGGAAACACAGGGCGGAAGTGAGATAACAGCACATTGAGGGGACGGCGATGTGTGAGTTGATACAAAATGTGTATGAATTGTTGAGTGTAAAACTGATGATCTGCTCGGTTCACTTTCACCTAATTCTCAATAAAACGTTTTAAAAATAGAAGTAAAAATGGATAAAAATAAAACACTCAAGACAAGCAGTTTGCTGCTCCAGTCAAAGCAACTACTATCTCTCCCAAATTCTTTCATCTCTGTTTAAACCCAGAGACGATTCCAAGTGAAATGACAGCACTCCTCCCCTGAAGCTCGTCACTCAGACCTCATATTTTGAGCTGGACACCTGACAGCTGCAAATGTTGCTGCTGCTGCTGCTGCTGCTGCTGCTGGGTACCATGGAATTGGTTCTGACTCATAGCGACCCTCTGAACCACAGAACTGCCCAGTCCTCCACTGTCCTCAAATTTGTTCCTATGTTGTAGCTCTGGTGTCAGTCCATCTCCTTGGGGGTCTTCCTCTTGTTCACTGCCCCTTTATGTTAGCAAGCACGATGTCCAGCCCCAGGGGCTGGTTTCTCCTGACAGCATGTCCTGAGTGTGTGAGACGAAGTCTTTCCATCCTTGCCGCTGAGGAGCATTCTGGCTGTACGCCATCCAAGACAGATGTGTCTGCTCTTTGGGCAGTCCATGGTAGGTTTGATATTGGTCACCAGCGCCATAATTCAAATGCAAATAGGTAACATTTATTCCCACAATTAACTAAAAAAGGGTAGCTCTGGAGAGATGATGGCTATGTGCTGAGCTACTCATCAGAAGGCTGGCAGTTCAAGCCCACCAACCACTTGAGAGAGAGACCTGGGGCTGTGTTTCCAGGAAGATCACAGCAGACTCACAACAGAGCAGTTCTACTCTGACGGTCATGGTTCTCTGTGTCGGAATTGATGGTCATAGTGTTTTCTTTTTATTATTAACTTTTTTAAAGTACCAGGTGAACAACCAGCAATGAGGCGTAGAGGCAGGTTAACTGTATGAGAGAGAAACAACTTCAGCCACTCTCGCTTTCCCCTCTGCTTCCCCCTCTGGGGTTCCTGGGAGACGACCTCGAAATTTCACATTCATAATTGTATAAGCTTTTTCCAAAGAAAGTCCACAAATTGTAGAAGCTTCAGGCCCTGCCAAGCTTGGATTTACTCCTGAAAATGAAGTCCCACTCTTTGGTTTTCAGTAGCAAGTTGTGTTCGTGACAGCACCACGTGCCGCCTCCCGTGAGCAGGGAACCACATGCAGTCCGACGTGCACAGCTGAGAGCATGTTTGGCCGGAAAACCAGTGTGAAATTCTTAAGAGACGCGAACATGCTCGCTCTCATCTGATCCACCACCCACACCCCATAATTCCTTTTTTGGAATCTATCATAACTAAATAATTCAAATATTTTAAAACTTATATATTAAAGAAATGTATAGAAGTACCATTGACAATGCAGCGAAGAGCCTTGGTGGTGTGGAGGCTAAAGCCGTCAACAGCTAACCAAAAGGTCAGTGTGATGGTTAAGCGCTTGGCTGGTAATGAAATGGTTGCCAGTTCAAACCCACCCAATAGCACTGTGGAAGAAAGGCCTGACTATCTGTCTCTGTAATGTTTACAGCCAAGAAAATCCTATGGGACAGTTCTATACTGCCACATGAAGCCACTCTGAGTTGGAATTTACTCAATGCCACCCCCACCCCCCACCAGACATTAACAAATCTGATTCAAATACATTGGAAAATACTTGCACCAGAGTCTTGATCTCTCCTATACTTGAAACTGAGCAGCCTCTGTAAAAATGAGCCAAATCTAGCCTGCTAGATAGGTCATGCACTAACATATAAGACAAGCACAGCCTGTTAATCACCAGGTATGTGATGGGACCACCCTCCCCCACCTACTCCCAGTCAAGTCAGCACAGGCTAGCACTGTCCCAGTCATCCTGGCCAACCCACCGAATCTCAAGTCGAATGATAAACGTCTGTTGCTTTAAGCCTCTAAGTTTGAGATGGCTTTTTAATGTAGCCAAATCTGATATGGCAACTGGGGTCTCGAAAGCTCTGCAGACACCATGTGAAATCCATCTCTGGTCTCTTCCCATCCAGAGCCAAGAAGAGTGAAGAAAATCAAAGACTCAAGGAGAGCGCAGGGACCACAGGCCGCGGAGACCAGAAGGTAGGCCACCAGTACCAACCACTCCGATCAAAACGACAATAGAGGCAGCTGGACCCATTGGGAGAAACATGTGAGAGCGGAGCTAACGACAAGAAGTACAAGAAAAAAGAAAATGTTCTAAAACTGATGGTGGTCATGATTGTACAACTCTTCTTGATATGATTAAACTATTGAATAGTGTGATGCTAATTAAACTATTGCGTCCCCCCCTCTCAATAAAACTGAATTCACCAGATTTACTGGTGGTAGACACTACCACTCTTACACTTTACACCTTAAAGATTTAAACTCTGAACAGAACCCCCTCCCCTCCCCCAGGGGTCACCTTTCAGCCCAACAATGCAGGCCTATGACGTGAACAGCCACAGCAGGTGTCTTCCTCAAGCAAGCAGCCATAGGAGGCCCAAGGGCAGCATTTGAGAACCCCAAGGGCAGAAAGGGGCCGGGGAGCAGGGCAAATGGTAGAGGAGCCCAGGTAAGACCAGGAAGAGTGTGGGGTTACCCGGAGAGGCCACAAAGCAAAGTGCATGTAAATTGTTGGCGGGGAAAAAGAAGTTGTTCTCCAAGTTCTCACGCAAACCACCATAAATAAATAAAGGGTGAACACAATAATTTTTTCCAAGACGAGTAGATGAACTCAGTTGGGTGATCAACTCATGGACTGGCTCTTGGCCCTTAAACTAGAGATGCAAATGCCTCAAAATGCCTCCTCAACATGACGGATTACCGTATACTACGAATCTTTAGAATTGCTTGAGAAAACGCCCATGATTTCTGCTTAATTTAAAATTGAAAGTGAGTTGGCTGTTCTACATTATGAGTTTTCCTTCAGTTAAGCCACTTAAAATTGTGGCTACAAAAACAATGTCCTATTGGACGTGTTAAAGAAAAAGAACAAGATACAAAATTGAACATATACTTTAAAATGCATTAAAAAAAAAATAAGGTTTTATGCTGGGGGAAAGGTTATAAGAAACAATACCAAAATACATTTTGTAGCAATTTTATTATGCTTTGGCAAATGTCTCCATTTCTGTAATTTTCAGTAAGACGGTTATATTACCTTCATAATTTTTTAAATTGTATAATAATAAACAATTGATAGCTGGCTAGTGGTAGAACTTAGCGGTTTGCATTGGAACTTTTAAACTTACTAGTCTACAAATTGTCTCTGCTAGTTTAAAATACTTTCCCAGAAGCTGGAAATGACTGCAGTTTTCTGATGTATTTGGATGATATTAATAAGTATTGAGCTGCTAACCAGTTCAATATCTTAAAACCCACCAGCTGCTTCGAGGGAGAAAGAGGAGGCTGCCTACTCCCGTAAAGAGTTACTCGTAGCATCCTACAGGGTTGCTGTGAATTGGAAGCAACTTGATGGCAGTGGTTTGCGTTGGTTTGGTTTAATAATGCACTCGAGTTTTGTGCAACTCTGTTTTAACCTCTGACAACGGACACCACGCTTGGTAATGTAGAGGACCATTAAGAACAGGGAAACCCTCACCGAGGTAGATTGACCCAGTGGCCGCAACAATGAGCTTAAAAGTGTCACGGCACTTGTGAGGTACAAGACCTGGCAATGTTTCATTCTGTGGCACAAGGGCCACTGAGAGGCAGAATAGACTAGAAGACGCCTACCAAGAACAACAAGGGAGCAGGCGTCTCTGGGTGGCCCAATGAGTCAGTGCTTGGCCACTAACTGGAAGGTTGACAGAACCAGGGGAGGGGGGAGGTTTGGCGATGGAAGAGGTTTCTAGCACAAAGGAGACGCAGAGGCACACTTCCCCACACCTCCCAGCAGAAAGGACTGTGAAGGGCAGATCAGACACCGTTCCTTAGCGATGGAAAGTGAAAAGAAGTGGACAGAGAAAGACAGGATGTTCACACTACCCCCACACACTCTTTCTCTCTCTCTCACACACACACAGGGATTGAATTGACTTGGTTTTGAGGCCTTGTGACAGGGACGCAACATGATCTCTGGAGCACAGGTGCCAGGAAAAGGGAGGGATGGGACAGAAAGCTAGCCAATAGCAAAAGGCCAGCCAGAAAAATCAGCCAATGGCGGAAGACCCACGTTAAGCAGGTTGAAAGCCTGACCCTTCATCTCAGGGTGCCCTCAAATTAGCTGGGGGGGCCTTTCATATGTCATGCTGAAGTACCTCGTTAATAAACTCGCTCTTACCATTCTAACACTTTGTTGTGAGCAGGACCAGAAGAGAGGCTGGACACCTGAGCCTCCTCTCAGTAACAAATCTGACGCCACCCACAAGTGTTAGAAAGAACGACTTGGGCGACTTAGTCCTGAAAGCTCCCCACCAGGGAAGGCCGCATGAGGCAGGGCTCGACACCCATGGAGTGGCCAGGAATCGGAATCAACTTGACGGGCAACTGGTTTGGAATTTTACATTTGTTTGGGAGCTTGGGTTTGGGTGTTCTTTGTAAGCAAACAAGCCAAGCCTGATTTCACTAAATTATAAAAGGCGAGGAAGCCTCCGGTTGAGGGCCCTTTGATTCGGATCACAGCTACGTGCCCAGGTGGAAATGACGTTGTGGCCAATTTAGGCCCTACCTGCCCTGAAATGTTCCCAACCCATTACCAAGCTTGGAATCCGGAGATCTCAGCTCTTCTTCAGAAGAACGATAAGCCTGAGGCTTCTGTGAGTGAGAATATACTGTTGTTGTTGTTGTTGTTGTTAGTGTTGCCCAGTCCACTCTGCCTCCGCCGTCCTCCCCACAGTGGTTGTGTTGGAGCCCATGGTCACAGTCACTGTGTCCCTCCATCTCCTTGACGGTGTCCTTGGGATTTTCAAAACGTGTGTGGAACAATAAAACTAAAGGATTGTGGGATGTTTCTACCCCTCATACTTAGGCCCCCAGAAGATTAATGTCAGTGCTTGTCGGTAGTTGACCGTTGGACACCCAGTGTCTTGATCAAGAGAAGTTCCTTTGACCTCTGACTTCTGAAGAGCCATTCTCCGAACCAATCTTCCTTCAGCTCACGCCCCCTCGTCGCACGACCTGCGCAAATGAGTGAACTCGTGTGTTCCATCTCCAAGAAACTGTCTGGTGCTTGACTGAAAGGAGAAGGCCTCTCGTCAATCTAGGCCCGCGTCTCCCTCGGGCCATCCCCCTGGGCTTCTGCCATCACTGCAGACGGGGTAACATAAATCTTTGGAGAACCGTGTCTGTCTCAGTTAATAAACATGGTTCCGCCACACAAATTCAATCACATCATGAAATCTAATATGTGGAATGGCGAAGCCATAACACGGAGCGTCGACATCATTAGAATATTAAACAACTGCCACTCAGTCATAATACTTCCCATCCCACAACAGCCAATGACCCCATTAATATGGAAAGGCTCCAGCCTGCTTCCCTGCTTCGCAGGCCTGAGGCTCCCACCACACCACAGGGTGCAAACAGCAGACCTCCAGGGAAAGGTTTGCCCCAGAAGTAAGGAGAGAAGCCAAGCCTATAAAATGTCACGCCAGGGCTGTCACCGTTTGCTACTGCTGCCTGCCGCTCCTTCCTGCTTGCCCAATAGGGTGCCTGCCTCCTCCCAGCTGAGTGTCAGGACTTGAAGATGGCGCGGGAGGGCTGGAAGCTTCCACCAAAGACCACACATCTGAGGATGGAAAAAAAATGAATGCAACTTGAATTATCCTCTGTGGCCCGGGTCCGACTTCAGCCACTCTCTTCCGGTCTTTTCTCTCTGCCGCGGTAAGCACTTCTTCAACACCCATGTCACCCTCTGCCACCGAGTCCATTCCAACCCAGAGTGACCCCCTGGGACAGAGTAGAACTGCTCTTTCTAAAAACTCACACCAAACACGCATCCACCAAGTTGATTCCGATTCCCAGGGATGCTAGAGGCAGGGTAGAACTGCCCCCTGTGGGTTTCTGAGGCCATAACTCTGTAAGGGAGCAGAAAGCCTCATCTTCTACATCTGCACTGAAGCAGAGCCTCATTTTTCTCCCTGAGAGAGGCTGGTGGGTTGGAACTGCTAACCTCTCAATTAGCAGCCACAAGCAATCCTTCCAACTGGATCCCCTTACACCCCAAGGCTCCTTCCAACTGGATCCCCAAACTGTAAATGCTTACAGAAGCATACGGCCTCATCTTTCTCCCGCTGATGACTTTGAACGACTAACCTTGAGTTTAGCAGACCAATACTTAACCCACTACACCAGGACTCCTTCAAGATCCTATATAACAGCCCTTTTTTTTCTAGATGAGAAGGATTAAAAAGTTGTTTAAGTGGACCCCTCCAGTGGAACACAGGAATGAGAATATCCCCACCCTTTTTAATCAGTGACCTGCAGTTCATACAGTCAAGGTTATGAGACTCTTTCTTCATGCTTTAAAGAAAGAAAGAATACAGGCTAAGTCAACAAGCACTGCTACAAAATCATAGAAATATTCATCATTAAACACAAACCCCAAAATGCAAAGCTATTGCTTCTCGACACAGCCTCTATAGTCTCTACCCTTCTGAGGGTGGTGTTTCTAGCTCTCCAACCCGCCCCGGAAGGACTCTGTGCTCTTTGACGTCTCTGCACCACGTCAAAGCAGCAGCGCTGGCATCCTCCAGGGGAGCACATCATGTCCCCTTTCAATGTGCTTTCAGTTTAGAGAACAAACAGACGTCTGAACGGCCATAGGTTGGATGGTGTGGTAGTTATATAATCGTTTGTCAATTTGAGAGGATTAAGAGTGAAGGGGTGGAGTCTAGCCTGTCAATCAGTTCATAGCCAATGAGGCCTCTGTGTGGGCATGGCCTTCGCCTGAGGATTCTTGGAACTCCTGTATTCCTCCCTGGAGGCAGGAGACACTGTCTCTCTGCTCACTCCCTGTGAGACATATCTGATCAGAAGCCACAAGAAGCTACCCTGATGCAGCCGGAGCCCTGGGAGCTGGAGGAACCAAGTGGAGACCCCTGCCAGCGCTGAGATGCTTACAATGCCACTGGATCCAGAAGACTTCCCACCCACTGGCCTGTGTTCTTCCTGCATTTGGGATCATTTCATTTGGTTCGTGAGTCTGAAGAGGACTTTATAGATTGGTATCGGACACATGGGCTAATATCAGACTTATGGACTTGATCTGGACTGGGCTGGGATGTTTTCTCAATGTTCAATTGCTCTTGTATATAAAGCTCTTTCTTTAACACATATGAGTGTCTATGAATTTGTTTCTCTAGTCTATCCAGACTAACACAAATAGGTAAGGTTTACCATTAAAATTCTCTGAGGACAGCCCTTGTTACTCTCAATGAAAAAGCACATGCATTGTTGTGATAGAAAAAAATTTTTTTCCTTGGTGCAACTTCCCTGGCCTTTTTCTCAGCAATGTAATTTTTAATTTTCATAAAACTTCTTTATATACAAGCCCTCATGATCATCCTTCAAGAAAATCAATCAAGTTACCCCTGGGAAACCCTCAAGATAGTCTCAATAACCATCTGAGCTGACCTTTTGTCCTTGAATTTAACTGGCCCAGCAGACCCTCTCAGAAGCCACTATTTTGGGCTATGTATTGAGCTTCTAACTTCAAGGTCAGTAGTTCAAACCCACCAGTTGCTCCATGGGGGAAAGATGAGGTTGTCTATGCCAGTGAAAACTTCAACATCAAAACAAAACAAAACAAAACTTCAACAGCTCAGAAACCATAGAAAGCAGTTCTACTCTGTCCTACAGGGTTGCTATGAGTCAGAATCAGCTTGATGATAGTGAATTGGCTTGTTTTTTAAGGCGACTAAGACAAGAATACTACTGAGTGAACTTTTCTGCGCCTGTCACTGATTGCAGAGGCAAGTATAAACATGTTTTGTTTGGAATAAACCCATGCACGCATGAACCAAAACTCTAGCAGCAGTATTGTTTATAAGTCAAATTTGAACTTTATTTTTCAGTTGTCTATCTAGCTGAAGCCTATAGAATGCAGGTAGCAAGCACATAGTACATGCTCAGTAAGCACTGTTTTGTCATCAGAAAAGTAATGGATTAGTCATATACCTGATACCGTAGGACCCCTGGTGGCGGGGTGGTTTTGTGCTGGTCAGTAGTTTATAAGCCGCCAGCCGCTCCTCATAGCAAGACCAGGCCGTCTACCCTCGTAAAGAACTGCAGTCTCGGAAACGCTCAGGGGCAGTGCTACCCGTCCTCTGGGATCCCCGTGAGGCGGCATCGATTTGACGACGGAGAGAGAGAGCTGAGACCACGCCAGACACTAGCCTTAGTTCAGCAATCCAGTCCTTCCTTCTTCTGGCATGTGGAGAAGAAGCAATACTCATAGATCAAGAGGCATCAAACGACCAGATGGAGACGCTTAATTTTATGTTTGGAAGAGATAGATAGCACATGATAGCTTTAACTTTTCAGCAACAGATTCTTCAAGGAAAGGACTGAGAAAAAGGTTGAGGGTGTAAGGATAATTTTTAACAAAATCACTATTAGCCCATCAGGACCGGGAAGCTTGAGAATTTCAGGATCATTTTCCAAATCTGTTCTTTTTTACGACTCTCTCGGGCTAAAAGACGTGTTAGCTGATAGAAGAACATTGGCCTCATGGACGTGAGAAGGTTTTAGTGTCTGGTTCTCACTCCCCAGAATCTGAGTTTCTGAACTCTCTCCTCCACTTCCTAAGACCTTCACGGGAGTGTCTATTGGAGGTCAAGTCTAACACCTCAAAGATGGGCCAGGGCAAGATTTCCCAAAGTGTACCCCATGGGACGTTGAGTCCTTAAAAATGCAGCACAAGAAATGTGTCCGTCGGTCCATCAATTTGGGAAATTCTGCTAAAAAAATCGATCTCCCACTGAGATGTTTTTATACACGCTGGCATTTTTATGCTTCCCTTTCCTCTTAAAGGAGTATTCTCTCTCCATCTCGGCTACGTTTCCATGTGGGAATCAAATCCTCCCTGGCCCCATTAGGAGCCTCAGTAAAGCGGAATGTAGTGAACATTACCCACACCACATCTAAGCGGAAGTTTTCAAGGTTGAGGTCAACTGTACTGCCCCTACCTTCCGCCATGAGAACAGCGTGTCCCAAGTGGAGACCGCAGCACAGGTTCAGGAATAAAAAGAAACTACGGAGCCCAGCAGAGCCAAGTTGCGCTGCTGTTGTTGGGTGACACGGAGGGAGTTCCCGCCCAGAACGATCCTGTGCAAACAGAACAAACCCTGCCAGCTCCTGCGCGGGCTTCACAATTCCACAATTGGGCCTGCGCCTGCGCCCAGGGTTACAGCTACTGTGTCGATCACCTCCTGGGGGCTTCCTCTTCTGTCTGGCCCTTTACCAAGCATGCTGTCTTTCCCCAGGGACTGACTGGTCTCTTCTGACAACACACAAAAGTATGCCAGGCCAATTGAATCGCATACTTAAAATAGTCGACTTAAAATTGTTAAAGTGGCAAATATTATGGAATATGTAGTTTACTACAATAGTTTTCTTTTTTTTATCAACAGGAACACAAATAAAACCATTCGCGACTGTTAGAGAGATGGTACCATTAACTTCAAGTTGCCTGTCATAAAAATAAACCCCAAATTTCCTCAGCGTTTGCCTGCTGCTGCACATCTTCCATCACAGAAACAGGGCAGACAAGACATAAGACGCTCAGAAACCCATCAACCAGGCAAGATCAAAGAGGTACCACTTGCTCAAGACGAAGGTTCGGGAGGCAGGAAGGCTTAGGAAAGAAATCAGAACGGAAACAGGAAACACAGGCTAGAAGTGGGAGGAGTAATGCTACATGGTGGAAATGCAATCTAGGACATGAAACAAAGTGTGTATGGATTATTGAATAGAAAATTGATTGCTGCAGTAGTTACATCATCTGGTGTCAACTTGGAGTTGTCAATCTGTCACCAGTTGTCAATCTGGAGTCTAGCTTGTCAATCAGGTAGCAGCTTGATGACCTCATTTGGAGGCACCACAGAGATAAAGCGC
>NW_022103920.1:82981396-82984045 GCF_000313985.2 Echinops telfairi
TTTTCTTTTTTTATCAACAGGAACACAAATAAAACCATTCGCGACTGTTAGAGAGATGGTACCATTAACTTCAAGTTGCCTGTCATAAAAATAAACCCCAAATTTCCTCAGCGTTTGCCTGCTGCTGCACATCTTCCATCACAGAAACAGGGCAGACAAGACATAAGACGCTCAGAAACCCATCAACCAGGCAAGATCAAAGAGGTACCACTTGCTCAAGACGAAGGTTCGGGAGGCAGGAAGGCTTAGGAAAGAAATCAGAACGGAAACAGGAAACACAGGCTAGAAGTGGGAGGAGTAATGCTACATGGTGGAAATGCAATCTAGGACATGAAACAAAGTGTGTATGGATTATTGAATAGAAAATTGATTGCTGCAGTAGTTACATCATCTGGTGTCAACTTGGAGTTGTCAATCTGTCACCAGTTGTCAATCTGGAGTCTAGCTTGTCAATCAGGTAGCAGCTTGATGACCTCATTTGGAGGCACCACAGAGATAAAGCGCACATTGGAGGTGAGACACACGCTTACTCCCTGGAAGACATTCCTGCTGACAAGACACATGGAGCTCCGCTAGAGCCCTGGAGCTGGAGGGGCCTTATGGCGACTCCTGACAGTACTGAGATGCTTACACTGCCGCAGGATCCACAAGACTTTCCACCCACAGGCCTGTGATCTTCCTGTATTTAGTGTCATTACATGTGTTGTGTGAGTCTGAAGAGGACTTTATAGATTGGTATCGGACATATGGACTAATATCGTACTTACATACTTGATCTGGACTGGGCTGGGATGTATTCTCAATATACAATTGCTCTTTTATATACGCTTTTACTTATACACATATGAGTGTCTATGAATTTGTTTCTCTAGTCAACCTGGACTAACACGATTGCACCATACACTTTCACCTAATTCACAATTTAAAGTTAAAAATCTAAATAAAATAAACATTAATTATCTCTCAAAAAAAGAGGGGGAAAAGACACTGTGAAAAGGTGACAAAGTGAATGAATAAAGTATATATGAAGCACCGATACAGAGAAGACTCCAGAAAGAGTAAATCCAACATTAACTGCTAAAATATTCAGCCCAGAATCAATGATGGCAGTGGGCTTGGGTTTTGTTTAATTTTATGGACTTCGGAGACTCACGGCAGTGAGCTTGGCTTGGGGTTTCAGTCGTCCAGGGAGGGGTGTCGCATAGTGGTTACACTGTAGGCTGTTAACCTCACGGTCAAGAGAAGATGGGGCTTTCTACTCCCAGAGAGTCACTGTCTCAGAAATCCACAGCGGCACTTCTACCCAGTCCTCAGTTCCACACCGAGTGAGAAACCACTCCCTGGCAGTGAGCTTGGTTTTTGAATTTTGGAGTCCTTCAGGGAATCTGTTTGGGAAGGGGCTGGACGTGAGTGGGGCCAAGGACATGTTCTTAAGGAATCCTTGCTGCTGGGGAAAGCAGAAAAAGAATGATGTACCTTGGAGACATTATAATGGAGGAACGAAGGAAGGAAGAAAACAAAAACAAGGAACCTACTGAAGCGAAAAGCAGACATACTGTCACTGCCTGTCTGCCCACTACCACGACCACCAACAGCCATTGAAGATAGGTGCTTCATCATTGGGACAGAAAATGATCCTTTAACATAGATGTCCACAGAATACCTAGGAATGGGGCCGGGCAATCCAACCAACTCTATTCAGCACCACTGTAAGGAGAAAACAAAAATGTCAAAGACAATATGCTTCAGCCAACAACCCCTCCCCGCATACCCAACCATGAAGATACCTGAAACACAATACTACCAGTGAAATCAAATGTCTTCAAACAAGCCTATATGTAATACTAATATAAAAAAAAACTAAGAAAAGGAGGAATAAATACAAGAGTTGATTCTAGGTAAAGAGTGACCGGGGGATGGGAGGGGACAAACGCATCTTATAAACGACAAGTTGCCCCAAAGAGAATGGATTAAAAAAAAACATAGGAAACATTGGAGAAAGTAGAAAAGCAACCAAGAGAATGAAAATGAGATAAAGAAAAGAAAATGGTTGCAATGGAAGAAAGGCTAAGAAGGTTCAAAATGAGACTGTGTCCTTAAAAACAGAAAGCTGGTGCTTATCTGTTCCAGGAGAGATTTACAGTCTCAAAAACCCTGCATCCCTCCCTGGGAGTTTTAATCCACTTGAGGGCAGTGGGTTTGGGTGTTAAAACAGAAAAATGAAATAATGGAATAGAACTAATGTTTGCAATTGTAATCCAGGACAATGTACCTAAAATAAGACTCAGAGACCAGAAGAGAACCTTAAAAGGGTCAGTGGCATGGTTGGTACGTGGGCAGCAATCCGAAATCACCAGCCCAGGGTAAATAGGGGGATTTCGACTCCCATAAAGCCCGACATCCTCGGAAACCCACAGTGCAGTTCCAGCCTGTCCTACAGGGCCGCGGAGTCAGAACTGACTCAACGGCGCTGAGTGTGGTTTGGTTTGGACCATGGGTCTGGGGCATCGATCCAAAATAGTTAACTCCTCATCCAGCTTCTAATAAAACTGTTAGATTTTTAAAGACAAAGATAACGTCCTCAGGACCTCCAGGCAATAGCATCTGGTCATTTTATGCCCGGTGAGAATATCTGATTGGCATCAGATT
>NW_022103920.1:82984495-82991809 GCF_000313985.2 Echinops telfairi
GATGCCGCTGCTGCTGCTGCTGCTGCTGCTGTTGTGAGGGGCCATCCGCGCAGCTCCCAACCACAGCAAACCTATGCTGACACTAGAAACGTGGAATTGTCAGATAGGACAGAGAAACAAGAGGAAAGGAGGAAACAACTTAGGAGAGCTTAGAAAAAGAAAAGAAACATAATTATATGGTAGTTGATAGAAATCAAAGGATGCCACTTAAAATTTATAGACCAAAGGGTGGGGGGGAGGTAAGAGCTTTATAAAACGTTGCGAAGGGAACACTAGAACAGCAAGCACATTCCTTCCTAATGCCACAGGCACGTCTTCTCTAAGCAATCCAGAAAACACACCAAGCAGAGAAAGATAGACAACAACTATAACATCACACACACACAATGTTTATAATACACTAATGAAGTCGGTCCTATTAATAAATGTGAATACAATGAAACTGTCTTTTAAAAAGGGGGGTTTCACCTTGGTTCATAAGGTCAAACCCTACTGCTCTATGCCGCACACAAAAGAGCCGTTGAAAACATAGTCATGCAAACAGGCTACAAATAGAAGGGTGCACAAAGACGTCGGAAAAACAGAAGTTGTACACTTACAGAAACTGCTCTTCTGCTATCAAAGTAAATTTAGACGCACACGCCCACCCCACACCCACCACCGGGGACAAAATAGTACTGGGGAAGATAAAGGATACTTTATAAAGCTGAAAGCCACAACTCCACAAGGATGGAAAACCCTGAAATAATACAGAAAAAAATAAAACATATGAGCTCTATTGCAAGCAAATACATAACTATAGTGACATAAGTGGGGAGGGGAGGCTACCAGCAATTTATTAACTGAAATATTTTTCCTAAAAGTCTCAGTCGAGAGGGAAACAGCCCGCAAAGAAATCCTGACCCTCCTAGTAAGACTGTCTTCCTTCCTGGTATGAGTGCAGCAAGTCAAAATCGACCTTTTGTGCATTACACCCAAAGAAAAGCAAACAAAACCAGTCTCCGAGTCCGTCTCGCTCGTGTGATTCACAGGACAGCTGCGCGCCATCGGGTGTCTAAGCCTGTGACCTTCAGAAGCCGATGGCCGGACGTTTTCTCTGAGGTGCCTCTGGGTGAGTTCAAACCATGAACCTTTTGACTAGTCGCTGAGCGCTTAACTATTTGCTCCACCCAGGGGCCTTTCACGTGCCTTTCAAAATTTAAGTAAAAAGTAAATGTGCCGACATTGTTGGGAGTCAAGGTTCTCACTGCAAAGAAAAAAAAATACAAATAGGAAGTGGGGAAAGCAAGGAAAACCGCCTGAGAGTGGGTTGGCCTTGAGAGGACGAAGACCAGCTCCTCCCTTTATCGAGCGTGAAAGCCACAGAAGGTTGAGGCTCTGAAAGCAAACACTCACCATTTAGTTGTGAGCACACCTGGTGCCCTGTCTTGGTTGCTAAAGACCATTTCCAACTGAAAGCAATCAAAGGCCTCTGGAGAAATGGCCTGGTCCCGGGTTGGGGCAGCCAGGGAAAGTAGAGGTGAGTCTGCAACATTTTATCATGCAAGGTAGTAAGATAGCGTCCATTAAAATAAGAGAGCTAAGGCAGAAGAACACAGGAGCCTGCTGAAAGGGGTTCCCCCGCCAAACTGATAGCAATTTAGGTGGAAAATAAATAAGCGTAGTGGCTTAGGGTTCGTTTCACAAGCTACACGTCTATGCATAAAGGGTAAGGAAAAGGGAGAAAGAAGGGGTGTTGTGTGGGAGGAAGGATCTTCTTTAAAGACACATCCATAAAAACATGATCAATTATAGAAAGCTGACGCTTCAAAGGTTAATTTCTTGCCCATTGAAAAGAAGAGTTTTTTCTCTAGGCAGTCCCCAAAGCGTGCCTGACTTTTACCAAATCCATCTGGGACAATGGGGTTTTTGTTGATTCTTTTCACTTTATTACACGAAGGAGTTACACTAGTCCAAGTCAAAAGTGGACCCCAAATAGTTATCTCATACCAGAATAAGGCAAAGAGTATTACTGTACCACCACAGAAACTTTTATGAAACAAAAATAGCAAAAGATGAAGTTACTGTTTCGTGATGTAGTCTGCATCTAGGCCTATGCTTTTGTGTTGTGTTGTCTACACACTTCTGAAGGTGGTGCTTCCATCTCTAGCCCTTCCCCACAGAACTCTTTCTCTGACTTAACCCATGTCCAAAAATGGCAAGTTGTGCCTCTTTGAAGGACTCAAAATAATGTTCATTTCAAATGTTCTAATTCATTCCACGAAATCATCTTCCATAGCTTTGGTCTTGCTTACAAGGCTTGATGGAGACACCAGGCCTTTGAGCTGGCCCATCTTCCAACAAGGCTTTCGGCACCCATCATGCCCAAAGTTGCCCGAGGCCCAGGTATCTGGCTTACAAGGCAAACTGCAGAGCCCGGAGGTGGGAACTCCCAGAGTGGTCCATGGAAAATCTACGGTGGTCTTCCGCCCCTCTCTAGGCGTCAGTCAGTTGCTTCCTTTGTGGAGGTGAATGGTCTTGCCTTTTGGGGCTCATCTTTGGGTCTTCCTGACTCTCCCTGAAATGCTTGATCAATTTAGAAACCGTTGTTTCAGGTGGGGCAGCGGTCCCGTCAGCTGGTTGCAAAGCCTCGTTGATATGGGGAGATGTCCACTTGAGTTTTGTTACAGAATTTGAGATTAGCCCTAACCTTAAAGTTAGTTTTTCCACAGCACACAAAGTATCTTTTTTTAAAAGCACCACCAGACTAAGACAAGTGGATCCCTGTGGGGACTTGTCTGCAGCCACTCACTGACTGCATGTAGTCATGTCTGTGCCGGGGACCTGTGCAGCGAAACCTTGTGACTTGTCCTTGTACAAGCTGTGAGCTTTTTAACGTGTGACAAGGGATAAAGAACAATGTTCTACTCACTGCAAGGAAACCCCCACTTAAGCGTCAGTGGACCACAAGCACTTAAAACCCATGACCCTTCAGCTGGTCGTCCTTAGCCAGTCCGATCTCTACGGGAACTGGCCTGTGTGCTTGCGCCGGTCGCCCTGGAGCTGAACCCCTTCTCCATATTCTGGATGCTGAAGCACAGTCCCATTGCAGGCCCATTTCTTCTTAAGGGCCTTCACTCGTTTCTTATTGTCGTAATCATCAGCAATCCCTGGGACAGTGGTATGGGTCTTCCTGCCGTTGCGCCTTTGAATTCTTATATGGATCTAATCCTCGATCCCGCGGGAAGCCGGTCATCACCCTTACTGGCATCAGCAAAGACTGGAGGTCTGGATAATGTGCATACGATTCGATTCCTTTTCCTCGTGGACTGAGGAAGACAGTGGTGGGAGAAGTCGGGCAGCCGGGTGGCGAGTACAAGGGCCCAGAGGGACAGAGCGGCAACTCAGTCACTGGACCATGGAATTTTTTATAATCCTTTCTGCCTGTGTGTCATTACTGTGGTGACCTGTGTGTTGCTATCGCGCAGGTGAAAAGCTGGAAGTTTTGACACTGGTACTGCAAATACTAGCAGGCTCACCATGGTGGGAAAGTTTCAGTAGAGCTTCCAGACACCAGAAAACTAGGAAGAAAGGCCTGGTGATCTATTTCGGATCATTAGTTTCCAGACTAAGACTGGGAAGAAAACCCCGGTGAACTATTTCTGAAATTAGCCAAGGAAAAGCCTCTGTGTATCACACCGAAAGATTGTCCTACACAAAGGTTGAAAAATTGAGCTCCCTAAGTTGGAAGTGACTCAACATACCCAGTGATTACAACCATGGATCCAAGTACATAACCAGCGGTGGAGACCCAAGCACACAACCGATGGTGGGGACTCAAACATACAACCGGCATTGGGGACCCAAACACACGACCAGCGGTGAGACCCAAGCACACAACCAGCGGTGGGGCCCAAACAATGCTTTGCTCTGTTGTACATAAGCCAGAGCCCAGGGAAGAAACAACAATTGAACCAAAGCCCACTCAAATAACTCACATCCAAGTTTTATATTCCCACTGCGGAGAGAAGCAGTTTAGCCTGGGAGGCCTCCAAAGGAAGTAAACGTCCACCCATCTTCCCACGATCCCAAGGCTGGATCTATAAGCTCTGAGCAATCAGAATAATTCACAGAGTTTTCAAGTTTTCAAAACCAGGCTAGTTCATAGCCTCATCGTGGTGCCCCGGTGATGTCGTGGCTACCTGTTGAGCCGCAGCCCGCATGGTTGGCAGTTCAAAACCACCGGCAGCTCTGCTCCACAGAGAAAGACTGGGCTTTCTACTCCCATTAACCATCATAGTCTCAGAAACGCACAGGGGCCTCTCTGAGTCAGCATTGACTCGATGGCAGTGAGCAAAGCCGCGTTGCTCTTAGGCCCAGCCCTCACAGGCTCCTAAACCCACACGCGCTCCCTTGAAGACCACATGATGCGCTGCAAGCTCAACATGAAAGTCATCATGGGCCTCACACATTCGTCCAGCGCAGGAGTCGGTGTGCTCCTTCCCTAGAGAGCCAGAGTGAACACCGTGGGCTGGGCAGACCATACAGCAGTCCAGGGTGGAACTGCTCAACTGCAGGCCACAAGTCAAGACATGGGCATGGCTGGGCCCCAGCCCGGGGCAGTGCCGGCTCAGTGGAAGAATTCTCCCTTCCCACACAAGAGACGCAGATTCAATTCCCTGCCCACCCACTTCAGGCACGGCCACCATCTGTGTGTCAGTGGAGCCGTGCATGTTCCTACGGTGCTGAACAAAGAGGCTTGGTGATACAACCACTAAGCACGTGACTGCTAATGGAGACCTTGGTGACCCAAACCCATTGCCTGGCACAGCATCACACATGACCCTGAGCAGAGCTTCAGGACCTGGGTTAGCAGGAAAAGCCTCGTGATCAGCCGAAGATAATCTTATGGATCGCAAAAATCTGATCCACCGCCAGGGATGGTGATGGCACGGCCAGGGCTGCGTTTGGTTCTGTTGTGCATGGCGTTGTTGGCGTCGGCGTCGTGAGTTAGGGGCCACTCAAAGGCCACCCACACCGCCTAGTTAGCTGAGTCCTGATCCAGAGCCGGGAGCTCCCGTCGGCCGGGGACCTTTCCCCTAGACCTTCCTGACACATCTCTGTTTTCCTAGGCCAGGGGCTGCTCCTGACTTCCTGGAGACAGCGCGCTCTTCTGATTTCTGCCGTACAAAACGTCGCAGGACTGCTGAGGTTCCCCTTAAAACAGCCAGGCAGCTCCGGGAGGCCCTCGGGGACTGCTCCTTCAGCTCAGCCACCGTGTCCACACAGGAGGTGCTGGCTGTTTGCACCCTGTGCTCGAGGGTGCTGCCTCCGTTCCCTTCTTGCCTGTTCATTCCTCACCCCACATTCGGAAGGCTTCAGCCTGGAACGTGGGCCCTATTTAAATTGTCACCCGATGTCCACAAGCTGAGAGGGACAGCCTCACTCTGGCAGCAATTACTAAAGGGCACTGATCAATGGGGAGTCTTTTGTTAGCACTGCAGGGTCACCACGGACTCAGGAAGTGGGTGAGGCGAACGCTAAAATAGACAAGCAGCTTTTTCCTGGCTGCTTTCAGGCCACCACCCCACACTTACCCCCTTAAGTATTCCCGCCCCAAGCCCAGGGCTGAGGAGGCGGCTGGAGACTCACAGAGGGCCTATTTCCAGCCCCAGGGAATGTATCCTCCTCGCTGTCCGGGAAAGGGTGGCTGCCTCATTCCACTGTGACCCCTTCTGTGCACCAGTAATGGCCGCGTGTCAGCCATCTGGAAATGGAGGGCTTTGAAAGGGGGGCATGGTTTTCCACTGCAGAAATGGTATTTGTCTGGCGCCTGAGGCATTGCTGAGACATGGAAGAGGCATCGTTTCTGACCATGACACCCCTGATAAATTGTTTCTGTTGTTACACTTTCTCACCGGAACGCCTCACCCAAAGGAGGTAACTAACAGCTGAGTCTGTTCTGGTCCTCCCTGACCCAGATCTCTTCCAAGAACACAAACGCCAAGAGGTCATTCTCTCAGGAGCACTGACGGCGAGCGATCACGCCACCCTCCCCGTGGTCTGCAGTGTGGACGTCACAGGGTTCACCCTGTCGGTCCCTGAGTGGCCCGAGCGGCTCATGCTGGATTTTACCCAAGAAGTCGGTGGTGCCAGCTGCGCAGTGGTGACGCCGATGAGAGGGCGGCAAAAGGATGGCAGCCAAGGAAAACCTGAGGCATGGCGGCGGGCTTGGTTTGGGTACTCACCTCGTAAATGCCACCTCCTCTAAGAAGCCTGGTCTCCTTCAAAAGCTAGACGGACGCTCTTGACCTCGACTGTCCATAAGCATTTTCCCCCAAGACACCACTTTGAAGGAGCCCAGAAGACACAAAGGGTTGAACGCTCATCTGCTAGCTGAAAGGTTGACAGTTTGAGTCCCCCCACCTACCCAGGGTTAGGCAGGCTAGCGTAGGGCTGGGATGTCCGTTAAGGCATGCTCAGAGGGCCAAGCTACGGAAACAAAGGGGTGGCACACGGCGCATGCTCAGAGGTTCAGGTTTCCCGCCGGGTACGCATGGGTGGGCGCTGCACCTGGATTGGCCCACCTAGGCCAGGTGAATTCAATTCAGCCAATGGGGTTGACCAGGGGTCATCCACCACGCCTTCCCAGGGAATCATTGAAAAGGCAGGAGCCCAGAGACTTTTGCGTGACTCTGTGAGCAGCCTCCAGGCAGGCTGCGTGTTCGAGAGGAGTCCTACGGGTGTCTGTGTAAACCTGAAGCTTCTAACGCTCATAAAACTCACTTGGATCACAAACCAGGCTTCTGCGTGAATTCTTTCTCATGCGGAGCTAAGGACCGAGGTATATCCCCAGAGAGATCTAACAGGGTCTCTGGGAGAGAAATACCTGGCAATCAGGTTCTGTAGAGAAAAAAGTCACATCAAACTGCGGATTCCAGTACATAGGGACCCTATGACGGGTTTTCCAGACTGTTCGTCTTTATAGAAGCAGACAGCCTTCTTTCTCTTAGAGGAGTGGCTGCAGGTTTGAACCACCAACCTTGCAGTGAGCAGCCCAGTGTCTAACCTACAGCACCACCAGGGCTCCTTCTGTCATGGATGGTTTAGAAAACTCTACGAGTTCTGCTCTGTCCCATGGGGTGGCAGTTACATAATCTCCTGTCAACTTGAGTGAAGAGGTGGAGTCTAGTCTGTCAATCAGGTCATAGCCAATGAGGCCTCCCTGTGGGGATGGCCTTCTCCTGAGGATTCTGAGAACTCCTCTCTTCCTCCCTGGAGGTAGGACACACACTCTTCTCTGCTTGACATTCCTGTTGACAAGCCACATGGAGC
>NW_022103920.1:82992470-83003787 GCF_000313985.2 Echinops telfairi
CCTATTGCATGGGACCTTCCCCTTCCAATGGAAAGGAGAGCCCCAAAGACCTTCACTTCTTAGCAGCAAAGGTCCCTGGGTGGTAGCACAGCAGGTTGCACTCACCTACGAACCTAGAGGCTGTGGGTTCAAACCCTCCCAGTGGCTCCACCAAAGAGAGGCCTCTTGCTCTGCTTCCATCAAGAGGACAGCCAAGGAACGCCACCCCACCCCCACTCACCCGCTCCATCCCAGCCTCCTCTGCACTTCTGTGAACCATCAGGTCTGATTGCCTGGAGCCAGGATTGACTCCACCGCAGGGGGGTTGGTTTCCCGATAATGAGAAAAATGCAGACAAAATCCAAGTCAGACTTTTCTGCGGGCTCATTAGACAACGTAGGTACAACAAAGGATTTGTGAACGAACTTCCAGAAGAAAGGGTTTCCTTGTAGAGAAGGAAAGAGAATGCTGTTTGCAAACTCATCCTGAGTGATCCTTTTGCTCATGCACAATCAGCTTCTGCATTCACAACAATGCTTGGCTCCACTGTCAGCTGGGGACAAAGGGAGTTGGCTGCCCTGGGACCCCCTCCTTGGCTGCTCCAGTGGGCCCCTTGCACACTGGAGCTGCTTTTCACTGCCTGCAGCATCCTCCACCTCGGAGAACGCCTGCCAAATTCCGTAGGATGGAAAGCTGGAGCGCTGCCTCGGGATGCAGGCATGTGGTGAAGGATGAGGTCGGTTTCCAGCGAGGCTTGCACAAAGCAAGTTTGCTTCTGCACGCTGACACTGTCTCCCCCAGATCACTGGTGGCACTGCCTCACCCAGGTCCCAGGGCCCAGAAAGCACTTCCATCGGGCAGGGTTTCCCATTTGAAATGGGCTTTGTGGAGAGGTAGCTGTGTCCTAAGGCAACGCTTAACGAGTCTAAGAAAGGACAGCCATGCCCATACAGAGAGTGGCCCCCCTGAACTTTAGGGTCATGTCTGCCCTTCAGCAGTTGAGTGAATGTTTAGGTGAAGGGCCTTGACCGATGGTCCACTTGTACTACATTCTATGATGTGCATGGCTTTTGGTCTTCATTTCTCTGTGTCAAGGCACAGAGAGCATCAGGGATGTCGTTTCAGCCACGAGGACATAGCTACGGGGTCTGAAGATTGAGAATGGGGGGACAGACTTCCTCCCCAACAGGGCTTGTGATATGTAGATTCCTGGGGCCACCAGGCTAGAGGAAGCCCCCCGGTGATGGTATACTTGGCACATGGGTGGGACCTCGCTTGAAACGGACACTGACCACTTCTGACTCAGTTCCTATGTAAACCTTCTACCCCCTTGGGCTGGGTTTACAAACCTGTGAAATGGAAATTGTCCCGAGAAAATGGCATTTTGGGGTTGGAACTTCTAGCATCATGAAATGAAACAATGAAAAGACTGCATGGGAGCCAAAAGAATGCAAGAGGTGGGGAACCCAGTTTTATGTGTAAGAAAAATGAGGATGCCCTAGGGACTTTATTGGGGTGGGGGGAGGCACTATTTTTTACTAATCTTGGTGAAAGAGAAACAACAAGGACATAAAACAACGGCAGAGTCTTCCCGCTTCCCAGGGACAAAGGGGAATCCTTACCCCTTGCCCTGCTCCCATTGGTCAACCTCACAAATCACCCGTCTTCAACTTCCTGCCTAGCCAAGAAAGCTGGGCTTTGCAAAGAACTCATTCCCCCACTGCTCCACCTAAGAGGGTGGTTCTCAACCTGTTTGGTCCAACGTTCCCTCTGAAAATCTGAAGAAATTACTGGATTTCTTCAAGGCAAATCCATGCAAATTCATATCAACATATAATAATAACAACAGATGTTATCATAATAATATCCTATGTTAATAGATAGGGGCAACTGTGGAGGGACAAATGGTTAAGCGCTGGGTTATTAACCCAAAGGTGGGGATTTTGAATCCCCCAAGAAGTGTCTTGGTAGACAGGCTTGTCCATCTACCTCTGCAAAATCAGCCATTGAAACCCTAGCACCGTTCTATTGGGACCCCGCCCCCCAGGGCCCCTGGACTTTCATAAGTTGAACTTGACTCAATGGTAACTGCTCAGCTGGTTAATATCTGTAGAACCCTTTTGAGTAGACATTGTGCTAAGCGTTTAAATGCATCTTCCCATTTAATCAGCACATTAACCCAATGAGGGAAAAAACAAAACAAAACACAACTCACTACTATCAAGTTGATACCAAATGCACAGTGACCCTATAGGACATGGTGGAACTGCCACGTGCGTTTCCGAGCCCGTGGTTCTTTAAAGGAGCAGAAAGCCTCCTCTTTCTCTTTGGAGCAGCTGGAGATTAATGAGGCAGGTATTCATTTCCTCATTGCATAGATCGGTATTTCCCAAAGTGGGTGATACCACCCATTGTGGGGTGCTGGGATAATCCAAACCAAAAACCAAGCCCTCTGCCATCAAGTCCAGAGTAGAACTGACTTTTGGTTGTTTTGTTACTTGTATTGGGGGCTCGTACGTCTCTTATCACAATCCATACATTCCTCCAGTGTGTCAGGCACATTCGCACAGATGCCGCCATCATTTTCAAAGCCTCTCTTCCCACTTGAGCCCCTGATATCAGCTCCCTGTTTCTTCCCCCTCCCTCCACCACCCACCCTCCCTCACGAACCCTTGATAAGTTACAGATGATTATTTCCATATCTTACATCGTCCTCTGTCGCCCCTCACCCACTTTCCCGTTCCTCGTCCCCCTGGGAGGGGGTTCTACGTTGACCCTTGTGGAGTGAAACTCTTTAAGGGAGTAGAAAGTCTCATCTTTCTCAGTTGGAGCTGCGGGTGGTTTCCAACTGTTACCCTCCCACTTAGCAGCCCCACTCAGAATCTCTGGAGCTCCTAGAATGATCCAAGGGAGCTACACAGGCAGATGCCTCCACTTTATCCTGGTTATGGGCTATAAAGCAAAAGTGTCTAATTACCAGGGGGACACTGGGTAATTTTTTATTATTATTATTATTTTCTGAAAAGGGGACAGTAGACCACATAAGTTGGGAACGTCTAATGTGGATGAAATGCTAGATGAGGTGAAGAGACGTAGCCACCCATGAAAAGGACCGTCAGTAATCACAAGGGTTCCTAAACTTGCGCCACCTCACAGGCACCCCAAGACCGCACTCTGCAAAGAGATGAGTGCACCTAAAGGTCTCCGAGATGTGACAGTGGGAGTGGGGAGAGACATTACATCCAAAACTGGTTTGAAACACCGACACGCACACCAGACCCCAAGCAAGCCCGCTGCCACAGAGCTGATTCTAATCACAGTGCCCCTATGTGGCCAGGGAGGGAACTGCCCTGTGGGTTTCCAGTATGTGGAGAAAGCCCCATCTTTCTCCCATAGGGCGGCTGGTGGTTTGGAACCGCAGGACTTGCAGATCGCAGCCCAACACCACGTCACCACTGTGTCACACCTGTATATATAAAAACAGACCGATGGCCACTCCGCGCGCATCAGAGCAGCACCATGCCCCTTGGGGTTTCCAATGACTGCTTCTCAGAAGTAGATCACCCGGCCTACCTGGACCCCCGAGTGGATTCAGACCTCCAACCTTGCCATTAGTGGCCAAGTGCATTCATCACTTGCATGACCCAGGGTGTGTGTGTGTGTGTGTGTGTGCAGTATACTACTAACATACTATTGTGTCATGCCAGGTTAACTAGAGAAATAAATCCAGAGATATCCATATGTGTTTAAGAGAGAGCGTTATATCAAAGAGCAATTGTACATTGAGAAAACACACCAGCCCAGTCCAGATTACGTCCGTAAGTCTGATATTAGCTCATTATGTCCGATACTAGACCATAAATTGCTCTTCAAATTCACACAGCACATGCAATGATGCCGAATGCAGGAAGACCACAGGCTGGTGGGTCGAAAGTCTTGTGGATCCAGTGCAGTGAAAGCTCTCAGCGCTGGTGTGATGCTCCTCCAGCTCTCTGAATGCGTCTCCTTAACAGGAAGGTGATGCTGAGAGGCAGTGTGGCCCCCCTCCAGGGAGAGAGGAAGTTCCCAGACTCCTCATGAGAAGGCCACTCCCACAAGCAGGCATCATCAGGCTGTGACCTGATTGACAGGCTAGACTCCACCCCTACACGTATTTATCAAGTTGACATGAAAAGATGTAACGACCACAAATTAATATATCCTTGAGATATGGTCATCGTTAGCATTATCGTGTCTAGGAATCCA
Source organism: Echinops telfairi (assembly GCF_000313985.2). Lineage (NCBI taxonomy): Eukaryota > Metazoa > Chordata > Mammalia > Afrosoricida > Tenrecidae > Echinops > Echinops telfairi. Next base: position 82,996,695 of record NW_022103920.1, read on the forward strand.
CCATTTGTATGGTTGAAGAGCTCTCGCTCAACACTGCTTGAGCCTGATGACCGGTGTCGCCTCCGCCCGTCTCTGCCACCTGGTAAGATACACACATCATGTGTTGACACGCCCCCCACACTTATCAGAGACAGCATCCGTCCAGTAACGGGGAGCTTCTGTACTGACCCTGGGGAGATGTCTCATAAAGTGCCACCAACCCACAGAGAGGTCCACGGTTCCCCAAGCGACAGGGCTCATGAATAAAAGATTACGCTGGGCCTTGAAACCCCTCTCAAGAGGCATTACTGACAGCCCTCCCTGTCAATGGGCTGCTCGCCTGGCTGGTGGTTAATCACAGGTGCACAATGACATCAGAAGGCTGGCCCTGGGCTTTAGGAGGGCCTGGGGAGAGGAGCAGTTAATATTAAGTGTCCCTGAGGAATCCGAAGTCTGTCACCGAGTCCCGTGAGTCTGTCTTTCGGCAGGGGACCTCCAGGTGAGCCGGCACCCCTGGGGCCAGTGGCTGCCCCAAGAGACCTCCCCGCTGGCCTGGAATAGACCGGTCCGCACTGGCTGCAGAAGAGGCCACCCATCTTGTCATCAGTCTTCTGCAGGGACGGGCAGGCTGGAGAAGGCAGCGCTGCCTTTGGGCTTCCCTACATTTGCTCAATTGCAAATCAGCCTTTGAAAGATGGTGCTGACTCTTGGGGGGAGGGGGTGGTGGCTCCCTCTTCCTTTCCAGCAAGAGACTCGACGTCCAGGGAGGGAAGCCCGAGCCCCCTTGGATTAGAGGAAGTTGTCCGGAGTTCTGATCCTCTTCTGATGGTAGGAGTCAGCAGTGACTGGCTTGAGGCCAATCATCATCATCATCATCATCATCATCATCATCATCATTTCCAGCCAGCAGACAGCTGGGTCCGGGTCCTACAAGCACCCTGCCTGCCCACTACTCACTGTGCAGGGTCTGACTGCCAGGCTGGGGGAGAAAAGAAACTGGAGGGGTAGCTCTGTGAAAGGATGGGGTTAACTGATAACCAACCACTTCATCCAGCCCAAAAAACCAAACAAGGCCAAGATGGGTTGTTGTTTTTTTAACCATTTTATTGGGAGCTCTTACGGATATCATAGCATTCCATAGTTCAATCACATGAAACAGTGTTACACAATTGCTACCCCAATCTGTTTCCGAATGTTTTCTTTCTTCTTGAACTTATTGATATTGGTTCCCCTTTACCCCCTTCCTCCCCACCCTACCACCCGCACCCCCAGTAACCCTTATTGATTCTATTTTTTCATTTTATTTTATTTTATTTTTTGCCACTCCATCCCAGAGTTACCTGCCTCCCTCCAGCTTTCCAAACCACTCAGTGTTGACTGGCTTGTTTACTGCAGAGCCAGGCACATATGGCTGCTGAAAGCCGTCCGTCCGGTGGCGGCTGGCAGAGAGGAAGAGAGAATGCAAAAGTAACGGAGCCCAGGCACACAGCACCCTGCAAGAAAGGCCTGGGGCTCGCCGGGGCACACCTTCCAGGCCCGGTTACTCTCTGCTGTTCGGGCCACTTTCCTTGTTGATGGAAAGCGCGATTTTGGTTTGCTTTTCCAGAAAGAATGCTGCCAGTCGCCGGAGGCAGACACGCTGATCAAGCTGTGGCTTTTGACGTCTGACAGAGAATCTGTGGCCTTTGGTGAAGCTGGAAAGCACTCTGTCAGCACGGGGGAAGAGTCAAGGCCGCGGCTCTGGCCTGCGCCCAAGGAGTGCCGGGGAAGGGGCGAAAACCTGACTCGGGCCAAAATCGACACCAGGAGGGAAAGGCAACCTGGAGGGGAACAAGCCTTGTCCGCCCAGTCTGTTTAATATCTCGTGTAAGCATCCAAACCACAACTCGGTGGGTTCTTAGGTGAAAAGACAAGCTTTTCTTCCTTTTGGAAAGTATTTTGCTTCAGCGCCTATGAATACATCAATTATATTAGCCCTGAGAGTGTCTGTCAGTGACATGTTAAAAGGTCGCCCACTTTACAGACTGCCCACTTCAGAAACAAAACACCCTCGCCAACTCCCTACCCTGGATTGCTGGGGCCACAGTGAGCTGAAGGGAAGGGGGCTGCGGGGGGAGTGGAAACTTTGCTTGCTTGAGACAGATAAGAAGCACTGGTTTTAGGGAAACTTGCGTTAATATTTACCTGCTTCACAAAATCCCCTCAACATTCATGTGCCTCCACATGCTTCCAGAAGGCCTGGGGCCTGGGGGAGAACAAAGAGAAAGCTGTCCATAAACCCCTACCTCAACGCCTTCCCATGGGCCCAACTGTGCCTGGAAGTTTGGGGAACCACGTTTCACAGAGGGGAAGGCTGCCACGGAGAGGCTCTATCCTCAGGGACTTTCCTTCAGGGCTACATCTCTAGGGCCCCAGACAGGAAGCAGTCTACAACACCCAGGCCCCACCTTGACTCGGGCTTTCCTAAAGAGAAGCAAACTAAGGGTGAAGCAGCCCTCCAGCCTTTCCACATAGTGAGAAGAGAGAGGGGGGAAATAGACAGAGTGGTCCCTTTCCAACGGACTTCACTGCTAACAGGTCTTTCATTATCGTCAGTCCATTGCAAATTACTCTCCGCTAAACTGCTAAAATTGGAGCAACCTTAAAGCTGTCCTTTTCATTCCTCATTTGTTCTTTCCAGAGCCTTCTATGCATACCTCTCCCCCTGCTGCCTCTGTCCCCAATCTCCGCCACCCTCTGTTGCTTACATTGGCCCTCCAGTCTGAAATGAGAGAGTTTGAATCCTTCATGCTATGTGCATGGCCAACATTCCACAAGATTTATGTCACCGAAGCCTGTGGAAAGGACAGATGGTGGGAAAGAAGGCCAAAAGCGGGGTGCAAAAATAAATCCAACTCTGATTTAACTAAGAGCAGCCCGGTACCTGCACCCAGTGGTCCTCTGACACTGTGACAACACCACAAAAGATAGTGGCCGTGGAACTGCTGCCAACCGAGGGTTCCCACTGACGGCGGCCCGTGTGTGTCAGAGTAGTGCTGTGTCCTGCGGGGCTTTGATTGCGTGCTTGACCAGTGGATCACCAGGCCTTTCCTGCCAGGCACCTCTGGGGGCACTCAGGCAGCCAACCCACAGATACCAAGTGCTATCTAAGAGAACAAGGACTTAACAGGAGAGAAACAAAAGGTGGCATGAATATCTTTAAGATGTTCTTGTTTTCTATTTAAAAATCTCTCTGGAAAAGTTTACCTCTCAGTTATAATCCAACCTTTAAATGATCATCTAAATGGATCCAAGTGACTGACCGCCAAACCCCTGAGCAGATTGGTTGGACGCCGCCATCCTGGGAAGAGGTCTTTGTTCGCTAAGATGCATACGTACATCTAAACTCCAAAAACCCACCCCCATCGAGTCGATTCCCACACGATGCTAACCCATGAGATAGGGCAGAACCGGCCCTGTGGGTTCCCAAGACTGCCTCGTTACAGGAATCAAAAGTGTCAACTCTCTCACCCAAAACCCTTTGTATTGATCACATTTTGGAATAATAATATTTTGGTGAAATTGGGCTAAAGAAAAGAGTATTAAAATTAATTGTCTCTACCTCTTTTTCCTTAAAAAAGAGAGAAAATTCTACAGTAATGTAAGCAGCATATATATGTATAGCTCTTCACATTATATTTGATTGGACTACAATTCTAATCCAGTAATCCAAAAAGACAAAAATATCTGCAGACCTGTGATTCAATTACCCATCTACCATCTTCCAGGAAGATAAAAGTCCCAAAATATGCCTGGCCTCCTGCCCCAAGCCCTGTTGTCGCCGTTGTGACCCTGTGGGTGTCGGGTGGAGCTAGGCTCCACATGGCTTTCGGTGGCTGATGTTTTCGGAAGTAGAGCACCTGGGAAGACTTGAACCTCTGGTTTGCAGCCCATCCCATTAATCGTTTGCACCACCCAGGGTCTCCATTAAAATGTATTAGTTAATTATTTTTTTTAAACTTGGCCTTCTAGTCAGCTCTAAGGTGTTGGTGCGGGGCTGCTCCATAGGAAGCTGGTGGCTGTCATCGTTACAGACGCAGCCTGCCAGAGCCAAGGCACCCCCACAAGATGTATCTCCTGCTCCGGCTTCCAGGTGCATTACACACTCAGTGGTCCAATCACTTCAGTTCTTTCCAGCGAACCAAGGCTGGGAAACCATGACAAGCTTCGCCTCCGGAGAATCTCGCCTTTTCCAGCAAGACGGGCAGAGCCAGCACGCCTCAGCATTCTGTGACTCCGCCACGTCGGTATCTTCCTCGTGGATTTGCTCACACGGGTGTAACCCATGGGTCAGAGGGTTGTGCTCTCCGTGGGACACAGCCTCGAGTGTTCCCGGTTCTCCAAAGGCCACGCCAAAGGGTGTCTCCATGTCATTCTGGGCCATCTCTCGAAGCGTGACCGGGAAGAGGGGCCTGCAAAGGATTGTTCTTGAGCCCCATCCACTGGCCCACTGCCAGTGAGCTGGTTGTGAGTCCAGGGCAGGGTAGCACTGCTCCCCAGGGTGTCTGAGGCAGCTCTGTGGGTGTGCGCAACCGGCTGTGCCAGCAGGCCCCGTGCTCTAAGGGGGCAGGGACTATCGGAAAGGAAGGATTCTGTCTGCCTGAATTGCCAAACCAAACTCCGAGAAGCAAAGTGACTCGGGGCCTCATGATGTTTTTCTGGGATGATGTTCTCCAGGGGAAGTGGAGATGTGTGCTGATGGTGACAAGTTGCTCCAACTGTCAGGGCCAGCCCAGCCCCAGCCCCTGACACACACAGATCCCAGGGGGCCATTTCTCCCTGCTCGGAGCTTCTGCCTCCTGCTGCAACCTTCATTTGATGGAAAACGTCTTAGAATCAACAGGCGAGGTAGACAGGCTGTTTTCACAAAGCAGGGAAGGTGAGGAAACAAAGGGAATTTCAAAGCCAAGAGCAATCCTTTGAATCCTTCTGGAGCCTCTGCTCAGAAAGGGTGAGTCTGTGATCCTGGTGCCTCCCGAGGTGGGAGAACAGAGAAAGAGCTTCACAAACCCATTGCCATGAAGTCGATTCCGCCTCAGAGCAGCCCCACGGGGAGGAGATGCGCTTGTCTACGGCCACCGTCTCAGAGACCCACAGGCGGTTCTACCCCGTCCTACAGGGTTGCTAGGACTCGGCATGGACTCGATGGTCGGGTGTTTGGGATTTGTTTGGTGTGTTGCTTTTGTAGGACAGAAAGGGAACAGGTTTAACTGCATTTTCCCCTTCTGGTAGCCTCAGCCTTCCATTTCTACTGTTTCAAAGACAGGGGGGAATTGGTGGAAAGGGTGACGCTCACATCGGTATGGTACAGCAGTGCTGTTGAGGCGTCGATGGGATGAGGAAGGCGGCAGGTTCTACAGGTAGCGGGTTAAAGCATTTTAGGCAGAACTGGGTTAACAGCTCCTGCGTATTCCTCAGAGATGACTAACACACCGCCCGTGGCCAGAAGTTCTCCCATTTTAAAATAATCTTCCATAGAGTTCTTATGCAACTTCGGCAGGTTCAATCGCTTCCTACGAATCAAGTCTTTCTGTGACCACAGGAATGACTCCCCTTCCATTGTCCCTCCAGGCATGAGAACCCCAAATGCCATCTGTCTGAGCCACATCGGGGAGCTGTGTGCACGCTTCCCTCTGCGATCTGTGGCAGGCCTTCCATATGAACGAATCAAAGGAAATGGAACTGTAAACTTAAGAGGGGAGGAAAGATGATTTTTGTGTGATTTTAATTTTCTTATTACTAAAAGGCCTTGGTTGCCTAGTGGTTATATGTTGGGCTGCTCACCTCAAGGTCGGCGGTTTGAAACCACCAGCAGCTCTGAGGGAGAAAAATGAGGTTTTCTATTCCCATAAGGTCTCAGAAACCCACAGGGGCAGTTCTACCCTAAGTAAGAATCGACTAGATGGTCATGAGTTTGGTTTGGGGCAAAGCCCCAGAGCCTCGTCCGAACCCACCAGCAGTTCTGAGTGAGAAGAGGGATGTGCAGTCTTGCTTCCATAGGACTTCTACCTTGGAAACCCACGTCCTCTAGTGGCCACTGGGAAATGGAACAGACTCAGTGGTGGCAGGTTCCTCCTTTGACAACTAAAGCAGAAGTTAAGAAGCCAAAATTATAATTAAAGATAACTTTTAAATGTATCCACAAGAATCCCTATCATGCAAATCCATCTCTCATCTGCTGCCCTGGGCATTTGCCTGCCCCACCCTCTGCCTTCCCTTTCACACTCTGAAACCACCCAGATATTTGCAACAGCTAGAAAATGATGCCACCCGCGGGTGTCCTCACTGCTGGTCCTGCTTTCTCCCGGAGTCTGTGGACCCGCCAAGCGTGTAGCCTCGCCAACGTTAAACGTTAGGATCTGGACTCCCCAGTACAGTTAGAACCTAAGAATGTGTCCGGGTTCCGTGTTCTCTACCACGGGGTGTGTGCTAGCCTGGGCCTCCTTAATGCTTTGCTCACTCATTACCCCGTGGACGTGAGGCTACCCCCCATCAACCATACAGGATGACCGTGGTGGCCTCTTAAAAGACGTGGCCCTGCGCCATGGACCAGTGACCGAGCTGGTGTTTCCCAGCTCGAGGCCCAGGCGGGACCAACTCGAAAGGCGTCTGGCTGCGCTCTCCTTGTGCTCTATCGCCCCCTGGTGGTGCCTCCCAAACGAGCACGGCCAGGGCTCCGTTCCTGCGGGGTTCAGGTGTCCTGTTTCGGGGGGCTGGAGCTGCCCGCTGGGTCGCAGTGGTGCAGGCTGGGGTGTGGAGCGGGAGGGGACCTGGGGAGCGGGAATAGGCGCGGAGGGGGGGCGAGAACTTCCACTAAAGCACCTGGCAAAAGGGGTTCGGTCTCCTTCACGCCTAACAAAAGGCCGCCGGAGCTCCCGACAATAACCGGACCCCTAAAAGCCAACAGGAAAGGGGGCGCCCAGAGAGGATGCGCCCGGCCCCCCGGGGTCCTGGAAGTTCTGACCAGACACCCACACACACACATCCCACCTCCTGTCGTCGTGTTCGTCCCGGGAATGGGGGCCCTGGGGAACCCGGTCCGGCCTGGAGTCGGCTCGGCGCGGGCTTGGCGGGG
>NW_022103920.1:83004541-83009312 GCF_000313985.2 Echinops telfairi
GGTTCTGTTTAAAAACAACCTGACACTTCACGTTCCCACTTGCCTGCGCCTCCTCCTCTGCGCCATCTAAGAGGAACACACCTCCCCTAAAATCCTTGCTTGACTTTTAGCCTCTGTAAGATGCTCTCTGGACAAATGTGGGCCTAAAAAGGGCAGATCGTATAAGCCAACAAGAAACGGACGGTGAAGTGGTTGTTCTAAACTGAAAAACCATTCAGTTCTGTTTTCTTTCTTCTGTGGGACTGGACAGGATATTTTCTTAGTTAGTGAAGTTGCTCGCCCAAAAATGGTTGGGTGAAATGTGCCGTGTCTCGCTTTACAAACACTAGGGATATAAAATGGGTGAAAAAAATTAACCTAACCGGGGGTTAGGATGCTACATCATTCCTTTCTAGCTGAACAAAAGTCAACAAACAAAGCAAGGGGTCTGTCCTTTTGTGAGATGAGGATTCACTGGCCGTTTTCGAAACGATGTGTTAAAGACATAACTAGGTCTATCTAAACTGTGTTTTTAACTGCTAGCGCAACTTTAAACTGCACAATTGTAGGGCAGCACGAACGCCGCTGAGTGTACAATTATCCTTTGCCTATAAATGAGTGGGGAAATCACGCAATTTCCTAGGAAGAGGGGGGTCAGTCTGCAAATGCCTTACTTATCGTTTCATTTGGATCTTTTTTTCTTTCCTTTGGGCATCTCTTCTTGCCTCCCTTCTCTCTTGACCTGGACTTCAGGAGGGGTGGGGGGGGTGGTCCGGAATACGAAGCCCTCTTTTTCCAAAACGCCCAAATAGAAAAGCAGATCAACTCATAAAAATGGAAAGGAAGTAGAAATCAATACTATCAGGGTGCCACCCGCGGCCCCTGCTGCACCTGGAAAACCACGCCTGGGCCTCCGGAAGAAGGCTGTGCCTATCTGCAATCCGGACCCCAATACACGCTTTTTAAAAGCCGTGCATCTGCTGACTGCCCTCCATCCCAAACGGCCGCGCACCCAGGCTCCGCTCCGCTCTGAACACGACAGCTCTCCGAAAAGTTTTAGCCACCCCCTAGATCTCATCTTTTTGAAGAAGCCAGTAGGACCTACAAACAATCTCAAAAAACGAAAAAACGCCACCTCCTCTTACCCTGACCTTACGCTTGGTGCGGTGCTTTGTGTGCATACTTTAAGGAACTGTTTGACAAACAGTCAGTGAGCGTTTTACTCGCAAACTTTGCTGGGCAAAATCTCAAAAGGAACTTTCACATTAAAGCAACAAACCTAATTTTCGTAATATGTAGCCCCTTAACGGTGCGAGTATGTTCTCACTTCATTTAGTTATAAAATATAAAAGAGTTTGGGTTTCAATATTTCTTAAATTACTTGCCGGGTACTGGGAGAGGGGAGGGAGTCCTTATGCCATCTGGCGGTGCCATGCGGAACTGCTGGAGAGACCAAACTTCCTGACCATCAGGGTGTATAGTGGGTTTCTCCCTGGAAAGGCTTTGTAAAATTCGTCCTTTTGAAACCAAGGGAGGAAACAGTCTCCTTCACCGAGAATTAATTTAAAGACAACGATTCCCCGTGTTGGCAAGGAATGGAAAGGGAAGTGATTGCGTTGGAGGTCCACAGTTAACAAGAGATTTTTCTATATAAAATTTCAGTCGGAGATTAACCATCGCACATGTGCACAATATAGCCCTTGTTTTTAAAGGGGGATAATTTACAGTCCAGTGACAAGCAAGTTTTTAAAAGGCCGCAGGGAACAGGAGACTTGTACATTTTGCAGCATTTATACAGAAAGGGTTGATGTAGGCATAAGAGCAATAGCCTACACTGAACACGTGGGGGCGTGCTCAATTCTCTTCGTTCCTTGGCAAAGTGACTCTTTCCCTCATTTGCATGAATTGCCTGGATTGGATGTTAGGTTTTAAAAACGTCAATTTTACGTCAAATGGTTGTCAACCAATCAGCAATCTACTCCAGTGTGATTGGTTTCTACTGTAGGTGTCAATCATCCTAAATTTGCATACTAGTCGGCCCATTGCTTGGAGCTTGTCAGTCGGTTGTAGCAGCTGGAAGGGAAAGAATCGGACGGAGAAAAATAAAAAATCACTTTGCTCGAGAAAAGTGAAGGAAAATAATTATTTTGACCCTTATTCAAAAATAAATTCAAGTGCACATTTGCCTAATAAAATAGTCATCCAGTTAAACAAAAATAAGCAAATATCAAAGTTTGGTTTGTTCATTTTGCGTAATTCTTGTTCTTCAAAATATTGATACGTGATTAAAGGCATAAAAATCAAAGATATGAATGCTAATAATTTTATGTCGTATGTTATCAATTTAAAACGAAAAATGAACACCGAGGCTTCTAAACAAAATTAACCGGTCGTGTAAAACAACGCTGCATGTTTTTACACTGCGTGCATTTAAAAAAACAATAAGAACGCTGTTTTCAGCGGGGAAAACATACACCGAACGAGGAAATTAAAAAGAATGTTCTTTTGCATTTCACAGTCCCGTATTTTCACCTCCGTGCCCATTTTTATTTCCGTGCTTCGCACTCGCGGGAAAGTACTGGTTTGAAGTGTCTGAAATGTTTGATTTTGTGCATCTCCATCCCCACCTCCGAAAAAGAGAAGAAAACTCTCAGGACAAGTTTTAAATTTCAGGATTCGTAAAACCGAAGCTTTAATTTGTCAGTTACAAAATTCTTCTCGGGCTACTGCAGTTGGAAGTCTGTGCCGAGCTGCACGTCGCTAATTAGCTCCAGAGATTCGGGCGGGCTCCGTCGGGCCGCGGGAGCACTGGGTAGGCTAAAGCCCTCCGGCCTCCCGGCTGCGCTTCCTGTCGCCTTAGGAACTTGTAGCAAAGAATTCGGATGCAACAGGACCGCGAAGTCGGCTCTCGCCTCTGAAGAATTTTGTACTAAGCGTTACCTACAGGCGTCACCATAAAGCTGGGGTTGCTTTTACGGCATTAGCGGGATTGGGAAATTATTTTCAAATTTTTCCTTCCATAGCGAAGGGGTCTTTTTCCTTCTGTGTTTTATCTTTGCTACTATTATTTTATTGATTGTTGTATCTTTTTACTTTTTCTCTCTCCCTCCTTTCGGACATTTCCTTGTTTCTTTCTCTTTTTTCCTATACACTGCCCTTTTCTTTATGTGATTTTTCCCCACTTTCCCTCCTTTCTCCCAGTTAAGTGTCTTCGCAGTGTCTCGGCATCTTCGAGAGTGCTACGAGGGGAGGGGGAGTGTACCTGTGCCGGCCGGGGCACGCACCCGCGCTAAACCGGTGCCCAGCCCGGGAGAGGAGAGAATTTTGGTGCCATGAAGGCACGACTAGGATTCCAATTGTGGTTTGGTGTGTGCTTTACAAGGAATACACAAATCAATCCAGCAGTAACATTAAAACTCTCCCAGAGCGTTGGAAGCATCCTCTTCAGAAACACAAAAGTATGCATGATGACAAACTTCTCTTTAGGCTCTCCCTACTTAGCTTGCTTGCTACTGCTGCTGGGAGACCCTCCTCAATAAGCCCCTGGGCGCTCAGCTTCAGTCAGATCCTCTCCCCAGCGGCTAGAGCGCTGTGACTACGCAAACCCCACTGGCTCGGCCGGGAATGCCTGCAAAGAAAGCAGTCAGCCCTGGTGCGGGTATCAGAAGCCTAAATTCGAGCACCCACTGCCGTAGACAGCACCACCAGACACAGAACCCTCTCTGTGCGCGCACACAGGGGCGCGCGCGCACACACACACACATACCTACACGTACGTACGTACGCACGCACGCACGCACGCACGCACGCGCGTACGCCTCCCCTGGCTGTCAATCACTCCCTCGCTCCATAGGGCGCGTGCGCACTAGCGGACGCCGGCCCCCACCGACCTCACGCCCTTTCCGTACGTCACTCCGCCCTAAGGACCAATAACAAGATGGATTTGGGGGCCGGGCTACAAGAAAGCAACCAATAGGAGCGCGGTTGGGCGTCTAGGCATGAAGGGAGTAAATCCTTCCGTGCCCCGGGTTCAGTCGCCCCCACGATGATTTATGCGCCCTTTTTATTATTTGTAACACTTTGGGAAGTTATTAAAAGGAAGATCTACTGCTTCCTCCTTTTTGGGTAGAACTGGATGGCAATATTTGTCACTGGCCCTTATTAGGGAGAGTGAGGCGCGGTGGAAGGCGGCTGGATGCGGCGTTTGTTTGTGTGGGCCCTGTTTTTTATTACAAGACAGATTATCCTTTTCATTACAAGCTGTGGACAGGGCCGACTTCGAAGGTCCGCGTGGCCGAGTAATCTTCCATCACTCAGGGAGCTGAAACCTGATGCCTTCCGACATTAGTGTCTACTCTAGGCGTTGGGAAGAGCCCCTCGGGAGGGTGTTGTGTGTGCACCTTGTTTGCTAAAGGAAGAACTAACCAAATTCCCCACTTTACCCTAGCCCGCCTTAACGCCGAATAAGCCTATAGGCCTTTTCTGCTCCGATGCTCATTAAGAGAGTTAGTTGACTTTGTAACGGATGCAATAAAACTTGGATGGTTTCAGTCCCCTAGACAATCCTGGTTTCTGTTTTTTTTTTTTTCTTGCCTCAATCACACCCCTAGGAAATTGCCTCTTCGGCAGGCGCCTTCGGGAAAGAGCCGCAGGACACCGATTCCCCTGGGAGGCTTCAGATGGTGGGGGTTAGCAGGGCAGTGGGGGTTCTGCAATAAAAAGGAGGGGGCCAGTGGGGTGCAGGCAATGAGAGAAGACTTTCGTGTTTGGAATTGAATTTAGGAGTTAACGG
>NW_022103920.1:83009412-83035005 GCF_000313985.2 Echinops telfairi
GGGGGGGGTGTAAATCTACAAACAGCATACCTGCAGGCTTTGTGTACATCGCACACCTTCCGCTACGCTGACCACCGGCGCCCAGGTTGTGCTTCTGTTCCACCGAAGTGGACAAATCCCCTAGGCAGAATTAGCTGGGGCTGCGCGGAAAGGAGTCTAGACTACTACGGGTTCAAATGTTCAAACATTGACCTTGAAACCTAAATGAGCACTTTAAACGTGAGGGGATGTGGAAAGCATGGATTCTCTGTCTGCTAGCGCAAAGTCAGGAACTGCATCTAGAGTTTGTCCTTAAGATAATCAATGCAGAAGTATCAGGTGGGGAGAGGGGTACGGTGCTGATAGACCTAAAGGTGGCTAAGAGGTGGACCAAGAACGGTTTGATTCACGTTGACCTGAGGAAAAACAAAACCGCGAACTTCAAAGCGCGGGCCTAAGTTTCGTAGGTTAATTTCTGCGTCCTACAAAGTAGATCACTAACTTAAATCACCTGCCTCTCCCAGGTGGGCCCTCCGCAGATTCCGGGCTGCCAGCTTTTGCGCGAGTCTGAAGTAAGAGATCGCCGCGCAGGCTCCGCAGCGGGGACACTTCTAGGCTGGGGGGCTCGTGGGGGCCCTGGAGTGGAAGGACAGGGGGAAGTGATGATCTGGGAAAGGTGCTGTGAACCTCGCCCCGAAAAGGGAGAGGACAGGTGCGGATCCACTTCCATCACTCAGGGGAAAGAAACCCCACCCCCGAGTGTGGTCTGGTAAGCTGTCTGGAAAAGGATACGGCGTGTTTAGAGATTTGCAAAACTCTGCGGAGCAGTAAAGATCAGAAAGGCCTGCCTGAGATTTGTCAAATGACTTCCGGTAGCAGAGCTCCCCTGAAACCCCGGGCGGGCCTTGCAGCGCTCAGACCTCCGACAGGCCCCAGCCTGTCCCTCCGCGCTGGACCCCAGCGGGGCGGAGCGCGGGGGCGGCGGGGAACCAGGAAGGGCCGGCCCCGGTCCCCAGGGGTTCCGGCTGTCGCCGCGTGACAGTGGACATCGAGCCAAGCCGAGGCCTTTCTGCAGGCTTTTCCACGCGGCAGGTCCCAGGTGTGGACCACGTCGCGTGACGTTGACTTGTACAAACAAACTCGCTGTCAGCGAGTTGATTCTGACTCCGCAGCTCTACGGGGCAGAGGAGCGCGGACCCGTTAGTTCGAAGACTAGCGGGAGTGGAAAGCCTCATCTCTCTTCCCAGTAGATACCACAAAGGTCACCTGAATTCAGGGTTTGGGGGTGGACAGGCCACGGACTCCACGGGGGAGGCCCGGCATGCCCTCCCTCAGCATGAGGGCCCACGGTCCCAACTAGAACAATAATTAAACAATAAAAATGCTTTGTTATATAAAATGGTTTTTAAAATCTAAAACTGATCTAGCGGCTCAAGGGACGCTCAGTGAGCCGGAGCTCGCACGCATTCTAGGGTTTTCAGAATTCTCCCAGGAGGAGATGGGAATTTCTTTCCCCTTGGGACTGCCTTTGCACCTCTGACGCCCCAGAGGTGCGATGCAACCGTCTAGTCACCACCACAACCAGCTCCTCCTTTGCATGAATTTCTCAGGTGGGCTCACCGGCCTAAAGTGAGCCGCTGAAGGAGACAATTGAACAAGAAAGGCACAAGAAATAGCAAAGAGTATCTGTAGGAAGACTCGGGTTGCCACACTGCCGCGTTTTGTTTTCTTTTGTGTTTAGAATGTTGTGGATGTCCTTGGATGGTAAATAACAACGAAGTAAATTCGGAAATAAATTTTTTTTAAAAGACAGAATGTGTTACTTTCAATAAGCAATTACTTAGGGTCACACGTGTAAATATTTCTCCCCGTAAAAGGGCTTTAGCAAGGTCCGCGACATTTGTATTTCTGTTTTTCACCCTATTTGGTCTACAGTCCTCTGCTCTACCAGCTGAGCTATCGAAGGAGGCGCAGTATTTCTATTTTCAAATGATGAAATAGCTCTGGGATAGATCAGTGATAGTTAACTATTTAACTGTTTAAATATCAACTCTGGGGTAGAGCAGTGATAGTTAACTATTTAACTGTTTAAATATCTTGGGGCCCTTAACTTCCGGTGGGAAATACATTAGGGATTAAATCATGTACCCCATTCTTCAGAAGACAAATCATCTTTTTTGCTAAAATAAAAGCACTAATACAAATAGGGGTACAACGGAATCCAGAGAGAGATAAAGTAGAAAAAGGCGACTAACGAGTGGATTTTGCACTGAGGCTGTCTTAAGATCAAGCTCCAAAATAGTGGGAACTTTCCAAGGGGGGGAAAAGGGGTTATTGGACCGATCGCCATCACCACGGGCGTAGCACCCACATCTGTCCTAGAGTTGGACCTCCCGGCGGCTCGCTCTGCTCAGCTCCAGCTGGAAGGCGCTGCCCACGGACGCTTGGGGCGATGTCCGTGTGGCCTCGCGCGCCGGGGCGCACTGACCAGAAGCTGCGACAACCTGGAGTCCAAGACTCGGAGACTCTGTTCCCCAATCCACAAGGAGAGGGTGACAAGGACAGAATTTGCCCTCATCAATTCCAGCCCGTGCCGCAAAAGTGAAAGCAAATCATTCCAGACAGCTTCAGGATGAAAATGATTTGTTAGTAACCATGGCTCCCCTTCCCCCCGCCTTTCGGGCTAAATTCGCGATATTTGCATTCCTGGAGGCCCCGCCGAGGTGCAAGCGGAGGCGCTGGGGCTCGCAGCGCCCCAAGGCTCCAGGCCCTAGGAGAAATAGTTTAAAGTCTCGCCCCCTTTGTGGAAGAACTTTAGGGCATTCATCAAGCCTGCAATACGTTTATTCATTGCTGTAGTTCAGGGATCGCTAAACGAATAGGAGCCTACTATTTACATCCGTTCCGCCAACAGATATTTATTATCTGTAGGAATATGTAAGGGTCTGACAGGCGCCTTCACCTCACACTCCCCGGTAATGGACCACACTGCGGCTGCATTTAATTTATTGGGGTGAGAAGTTGCTGCAGGCTTCCAAAGGGAGCTTTCCCAGTCAAGAGAAACGCCTGGACCCAACACCACAGGGGCTCAGAAAATTGTATTTTTGCCTCGGAAACACACACCCAAACACAACCCAAAATAAGTAATAACATTTCCTTAAGGCGTGGGTCCTTAACTGGGGCCAATGAAAGCTTAGGAGCCTGTGGACTAGCATTAGGGGGTCAAGAATCCCATGAAATGGAATGCTAAATGTTGTGTGACCATGGTGTGGGGCTCCTTAGCTTTTTTTATTTTTCTTCTCATCATTAAGCTCTGAAACGAGGCTGAGACCACCACCCAGAAACACAGCATTAAAATAAATAAATAAAACAGAAGCCATAAATTGCACTTCTCACCAAGCACTCGGAAGTGTTGTATTGAGCCCTAATCGGAGGGAATCTGAGAAGCAAGCATACTGAACACTGAGCAAGGCACGGTTTTTCCGCATGCTTTAAGGAAATGGATCAAAACAAATAATACTGAAGGCTTTTAATAGCCATGCTATTGAGATAAACTCAAGAGCACTTGAGGCCCTCTCAGCCATCTAGCTGGTGTTAATATTAATGCGATTTTAAGCCAGAATATTTCGTTGCCTTCATCTACCCCCTAAACTTCAAGGAAACCCAAGCTCTCTTAATATTGTCATTACCACGGCCTACAGAGGGAACCTGATCTGATGTGGTTCCACAACAAAATGGGATATTAACCGTGTTTGTTTTCACTTTGATCCGTAGGAAATGGGTCCTGCGCCCTGTGACCCATTAAACTAATAAGATTATACACATCAGCAGAGCGGAGGTTCTAATTGTTTCCACCTGTCCAAGGTCTCTGCATTTTATAAATTGATGAAAATGGACTTGAGTTACAAAAGGAAAATATATTGAGAGCGAAAGAGTGACAAAACAGAACCGCTTGGACCACACATGCAATCAATTATCGAGGAAAAATAGGTGTGCAAAGTGTGGGGCTTTGGGGGAAAGAAAAAAAATGTAAGGAAAAGAATTATTTAATTGATCTCGGGGAGCTCATCCGTTTCCTGAAACCGACACTTGCTTGAGAAAAGCAGCCAATCAGAAGCGTCTCCGGAAGACTCACTACACTTCTCCGCCTTCTAATGAATATTTAAGCCCTAGAGTCTTACTTAAATATTCAAGAGCTGTTCCGTGAAAAAGAGGGAGGAGACGTATTTGTCACGCTTCCTCATTTGCTTAGACAGCCTTCTTTTACGTCATCGTACGGCTAAACCAATCCGTGGAGTCCACTTTGACACGCTTCTCGGTCCCTCCTTCTTTCGCTCTCACGCAGCAGAAGCCAATGGCCTGGCTGCATGCAAATCAGAGCGCGGGCGCTCCGCCCTGTTCTGCGCCCTTTTCCCGGGGCGTGGAGGTCCGAGGGAGCGGGTGGGGTCGAGTGGGGGCGGGGCTCTGGAGGGAGGAGCTCAGGAAGAGGCGGAGAGAACTTTGACGCGTCGGGGCGCTGGGTTCTGCCTCACTCTTCCTGCCCTCTTGATACTCCTCCCCCCAACTCCGCCTCCTGGCCAGGGCGCTGTGTAGTCATTGGCTGGATTAATGAAGGCGGAGAAAGGTTAGATTTGCATAAATACAGGCGGGCCTCTAGGATGCTTCTTGTAATTCGAGAATGGGGGCCCGCCCCTCTTCG
Organism: Echinops telfairi; assembly: GCF_000313985.2. Taxonomy (NCBI): domain Eukaryota; kingdom Metazoa; phylum Chordata; class Mammalia; order Afrosoricida; family Tenrecidae; genus Echinops; species Echinops telfairi. The sequence goes on from NW_022103920.1 coordinate 83,014,091, forward strand.
CAGGGGGTGTGGGCGGGTCCGGGGTGGGTCTTCACCAACCTACCCCAGTTTTGCGAAACGCCCGAAGGAAACCGAACAGTTTTTCATAAAGATACGTTTAAATTCAGACTGCTAGAGGAATTCCGTATTTTTAAGCGCATCTTTTCGTTTCGTTTTCAGCGTTGCTCACCATACAATAAGCAAAGATTGTTGTTACTGTGACGCTGCCCAGTCGGTTCTGATTCGTAAGCGATCCCACGAACTACGTACAGCTCGCTGCCTGGTCCTGCACCGCCCGCGCTCTCATTGCTACAGCCTGTGTGCATCCATCCAGTTGCAGGACGTCCTTTTTCCCGTTGTCCCTCTACCGACGCAAGCATGCTCCCCTTCGCCACAGTCTAGGCTCTGCGGACGACATGTACAAAACAGCTTGAATTGAAAGCTTACCTTCCTTGCTTCTAAAGAGCAAGCTAACTGTACTTTCTCCAAGACAGGTTTATTATGCTTTATCAACACCATTTATAAAAACAGATTCTTCCGTCTTCCTTATTTATTGTCCAGTTCTTGTGTTCATACAACGCCCTGGGCCAGTCGCACCTTAGTCCTCAAAAGGACAACTTTGCTTTTTAAAAAAAAAAGAGCCACTTTGAAGGGGTGATTGCAACAGATTTGCCTCATGCAGTACACTGTTGGATTTCTGTACTGCTGCTACCATGGGCACTGGTTGTGGGGCCAAGAAAATGAACTACCTGAACATTTCAATATTTAAACTTCAATAAATTAAACTTACAATACATCGAAAATCAATCCCTCTTATTCTGTGCAAATCTGCTCTTTTTTTAGGGGTGTGGTGGGGATGTTTCGTTTGGAATCAATTGCTCTCTTGCTAGAATTCCTTTTCAATTCTCCTGTGTCCCAGTTTTCCAAGGGCAGAGCTAGATACAGAGCTATGTAAAAACGATAGAAAGACTGTAGGGGGGAATTTTTTTTTTTTTTTTTTTTGCTAACCATTCGTGAATTTCTTGTGAATGACGCAAGTGCTAAAATTTTTTCCACTAGCAATATAACCAAGGAATACTGGGTTGGCGTTTTTTAAAATAAGAGACTTACTCTTCTGGGGCTTTTTTTTTCCCCTCAAGAAAATTTCCCTTCTGGTTTATGTCCACATGAGCACAATGTTGCTTTCTCTGGACGTCTGAAATCAGATGTCAGGCGACAAAGGGTTGGGAACATCAAAGGATGAACACAGATCCCAAGAACATCAGTCCAGAAAAAGCAGTTCTGATAGCGTGTTTACTCCGAACTAGAATTTGGAAGTGTTGGTTCCCGAGTGGAATTATATTTAGATTAAATTATGTTGCCCTTCAGAATCTGGACAGTCGTCAAGGGCTTTGATGAAATGACGGAAAAAAAGAGCTTTCTTTTGGCAGGTTTGTGGAGCGGTAGTTATTAGCAATGAAACTTCATAGACAAAAAAAAGAATACATGACCGCCGCCAGCACCCCCAAATCTCTCTCCTCCACTAGCGATAAATGTCATCTTCCTGATCCTCCAGCTGAGAAATAAAGAAATTTCAAAGAAACTTCTACCGTAGTAGAACCTTGGATATATTCTCAATGGGGAATAATGATTAGAGAAGTTTAAGATGAGGGAAAAGAATTATTGTTATTACTATTATTATTGCAATACGGTCTAACGTCTTTATTTAGTTTGAGTCCTCTAATCCCACCCTCTTTGAAATGCTTTCTGACAAGTAGTAAAGGTAGGAAAGTCTAATTATTGCCTTCCTGGATTTATGTCAGTGTGTCCATTACAGTTAACTCACCTCTTAGGTTTAATTTTGTAGTCTTAAAATCAAGTGGCTTGAAGCATTATTTTATGCCTCCTTCATGAAATTATATGCATAAATATTATTACAATGCTGAGACTCAATGAAATGTTTTAAAATACACATTCATGCCTTTGATATTTAAACCAATTCAAAAACGTATATCCATCTTTAAGCCAGAAAGTGTTAAGTCGGTCATAATTTGCCAAAAGGAGTCATTAAAGTTGAACTCAAGGTAATGTAAATTAATAAAATGCTTTTATATGCCTACTTTTTAGTAATTATGACTAATTTTATAACTTAATGGCAGAAACCCATATTTGTGTTACTTTTAGGCGTTGGCATTATATAACTGCCTTTGTTTTATTTTAATAAGCTTTCAGATGATGAATGACATACTAATTTAAGAAATCTCGGTGAAAATTTATTTAATTTAAAATATTACACTTTTTCATTTTTCTAGTATTAGTAGGCTTTTCTGGTTGTGAACTAATAAATGTTTCTGCAAAAACGTATATGAGAAATGCTGAAAGGCATAAGGGGCTGGGGAGAAGTCCATGTAATCTCACAATCAAGAATTGCATATGTTAAGAGATGCCCGTATTTCTATGTTTCCTCACATGTGCTTGGAGTGATGTTTCATTTCACTTTGTTACAAAATGTAGATTGGATTCCATATTCAGACTTTAGCTTTCAAACTCATATTCATATAGCTTTTATTTTGAGCTTGAACTATACTTTGACTTTGTAAGAAGACATAACTTCATTACTTTCATATTTTTAAACTTTATTTTTATAGAGAAGTGTATCTTCAGAAAATCGCTATTTAAATTTTCAAAAGTGTAGAAATGAAACATAATATATGATTCCCACTATGTCACTACTTTGCTTTTTTTTTTTAAGATTATCATTTAAAAATAATTAGTGTGAGTTTGGGACTAAAAACAAGACCATAAAATTATTTTACCTTTTTGCATATCTTAGGTGATTAGTTTAAAATTTAATGTAATATTTTTACCTAGCAAAATTTAAGGAAATTTTTCCTTTTAAAAAATAGAATTTTCCTATTTGGAAACTGCTGCAATAAACATGGGTGTGCATTTTTAAAAATAACTGTCTTATGCTTCATTTATCTTCTGTAACATATGCCAGCAATTCCAAATATTATTCATGAAAATATTTGTCCTGAGATTTTTTTTTAAAGCAATCTCTTTTCTATACTATCTAGTCCTCTTAAAATGCATTTTGTGTTTATTCCTGTTTCAAATATTCAAAGAACCCACAATCACAGCACACCAACATATTAAAGACTGGTTTGTTTTCAAATAGCAAGTTGTTGCTTTTTTTCTTTAGACCAATTATGTTTTACTAACAGCATCTGCTTCCAATCTATTTACACTTTTAGGAATACTGATTTTTATTAATAGCACCTGAAAATACCAACAAGTCACAACGGACATGTAATTAAGAAATATCATCAAGCCAAGTACAGGCTGTCCCCTAGTTATGAACATCCAACTTGTATACAGTTTATAGTTATAAACCAACACCCGCCAAAAGTCTTTTATATTAAATTTCCCAGGTGCATGCATTGGTTGGTAATAAAATGGTGCTACTTTTTTACCTGCATCAAACAAGTATTCTTGTCATTAGAGTGTTAGCATGTTAAAGATGTGCCTAAAAGTGTTTTATTGTGTTTGCAGGTGTTTCGTTACATTTTTATACTTAGAGAGGTACACTACATATAAGGACAAACATTTGACTAACTGTTAAAGTTCTGATTTACATACAAGATTTAGGAACGGAATTCATTCATAATCCAGGGAATGCCGGTATTTGACAAAATCCATGCTTAACTAAGTCTGTAGTCTCAAAATTCAGCAAAAGTGCGCATCTCGCCGTTGAATTCCACAGTCACAAATGTTTATTTACTTCTTCCCTATCACGATAGCCTGGGTCTGGTAACAAAGGAAAGAGCCGTATTTCTCATAAAATCACAAATGTACAGACACTCTGATAAAATGTCAGATATCCTTTCCATTTCTAGGCCAAGTCTGTTTTCACATCCTGACTCTTTTTAGCGAATATCTAACTCTGAGGGCTTCAAACGCAGATTCAAATTATAGAGATGGCTCACATTCCAAAATATTAAGTTGCTGACTGTGAGCCTAAATCTGTGTCCTGTGTTACTGGATTTAAGCACATGGATGATGAGAAATGGATAATCTCGTCAAATTTCCTGAGATTTTTAACAAGAAAGAGACATGAAAATGAGGAGCTGATACCAAGGGCTCAAGTAGAAAGCAAATGTTTTGAGAATGATGATGGCAATAAATGTACAAATGTGCTTGACACAATGGATGGAGGGAGGGATTGTGAGAAGTGTTGTATGAGCCCCAATGAAATGATTTTAAAAAGAGAGAGACATGGAAATTAATATGCTCCCTAGAGCAACAGTTGAAGCCCCCTCTTTTATGCCGGCAAGGACCAAGACTTGAATAACAATATACAGTGGCATTTTAAAACCTGCTCTGAATAGGAACTGATTGACCAATTACATGCTCACAGCTGGGAAGTGCCTGCTACCATATACATTTTAAAAGACTGCATTGGCCTTTGTGAATAAACACCATCCACAAGAAAAGATATTAAGAACATAGGGGAGGGTGTTTGTTTTGGCGAGTCTTTTTAAAAGGTTTTTAACAGCATGAATTCCCCACTGGGGACGGATGGGGACACACACACACACACACACACACACACACACACACACGAAAACAAGAAGTGGTTTTTGTCCAAGGTGTCATAATTAGTAATGAAAACAGACGTCTGAAAAAAAAAATGACTTTACTAATAGTGTATTTAAAGATACTATGTTCTCTGTTTCTAAAACGTGGCAGCGCAATCATAAAATACTTTACTTCTCATTCAGCATAAAAATGAAAGACGTAAATAAAAGCCAGAGTGCCCGAATACCAGCTCTCCGTGCAAGTGCAAAATGTAACATGCAGGAGGCTCCTCCCCCGCTTTAGCTTGAGTACTATTGAAAATTGTCTCCAGTTTTCTCTCTTTGCATGTTACAGCCGCCAGGGGCTCAAGGGCATTTCCACGTAAGATTCAGGCCACAACAAACACGACAATCTTATTTCTTTAAAGTTGATGAATTCTGGAAAGAAAAAGCAGGCTCTACAGCATTTGTTCGTTCGACTGAGTTCACAAGCTCCAAGACCCCTGATCCACGGCTCCTCAGTTACACTGTTGTTTGCAGATTCACCTGGTGGGGAACCAGAGGCCAGGCAGAACTATGATTCTTTTTAGAATGTTGAGTTGAGTTTGAAATAGTGCTTTAATTCGTGTGTGTGTGTTTCTCCAGGAAGGGGTGAGAACCGCGCCGAGGGAGAGTCAAGCCCAGAAGACGCAGGGTTTAATCACTGTGACGTGTTCCTTCCCTGTTTTCCTTCTGCAACATACGCATCATTTCAGTGTAATTCATGAAACTGCTTGTAGGGATCATAGAGCAAGTGAATGTCCTGCCCGTGACCAAGTGTGAGATTGGCAAGCAACACAAGACACCTGTCCTCAGCTTGCTCTGAGAGAAAAAGCCAAGGATCATTTGTAAATTACCATATATGTGCTAGTGTACGTCTTCCAAATTGTAGATCTATTTTTTCAATATGAAAACAGCATGTGCACATTATCAAAGAAATGTGAGTGTACAGGAAAGAAAAGGAAAAGGATTTATCTACATCCAAAGAGAATGACCGGATTTATATCGATATCCTTAAGTTATTATTTTTATGTACATATTTGCACTCCAAAAAATGAAATATATTGCACATACTGCTTTGTGTGTAAAGTTAAAAGAAAGAAGGGAAGATGATGGGAATCTTCCTGGGTCCAGTGTTGTGTTCTGCAGCAACACTAGGCTCGGATGGCAGGTCTCTCTCCATGATCAGAGCTGGATTCTGTCCCGGAGCCATCGAAGTTGCGTGTAACTTCTCAGGACGCTAAGCAGCGCGGCCACACACGCGCTCTTTGTCAGCAGCGGTGCGTATTTTCCTCGGGTAAGTTCCATGAAAGGTATCGTGTGTTCTCAAACTTTTTCCTTCTCCTTTTTTTCATTTCAGTCATTCTTTTTTCTGCTCCTTCTTCTTCTCTTTTCATTCAGACCAATTGTTTGGTTTTCAACCAAGTGATCCATAAACACCTTCTCCTGACTTTGCAGAAGAAAATCATAAAGAAAAATTGACTAAATTTCTACAGACCAACAAGACCCTCCCTCCTTGGATGGTTAGATTTGGAACCACTTTTCTATGCATTTGCCCAAAATGTATTTACAGATGGAAAATATACCATGCTGCTGTATGACATACATTATATATACATTGCATACACACTACTATATATACTATCATAATTCAAATCACACGGATTCTCAGCCATGATCATATAATTGGACTTAAGGAAGGAGGAGGAAAACCCCACTGCCATGGAGTGACCCTATAGGACAAAACAGAACTTCCTCTTTGGGTTTCAGAGGCAGCCTCATCTTTCTCCCAAGGAGTGGCTAATGGACTTGAACCACTAACTTTGTGGTTAATAGCTTATGCCACCAGGGCTCCTCATTGGGCTTAAAAGAGGGGAGAAACTAAAGGTCGGTAAATCAAAAGCAAGAACCCACTGCCAGGAAGTCCATTTTGAGTCATAGCTCCCCAATAGGACAGAAGAGAACTCTCCCATAGTGCTCCTGTACATCTTTTTTTTTTTTCATTTTTCAATCATTTTATTAATTTTCGGGAAAAGTTTACACAGTCAATCAGGTTTCCCATTGAAAAATTTTATACACATTATTTTGTGACATTGGTGACAATTTTCACAATGTCTTGGTTTTTCTTTTTTTTTTCCCTGTTGTATTTTTTTTATCATTTTATTGGGGGTTCATACAATTCTTATCACAATCCATACATACATCCATTGTGTCAAGCACATATGTACATTTGTTGCCATCATCAATCTCAAAACATTTGCCTTCTACTTGAGCCCTATTAATACTCCTCATTTTCCCCCTCCCTCCCCCCTTCCCCCTCCCTTATGAACCCTTTATAATTCATACATTATTATTATTTTGTCACTCCTGTACATCTTTATGGATGCCGGCTGACAATCTTTCCCCCGAGAAGTCACTTGTGGGTTCAAACCACTAACTTTGACATTAGCAGCTTAACATTTTAATGATTGGGCCACCAGGGCTCCTATAAAGGCAGGGTATTCAAGAAAAAATAAAGATTTGACCCAGACAGGAGACGGCAATGTCTGCCTTATTTCCTGCCTTATGCTGGAGAAGACAGAGAAGAGTTAAAAACAAAACAAACAAACAAAAGTCACCCTTCCTTCACCATGCCCTCCCCTTTTGAGCAAGTTCATTCAAAGGCAGAGGGGATGAGAATGCTCCCTGAGCTACCAAATCCCTCCCAATCCTTCTGTGCACAAGGGTTTACTGCTCAGCTCTGTCAGAATTACCTTCGGGAAAGACGCTGGCTTCCTCGTTGTAATAAAGAAGTTTTAGACTAGGATTCCCTCCGAAAGCAGACTGATGGACATGATTTTTTGTTTTGTTTTGTTTTCTGGTTATTTTCCACGCCCCTGATTTTAGAAGCGGCAAGGAGAGTGATTCCAGAGCAGGGGCTTTCAGTCAAATGGGGAATCAGCTTGGTGTCTTGCCTCAGCAAGGCAGGCTTGTTGCCAGAGAAGGACTCCAGGGAGAGCTTGGCACATTGAAGTACCTCTGGCAAATATAACAGGACCCTCCACCCCACCCCCCACTCCCCTAGCAACTTGATGCTTCCAGAACACAACTGTGTCATGATCATGGTCCTTCCTTCCGCTTCCTCCTGACATGACACAGGGATGAGCCCCCAACTTCCTTCTTTCCAGCGTGCAATACAGCACGAGAGAAGTCACTCCATCCACTTTGTTGCTTCACCTGGGATTTTTGCCTACCCGTGATGAGATGTAGCCACCGACCAACCACGCTCTCTCCGTTTTGCCTGTCATATCGACCATAGAGCACATGAAAACAAACTTCCTGCCAGAAAACAGACGGGCTTAACGGGTCCGGACCACGCTTTAGAGCCCTCCTAGACATCAAATAACTGCTAGGAAACATTCAGACACATCAAGCCCGAAAGGATCAGAAACAGATGGGCCCACTTCCTCCCCGCATTTCACACAAAGTCCAAAAATAAAAGGAAAAAGCCTGGAGAGAAAGGAAAAAGAAAGAAGAAAGCAAGCTTTTCCATTTGCTCATCCATTTTTGTGACCACCACCCAACTCACGCTAGTTATCTGGCTTCACGGTCCTAGGGAACTGAGTTATTACTGCTCCACTCGAGGTGCTGACAAACATTTGATCTAGCAAAGACGTCTGTCTCCTCTGTGTGCCATCTCTTTTTATAAAAGCATCGCATCTTTTGAAAACCCCGCGAAGGACTTCTAGGCTCTGGATTATGTGGGAGTCCAAGCAAGCGAGACCTTTGCACATGCACAGATCTGGAGGAGGTTTGTCCCCCCAACACACACACACACACACACACACACACACACACACACACACACAGAAGGAGAGGGATATCTGTGGTCTTTCTAATTGAGAGGAGTCCTGTTCCTAATGGGAGCAACCAGAAGACCCTCCCTCCCCTAAAAGCAAAGCAAAACCTGATTTTTCTCAACTTCATTCCATTTTAAACATTAGCTAAAGATTTATAAGCCACGACCTCTTTCAAGGCTGTAGCGTTGCAACTACACCCGTTCCTACCTAGTTCAATATTTATTGGTGTCGCCGTGTGTCTGGCCTATCGACCAAGAGGGAAGTGCTTGGGTCAGGGAAGTCACTCCTGGAGTCCATGTGCAAATGTGGTGAAATTCTAGACCTCAGAGATGACATGTGCTACAAGTAGTTATATGCAAAAATCACCCAATCATTGCTGTTGCCCTCTTTTAATTGGTCATTTTGTTCTCCCCTGCTCCTTCAAACAACAACACCATGTCCCCCTGGGTAAAATCCATCAAGAGTTAAAAGCAAAGATGGAGTTCCCAAACTGTTAAATGGGCGCCTTTCTTTCCTCCACCCTCTGTTTATTAACTCAAAAGTTAAGACCAGGTGAATTCAATTACTCCTTTGAGGAACACATCTCTGTCTTGAAAGGCAGATCACTAAAAGCAGCATATCTCAAGCATCTGTTCATCTGAATGGCTCAGAAACGTGCCCAGATTGTACCAACTCCCAGCTTCAAGTGCAGGCTGGCATGGGAACCCAGGAGTCAGGCTGGCTGGCTCCGCTACTTTCGGTGCTTCCGCTCTACCCCACGTGTATAATGAGAGTTGAGTTGAGGATTACATCAATATGCATAAAACTCTTCGGTTTTGTCTCCTCATAAGAAATCAAAGATCTATTTTTGTACTAAGTACTCTTCTAATAGGAACACATTTGACCAAGCAATTAGAAATTCTCTTTGTCTAGAAAACAGGCTATTTAGGGCTCTTGAAATACAATAGTTTGGATACCAGTCTAGGGTCATACCTCCAACAGACTTCTAGTAAGTGTTGAGTTAGTGGATTAAGAATGAGTGGATATGATATCATCCTTTTGATTTATAGTAATTCCATGTGTGTCATGGTAGAACTGCTCTCCATCGAGCTGTCAATGGCTATTTTTCCAGAAATAGGTCACCAGACCTTTCTTCCAAAGCACTGCTGGGTCAACTCAGATTGCCAAACTTTTAGTCAGCAGTTGAATTCTTAACCATTTGCTCCATCCAGGGACTCCTAATAGGGATGTGTGTGTGTGTGTGTAGAGTTCAAGCATATAGCTCACCTTAGCACCCTGCTGGAAGTTTGGATTATCACCCAGGACAAAGGTAACTATTCGGAGTCCAGCGACCTTGTTTCCGAGGAAGGACCTCTTGCTCGCAGAGGCTGTGAGTGACAGTTAACAAGAGCAGCAGTGAGTAGCATCATCTAGCAGAAGCAACACCCCCTGGGACTCGCACAAACTAGCGGTACTTTTTTTGTTTGTTTGTTTAAATCATTTTATTGGGGACTCATACAACTCTTATCACAATCCATACATACATCAATTGTATAAAGCACATTTGTACATTCATCACCCTCATCATTCTCAAAACATATGCTCTCCACATAAGCCCCTGGCATCAGCTCCTCATTTCTCCCCCTCCCTCCCCGCTCGCCCCTCCCTCATGAACCCTTGATAATTTATAAATTATTAGGTAAGTTTTGACTCTCTGGCAAATTAGGTGACGTCTCAGAGGCTTACTTTCTGTCTCTGGAAATGGTAGTGATAATGGCGTGCAACTTTCTGGACCTAATCATAGGCCACGTGAGGCCAGCCTTCTACAACTTCAGTTAGTACAAGCTTCTTCTCTAAAAGGGCTTGCTAGCACAGGCACTCACATGTGTATGAAGGTGTGGGAAACAGAAACATTTCTCCCAAGTTGTCTCCCCCAAATATATGTGAGACTTAGCTGCTTGCTACACATGGATCCACAACTCAACACTCAAGGAGCCAGCAGTCAAAAAGTGAAGTTGTGTATTTGTGATGTCAACTAGACACGCCTGGGTGAGGGTAGGGGTGGAGCCCAGACGATTAATGGGTCACACCTCCTTGATGGCCTTTGGTGGAAAAGTGAGACCCTGAGCAGAGCCTTCTGTCAGTCTGGATCCTGCATCTGGTTCAGAGCTCTCCTGCCCTGACTCCTTCCGATCCCAGGAAGGGTCAGCAGACCCCACCAGCCATGAATTCATGAGGCCAAACTTGGATTCACTCAGCTATTCCTCCACCAGCCTGTGACCCTCCTGCATCCAGTGACGATTCTGCTTCCTTTTTGTCATCTGCTACACATGGGTCAGGAGAAGCCGGTAGCTTACAGCTAACCTATGGACTTGAATCAAACTGGACTTAGCTACTTCTGCAACTGTGTAAGCCACTTCTTGATATACATTTCCTTCTATATGCATAACACACACAAGGGTCACTGGTTTTGCCTCTCTGTAGAGAGCCCAACCTAACCTAGTGTTGCGTTGGGCAAGCCTACTGTAAAAGACTTCTTTAAAGGGTTAAGAAGCAAAGGGTCACTTTAAAGACTAAGGTACGGGGCTCAAGCCATGATGTTGTCAATTGCCTTAAATGCACGTGAAGTTGGCAATGAAGAAGGAAGACTGGAGATGGACTGGTACATTTGAATTGTGCTGTGGATGAAGGGTGTTGACTATACCATGGACTTCCAGAACAAACAAAACTGTTTTGGAAGAAGTACAGCCAGAATGCTCTTTGAAAGTAAAGATGGCAGGATTCTGTCTGATATATACTTAGGACATGTTATTGAGAGGGATTAGTCCCTGAAGAGGACCACCGTGTGGCTGGTGGTTGAAAAAGAGAAATACCTCATCAGGATGGGTTGACACGGTGGCTGCAACCATGGGCTCAGACATCACAATGATTGTGCGATGGTGCAAGACCAGGCAGTGTTTCATTCTATTGTACACAGATTGCTGGGAGTTAGATCCAACAACAGCACATGGAGAAACTGAGGTTCAGAGTACTGAAAGGGCTTATCCCAGGTTATGCAGCTGATGAATGATCAACCTGGGACCTACCCCCTAGTATTCTTTTTCCTTGACTCCGCTGCTGTACTTACAAACAGGTTGGTGCCTCTGTTCTCATTTCTGAGCAAATCTAGTATCGCTATGGCTTCTACTTCATGAAAAGTATTTTTAAAAATCATTTTATTAGGGGCTCATACAACTCTTATCACAATCCATACATACATCAATTGTGTAAAACACATTTGTACATTCATTGCCCTCATCATTCTCAAAACATTTCCTCTCCACCTAAGCCCCTGGCATCAGGTCCTCTTTTTTTCCCCTCCCTCCCTGCTCCCCCTTCCCTCATGAACCCTTGATAATTTATAAATTATTTAGTCATATCTTGTCCTGTCCGACATCTCCCTTCACCCACTTTTCTGTTGTCCGTCCCCCAGGGAGGAGGTCACATGTAGATCCTTGTAATTGGTTCCCCCTATCCAACCCACCCTCCCTCCACCCTCCCAGTATCGCCACTCACACCACTGGTCCTGAAGGGATCATCCACTCTGGACTCCCTGTGTTTCCAGTTCCTATCTGTACCAGTGTACATCCTCTTGTCTAGCCAGACTTGCAAGGTCGAATTCGAGTCATGGTAGTGGGAGCAGGGAGGAAACATTTAGGAACTAGAGGAAAGTTGTATTTTTCATCATTGCTACATCGCACCCTGTCTGGCTCGTCTCCTCCCCAAGACCCCTCTGCAAGGAGATCTCCAGGGGCCTACTAATGGGCTTTGGGTCTCCACTCCGCACTTCCCCCATCATTCACTATGGTAAGATTTTTTGTTCTGATGATGCCTTATACCTGATCCCTTTGACACCTTGTGATCACACAGGCCGGTGTGCTTCTTCCATGTGGGTTTTGTTGCTTCTGAGCTAGATGGCCGCTTGTTTACCCATGACAAGTATTTTCTCTAACTCTGAGCAGAGTTAGAAAAGCAGCCAATGAAAACTGTGAAGCACAGTGGTCCGATCCGATGGTGCATAGGTCTTCCGGAGAGGGGGACCATCTCAAGGGAAGCAATCACACAGGATGTTTGGAGGTTTGGTTATAGGAGCCTTACATTAGGGCAACTGACGACCTTCACCATTCATGAGTGTGAAAAGAAACAATAGTCTGTTTCTCACTAGAATCAAAGGATATAAAGTCTAGCGTCTGGCTAGTCCCCAAAGTGATTCAAGAATGTTAAAGGTGCTAGAACAGAGCCCAATACCATCTTACTCCAACTACAGATGAAAATCGAGTCCCAGAGAGGTTAACTCGTTTGCTGGAGGCAGCAGCGCCTCCGGTGGCATGGTTGAAATTGAGACTGAAACTCGGCCCCTGGAATGTCGGTGCTTTGTCACCACCGTCTTCACTGGGGCTCTGGCTCTGCAAAGACTCGTCAATTATTCTCCAAACAAGGACAGTCATTCCGCTTTCCAGAGCTGAATGCTGAACCGTGCATTCGGATTTCTATCTAATGTCCATGTTCAACAGAATGGCTTTTATGCATTTCTTTCAGCCTATAAAATGTGTGAGGAATTTTGCAAGCGTCATCCTTGAAGGAAGAACAACTTTCCACAGCTTTCGCCTTTAGCGGATTCATTTTACTTACTGGTGCTATTGAGAGGTGCCTAGTTAGCGTAGTTAGATGTATTTATGAAACGAAAATTGCCATATCATTCTGTCTTGTTGGCAATGAAGGACATACCCTCATACCTTTTTATTATTTTAAAAGATCAGTGCCTAGGTGGCAAGATTTAAGGTAGAAAATTTCTGGTAAACTCCCTACATCATTCCTGTGAGTCCACCCCAGTGGATAAAGTTCCCTGGTGATAAACGCCATGACCGCTCCATGTTCTCTCTTCTCTCCTCTCTTTCCCTGGCTGACCTCACAGGCTACTGAAAAGGATCCTTAAGAAGATGCTTTCAAGCTGTGGTGTCCAAAAGAACCTTCCATACTGGTGAAACTGTTCGGTACTCGCACTGTCCACATGTGGCTACTGAGCACGTGAAATGTGTCAGTGCAACTCGGGAACTAACCTATAAATGTCATTTTATTTTCATGAGATAGTCACACGGGAGTGCTGGTGTTAGGTGCCATTGAGGCGGTTCCAACGCACAGACACCCTTTGTGCAATCGCACAAGACGCCACCTGGCCGGGAGCCACCCGCACGATTGTTCTTATGTGTGAGCCAATCATGGCAGCCGTCGCTGCGCCCCTCCAGCTCATCCAGTGTCTGCCTCTTTTTTTCTCTGCCCCTCCGCTTCGCCAACCGCCATGCCCTTCTCCAGGGCCTGGTCTCACTTGTTTACATGCCCAAAGCACATTAAGAGGAAGTCTTGGCATCCTTGTCTCTAAGGAGCACGCTGGCTCTACTTCTTCCAAGACAGACTTGTTGGTTCTTCTGGTAGTTCCTGAGACTGTCAACAGTCCTCACCAGCACCGCTGTTGAGCTGCACCGATTCCTCGTCAGTCTTCCTTATTCACTGTCCAGCTCCACGTGAGGGAGGCGATGGGTCCGGCGCACCTTAGTCCTTACAGTGACGTCCTTGTGACGTGTGACTTCCATCTGAGACATTTCCATCAGCACGGTTCGCTCTATGGGATAATGTGGCTCGACAGCCGCTACCCCTTAGCAGGAATTCTGAGGTTCCACCCCTCGTCTGACCTTGCACCTGGCTTCACCATTTGGGCTAAATGGAGAAAGGCCTCCGAGGACTTTGGGGTTTGCTTTTAAATCTGAAGAGTCCAGGTACAAGGATGAGGCAGGTTTCCACAGAGCTGCCGACTGCAGACATCTCTGATCACGGCAGTGTTTTCCTGGTCCCCCGTACTGTGAAGTCCTGGAACAGCGAACAAGGACAGAACCATGCGGACGTCTAATCCCACTGGCCCTCTTTACAGAGGAGCAAACAGAAAGCAGGTGCTTGGTGGCCTGGGCAAGTTAAACCCCAGAGCTGGTCTGCGATCATCCAAACCAGCCGCCCCTCTTCCCTGGGAAGCCAGGGCCGGTTATTCGGTCATTGCTGGCACAGCCTCCTATCTGCCATCGGTTTCCTCTGCAGCTCAGATGGGTGGGGGGGTGCGGGGTGGGGGGTGGGGACACGGGCTGCCTCTTGAGGGAGGGGTTGATGTTTGCCAAGTCATCTCAAAAGAGCCACATGCTGTCGTGTGCCCCACCCTACTAATCCAAGCAGGACTTGCCAGAAGGCTCCTTGGAGGCCAGGATGGAGAGCCTGCAGCTCCAGGACTGGGAACAAGCTGTCAGGAGAGACCAGTTCCTGGGAAAAGACATGGTTGGTAAAGTGTGTTTGTGGGGGAGGGGGAGGGAGTGGTCAGTGCCAAAGAGGTAGACCCTCAACGACCTGGGCGGACTTGCCGGCTGCTTCAGTGGACTTAAGCCTCAGAAGAGTGGTGAGGACAGTGCGGGGCGGAGCAGTGTTTCCTTCTGCTGCCCGGGGTCGCTAGGCATAGGAAGCGACCCCCAGGGCGGCCCTAATCACAGCCATATACCACATGGAGCGTCCTCCCCCGCCCACAAGTCAGGGGGCTGGCCCCCCTAAGATGGACACCAGCATGCGTCTCCTGGAAGCCAGAAGAAGCGTGGAATCAAGGCCAAGTACCAAGCTAGGGTGGGTGGCCCCCACCAGAGCTTTGTAGTTTTGAAGAAGAAGACGTTTCCTGGGGATAATGGCCTGCATTTCCCCCTTCATCTGCATTCAATTGTTCTCCTCCACCAGCAACCTGCTGGCAGCCCTGCGTTTAAATGGACCGTGCCTCCTGGCAGAACATTACATCTGAAAAACATACCTTTAAAAGACCAATAATGTGATTTTAAAAGAGAGACATGGCGTGATTAGCCCACAATGTAGAACTCTGTTCTGCAGGCTGCTGCCGTCTCTCACAAGGTGAAGGCATTTATACAGTCGTCAGTCAACTGCACCGAAAGCTGCTTCAGTCGAGGTCTGGGGGTTCTAATGGCCTCTTTAAGAACATCCTGTTTCCACTAGGGTGGGTTTGAGACAGGAGCACCATTTAGACGCCCATCGAACACCTGGCTGCAACAACGATGGGTCAGGCCTCGGGAAGCAGGAGATTGCCTCCCAGTACAGAAATTCCCGGGGCAGCAAGGCAGAAATCTGGGGGCTAGTTTTAATTCTGCCCGTCGCTAGGCTGTGCCTGCCCCCTTGCACACAATGGAGGGGCCAATATTGACCCTGGCTGCACTCACAGGGAGATGGCAAAGATGATGTGAAATCAGGAACGTGAAAGGGCTTTGAAGAGCACCCCTTCTTGCTCAAGGGCAAGATCAGGACCTCCATTAGGTGAGTCTGACCTTTGGAAAAGGTAACAGTGAGTGGAGATGCGGCACCAATGCTGGGCATGGAGACAAACCTTCATTTCACTCTGAAGGGCAAGAAAGGAGGCGCACCCAGGCAGAAAAGAAACAGCATAAACCAGCTCTAGTCCAGAGAAAACTTATCAAAGGTCTAGGGGAGGTCTGCACAAGCATGCTGGCTCATTCTGGCACGGTCTCTTGCACAAAGACGACGATAGAAGCTCAGTGTGGGCTGTATAGCATCTGGGGTCTTAAAGGCTTGAAGTGAAACCAGTGGCCATCTAGCAGAGAAGCCCCAAACCCCATGGAAGAAGCACACCAGCCTGTGCGATCATGAGGCATTGATTAAATCAGGTAACAGTCATCAGAAGACCCCAAACAAAAAATCATGTTGTTGAAAGACATATTGTTGAGGGGGGTCGGAGCAGAGACCCCAAACCCATCTGTAGACCATGGGACATCCCCTCACAGAAGGGTCACAAGGAAGGGATGAGTCAACCAGGGCGCAGTAAAGCACCAATGAAACACACATGATTCTTCTGGTTCCTTGAGATGTCCTCACCCCCCACTATCATGACCCCAGTCCTGCCTTTCACTTTAGGCTAGATTGGAGCATATACACTGGGACAGGGTATATGGAATCCAAGACAGGACGGAATCATGACATGGAATCCAAGAACAGGAATGGGAGTAGTGGTACAAAGAGGGAAGGGGGATGGCAGGGAGAGGAAGTGCAGAAGGGGGGACTGATCTCAATGATCTACACACAACCACACCCCTCCCCAGGGGGACAAACAACAGAATGGGGGGGGGAGACCGCAGTCAATGTAAGATATGAAAATAATAATAATTTATAATTTATCAAGGGGAGCAGGGAGGGGAAAAAGAGGAGCTGATACCAAGGAACTCAAATAGAAGGCAAATGTTCAGAAAAAAATGATGGCAACATATGTACAAATATGCTTGATATATTGATGTACAGGTTGTTATAAGAACTGTAAGAGCCCCCAATAATATGATCTTTTAATTAAAAAATCAAATAAAATCAAACCAAACACCAGGACAAAGGTAAGACTCTCATCAAAGCACATACATGCCTAAGGCATGTGTCTATGTCTAGCTTCTCCAGCATTGGAACATGTCACAAGTGGTCACAAGCATCAGAACTTGTCACAAGGTCTTTCTTGCGATTCCGGCTTGTACAGGAGTCGCCACAACCATCAGACCACCTTTTTGAAGCTCAAATCTAATTGCTTTTTCTATACTGTTGCTTGTTTTGCCGGTAGTCTCTATATCAGTTGGCTACTGCTACCATCATACTGCATAACAAACAACTGCCCAACCTTGGTGTCATGCTATTGAAGCTGTGGGTGGTTCTGAGAGTCTGGGTTGGGCTCCCACGTACATTTGTGGTTGGTCATAGGTTAAAGGGGTAGCTCTTCTGTTTGGGGTAAGGTTCTCTCAGATGTCTGGGGGTGGCTAACTGGCTAGGGTGGTCTCATCTGAGATGTTCTCAATAGGTAGAGTTGCCTGATTAATGCCCAGTGAAATTAAAATTGCAGGTAAACAACAAAAAAAGTTTGAGGCTAAATAGGTCCCAAATCTTTGCTAAGTCTAACAACTCTGTGTCTCTCTCTCATCCGTCTATGAGGCTAGTCCAGACACGTCCTCAAGGTGAGCACAGAGTGGGCCATGAAGGCACACCTGGCCTTTTGAGCCCCAGCACTTCTATTTTGGCCAAAGCAAGTTATGGGTCCCCCACACCCCCATCCAGATTCAGGGACTCTAAACTCCCATTGAGCAGCATATGGATAAAGAAGAGGGGCCAAATTAGGACCATTGTCCACCACAGCAAAATCCCATGGAAAGATGTAGGCACCAAATCCTAAAAGAAAATGTACTCAAATGTCACATAGCCTCACACAAACCACAATAAAAATAAAAATAGTGACTAGTCCGTTCTAGCCAAAGAAAGAAGAGTGGCTTAATGGAGTGTGATGGGCACGTAGGGGGAGAATACCAAATCCTGGTCTGGACTTCATAAAGGATTGCCTTTGTCTTCCGGGACATAGCCAGCCTTCCTCGTGGAAACTCTGTACAGAGCTCTTCGTCTGTGCAGTGTTCATTTGCCCTCTTGGGGCTTTGCAGCTCCACGAGGAAATGCTCTCGAATATTTTAACCCAGGCAACGTGCATTCTCCCATCATTTCCCTACAGCAAACTCTTCTAAGCTAATTGTCTTTATGACTGTATTACAGCGCTATAATTTAAAACAGCCCATTATGGTTCTCACTGACTACTCCTGGATTCAAAGTAAATTCAATCACCAATACAGACCCAATAAAAAAATGGAAATCTCCAAGCCCAGGGAATAGCTGCTTCTGGTAAGGAGCAGGCGTCTTTAATAAATAAATCTGCTTTACCCAATACTTCCCCCTTCTGAGTTGAAGTGAGACAGTGACCCTTTCTCTGTCGTTGAATTAATTTGCCAGAAGTGGCTGTAATTTCTATATAAATCCTGAGATTGCTTCTAATTTACATGTTATATATGAATGTTTATGCCTGTGGTGCTGGCCGCATGTTCTCTAGGGAAACTCTTGGAAACTGTATGAATCATGTAAACAAAATTAGGCTGGGATAAAAAGAATGTATGATATTTTCTTCACCAGTGCTAATTTTTTTTAAGTTTGATTTTCTTCATAATGGTCTTCCTGCTGACTTTAATTATATTTATGGCACAATTACCCTGTGCTGGGTCCCTCCTCGTGTGCTCGCTGCTCATTTGGCGTCTGTCTGATTTGGAGGAGACCTTGTGAGGTGGTCCATTTTGCTATTTGTTTTCCACGGGGCTGGTGAAGAGGGCGGGGGTGGGGGTGGGGGTGGGGTGGGGGGTGGGGGTGGTGGTTGGGGGGTGGCACCGACATGGTCCTTTCTCCCTCCCCCATTGCCACCTCTTTTCTTGCATCAGGATAAATTCCGGTCATGGGCAAAACGAAGACCAGCTCCTGTGACCTTCCTCTTCCCGGGGCCTCCCCAGAGCGCTAGCTGAAGACCATTATGGATGTTAATTAATGATTTGCCAGCTGTCTGCACTAATTTTATGACATTTGTGTACGCACATGCATTGTATTTCAGCCTGATTTAGCAAAACCCCAACCTAAACCCAACCCTACAAAGGTTAACTATGAAGGGGCGTCCCCATTCTCTGTGCTCAGCAAGAGGTCTGCTTAGTGAGCTACTATGAGCTGTGTAGCCACAGGGCAGCCTCGGCCCCATCTAGGGCTGGCAGCGGCCTCTTCTTAAGCCCTGCTTTTCTCGAAGACTCCTTGAGGACCCGAGACAGAAAAGGAACAGGCTGTTGCTCTTATTCCAGGGATAATTATCAGCCCAACCGACCCGATGAGGAGGCCATCGTTCTTTTCAGAGAATGATGGCCTTCATCGTGTCACTACTCCAGGTCCCGTCACTTGGTCACGAGAAGCTGTCACCGTCTCCTTGGAGCCCCTCCCCAGTCTGAATCTCCTTCCTCCATTACCGATTCAGGATGGTTTCCAACAGCAGGAGCCAGTCTCCTCTCTGGGTCATCCCAGAGGCCATAGATCCTCAGGAGCAGAGGTTTGGATGGTCGAACCAGACGTCCCACATGTTGGCAAGTCTTGCCATGAATTGCTTGCTTTCCCTACCTTCTTTAAATATATATATATTTAAATATATTATATATTTATAAATATATAATATATATATACACAGTGAACCCTCGCCACTTCGCGCTTCGACTTCCGCAGCTTCACTCTATCGCGGTTTTTGTGTAACAGCGCATGCTCTGTCATTACTGCCACTGATTGGCTCATACTGTACACGCTTGATGCCATAAATAATATAATAAATAATAAATGATAATTGTAATGTCCAAAATGTTTTATTGTATTTTCCCTTTTTCGTTTAATAAATTGGGTAATACGAGTGTAATGGTGACTAAAGGGTGTTATTTCATGTCCTCTATGCTCTAACTATGAAAATATTGATTTACAAATAAGGAATCCGACTTCGCGGAATTTCATTTATCACGGTAGGGTCTAGAACCGATTAACCGCGATAAACGAGGGTTCATTGTATTATATATATATACATGTGGTTTTGGTTTTTTACTTTGTGGGTGAATTAGGTGAACGTTTCCAAAGCAGCTCATCAGATTTCCATTCCACAGTTCACCGACATTGTGTTCCAACCCATCCATTGCATCGCAAAGCCCACTCCCTCCCCGTCTTTCCTGTTTCCATTCCAGCTTCCTTCTCAACCAGTTGGTTCTTCAGCAAATGCTGCCCTTTGGCTCTTAGACAGTTGATTATTCAAACACAGAAGTGAGTTCAGCACAGGGGTCTCACAAGTCTCCATCAGTAAGCCTGGACTCTGATGAGTTTGAGTTCTGCACCATCTCTTTGTCCCACCCTAGCCGGGACCTTCTCAAGTGATCTTTTTGTTAGGTTTCTCCAATGGGAAATCCCTCGGTTCTTGGCTTCCCGAGAAAGAATTCATGCCCAAACCTGGTGTGTAATCCAAGTGAGTTTTTATGAAGGACAGGAGAAGTTTCAGGTGTTACAGCCTCAAAAAAGCACATGCTATTCCAGGGAAGCGAGCCAAACTGCGCTAGGGCTCACCACTGAACACGGGCTGAATCAAGCCCACCTGGGCCTAGTTTGGGCCACCCAGGTGTAACACCCACCTGACTCTGGGGGTGGGAGCCTGAATTGGAGCATGCCCAGTTAAGGTCATTATGGGTGGCTAATGGTCACCTGATTTTTCTTCCCAACCTCCTGTAAGGGGCCTTGTGCAGGCATGGGAGGGACACCCCCCTCCCTGTCTGGATACCTAACACGTTCAGAGCGGTTGGTGGTGGTAGCCGAGAACCATCTATTCTTCTGGTCTCCGGGTTGTGGAAGCTGGTGCTTGTGTGGCCCATTGGTCCATTGGACTCATTGTTTCCACGTGTTGTTTTTTTCATCACTCGTCTTTCCGTTGGAGAGACTGATAATGGCCCATTAGCTGGCTGCTCCACGTTAGTTAGACCACAGAGTGTAGGCTGCTGTGGGGTTTGGAGAGTCCCCAACAAATTATCACAGGTCC
>NW_022103920.1:83035523-83037308 GCF_000313985.2 Echinops telfairi
ACTACTCTCCTTATCAGAAGGGAATGGGCCCTACTTGTGGGATAAACAGTGGTGTCTGCTTGGTCTAGATGGCTGATAGCTCTTAGGGAGAATAACCCCTGATCTACTTCTGATGACCTCCAAGTGTATAGTCATTCGCAAGCAGCTAAGTTTGGCATATATTTGGGGGAGACAACTTGGGAGAAATCCTTCTGTTTCCCACAGGCTGCCTGCTAAAGTCAAGTAAAATACAAACCAGGTGTTGTCAAGTTGATTCCTAGCCCTGGAGACGCCATGCATCCAAGTAAACTATGCTCTAGACCAGTGGTTCTTAGCCTTCCTCATGGTGCGACCCTTTCATACAATTCCTCACAGTGTGGTGACCATCCTCCCCGCCGAACCATAAATTATTTTCATTGCTACTTTCATTGCTACTTCATAACTGTCATTTTGCTACTGTTATGAATAGGGCGACCCCTCTGTAAGGGTCGTTAGACCCCCCCAAGAGGGTCGAGACCCCCAGGTTGAGAACTGCTGCTCCAGAGGGTTTGCAAGGGCTGTGAGCTTTCACAGGTGTGTTGTTGGGCTTTTCTCTCCAGGTGCCTCTGGGTTAGCTTAAACCATTAACCTTTCAGTTAGCGGGCAAGTGTTTAACTGCTGGTACCACCCAGAGGCTCCAGATAAAGTATAGTGGCTCGAAGTTTGCTTAACCACTCAACAGTAATACTACATAGAATCTTTATTTTACACTGTGTTAGACATAGAGAAAGATATAGCAAAACACGGCCTGGGCCCTTAGGAAGAAGGGAGAAGCCACTGATGCTTATTAAGCACATCCAATGGTAGCACTCACAGCGACTCTATAGGTCAGGGCCGAACTGCCTCTGTGAGTTTCTGAGGCTGTAACTCTTTATGGAATTAGAAAGGCTCGTTTTTCTCCCAGGAGCAGATGGTGGTTCTGAACTGCCAACCTTGTGGTTACCAGTCCAGCTTGTAACCCATTACACCATAGGTTCTCTGTGAGTTGGAATCAGCTCGATGGTGGTGAGGGGTTTGTTTGTTTGGTTTTGTTTTTTAAGGTGCCACAGTGGTGTAGTGCTCCCGTTAACCAAAAGATCGGCGGCTCACACCCACCATCTCCAAAGGAGAAAGACGCAGCAATCCGTTCCATAAAGACCTGACCCTTAGAAGCCACTCTGGGCAGTTCGGCTCTATCTGCAAGGGTCATTATGACTGGGAATCCATTTGGCAGTAAGGGACTTGATATGTAGTAGTGGTGGTGGTTTGGGTTTTGTGTTGCTATGACTTTTATGGGCCAGGCCCTTGCCTTGCCTTGTTTCACGTCCACAGCTAACTCTGCATGTGTGAGCATTTTGTAGATAAGCAATGTGAGGGTCAAGGAGGTGATGGTTCCTCCAGTGGAGAAGAAAGAAACGAGATTGAAGAGAGCACACCATCATTTCAGTGCCAAGCCAGGCGCTCCCTGCCAGAAATACACTAGCGGCTGGACAATGAGACAGACAGGCAAGAGCTGGAGTGGCTGGTAGGGGGGGCCCAGGGACAATGGGGGTGGGAGCGAGATAACTACAGAGGAGCCGTCTTGTCTTCGTTATCCACTTCTGCGATAACAAACATAACAAGGGGGTGGTTTTCACAAACAAACCTACTCCCTCACGGTTTAGGAGGCTAGAAGTCTGAATTCAGGGGTCCTATTCAAAGGCAGGTTCTTCCTCTGTGTGTGCTCTCGGGGGAGGGCCGTGTCTGCCCCTGGCCACTTTCATGTTGTTTCTCATCTCTCTTTGCCCA
>NW_022103920.1:83037559-83041800 GCF_000313985.2 Echinops telfairi
GGAGTACTACGCATCCTTAAATAGCAGCGATGAATGCATGGCTCTGCATGTCTATCTAGATAAGATAGGCTGGATAAACAATTCAGAGATGAAAATAATGGAACCAACGGTTCAGGGGGATACAGGAGAAAGGGAGGTGGGAGAAAGGAAGGGGGGGCAACCAACCCAGGGACAAGAGAACAATACATGACTAAAATCAATGGAGAGAAGGGCATAGGTTGCCTAATGGGGCTTAATCAAGGGCATTGTAACAGTGAGGAATTACTAAACCTGAATGATGACCAAACATGATGGTGGGGCAAGAGGAAAGTAAAAGGAAATAGAGGAAAGAACAAGGAGACAAAGGACATTTATAGAGGTCTAAGTACAGGCATATACATATTTAATATATTTATATATAATGAGAGGGAAATAGAACTATGTACTTATATCTATATGTTAAAAATTAAGGTTGCAGATGGATATTGGGCCTTGACTGAAGTACTCCTTCCACACAAGAACACTTTGTTCTAATAACCTGGCATTCTGTGATGCTCACCTTCCTGACACGATCCCTGAAGACAACATGGGTACATAAGCAAATGTGGGGAAGAAAGCTAATGGTGCCTGGCTATCAAAAGATATAGCATCTGGGGTCTTACAGGCTTGAAGATAAACAAGCAGCCATCTAGCCCAGAAGCAATAAAGCCTACATGGAAGAAGCACACCAGCCTATGTGATCAAGAGGTGTCAATGGGATAAGGTATCAGGCATCTAAGACCCAGAACAAAATCATACCTATGTGAATGGGGGCAGGGGGATATGAGGAATGGTGACCCAAAGCCCATCTGTAGACAATTGGACATCCCCTCACAGAAGGCTCACAGGGAAGAGATGAGGCAGTCAGGGTGCAGTATAGCACAACTTTCCTCGAGTTCTTTAATGCTTCCTTCCCCCACTATCATGACCTCAATTCTACCTTACAGATTGGATTAGCCCAGAGCATGCACATTGTTACAGATAAGAGCCTGCAACACAGGGAATCCAGGATAGATAAACCCTTCAGGGCCAACAATGAGAGTAGAGATATCAGGAGGATAAGGGGAAGGTGGGGGGAGACAGGGGGAACTGAGCACAAGGATCGGAGGGGGATGAAGAACAGAAAAGTGGGTGAAGGGTGACAGGGAATGATGTAAGATATGAAAATAATTATAACTTACGAAGTATTCATGAGCGAGGGAGTGTGGGGGAGGGAGTGGGGGGAATGAGATGCTGATACCAAGGCCTCAAGTAGAAAATGTTTTGAAAATGATGATGGCAACATATGTACAAATCTGCTTGACACAATGGATGAATGTATGGATTGTAGTAAGAGATGTAAGAGCCCCCAATAAAAGTATTTAATTAAAAAAAATAATTTGAGTGAAGAAAGGTTGCCCGGTGAGGGGGCTGGCTTGATTACAAGCCCATGCTGGGGTGGAGGAAGCTGACTGGCAGCAAAGTCCACACACTGGAAGTCACACTCTCCAGCTAACACCTACGATGGGACATTGACACGATCTGGAGACATGTCAGCCTTTCCAAGGGGTCAGAGAAGGGAGCAAAGATGGGGTCACTTGGGATCCCGCTACCTGTCTGGGCTAAAGGAGCCTTCAGATGATACTCAGTACATAAGTGCCTATGTAAACAGGACTATTTCCAAAAAGCATCTGTCACATGACTGCCACAATGTTGGCATGAAAGCTAATCATGTTATGTGCTAGATACATTAGAGCAAGTGTATTCATCAAATGTATTTAACATAACCTTATGATCTTTTGGAGGGTTTCCTGATTTCTAGGTTTCTTTGGGAAATTGTGACTAATCCAGAGAGTTTATAAGTCTACCCCACTACCCTGCACATCCTATCCTTTTTGTTCTCGATTCATCTGTCTTTGAAGAATAAAGGCTTTGGTAAAGGCGGAAAGAAACAAAGCCACTTTAGGAAGAAGACAAGGCAGCAGTGTGAGGGGTCACAGGGAAGGGATGAGTCAACCAGGGCGCAGTAAAGCACCAATGACACACACAATGTTCCTCTGGTTCCTTGAGGCTCCCTCACCCCCCACTACCCTGACCCCAGTCCTGCCTTTCACTGCGGGTTAGACCGGAGCATGTGCACAGGTACAGCTAAGAGATAAGAGCTTAGGACACATGGACTCCAGGAACAGGAATGGGAGGAGTGATACCAGAAGGGTAGGGGGAAAGTGGGGCGGGGAGGAAGCGGGAACTGATCGCAATGATGGACACATCACCACCCTACCACCACCACCCAGGAGGTCAAACAACAGAAACCACGGGGGAAGGGAGACAGGTATGAAAATTTTATCAAAATAATAATGTGTAGTATATGAGAATGAGAATAATAATAATTATAATAATTTATAATTTATCAAGGGGTCACAGTGGGGGGCGGGAGAGGAGCTGATACCAAGGACTCAATAGAAAGTAAATGTCTAGAAAAGAATGAGGGCAACATATGTACAAATGTGTTAGAAACAACTGATGTACGGATTGTTATAATAGTTGTAAGAGCCCCCAATAAAATTATCTTTTAATAAAAAAGTTGTCCTTAATAGTGAATCAATTTGAGAAGAAAATCCCATCCACAAAGTTAACATTAAGTCATGTATCCTGACTTCTTTGCACCCCCCGTTAAATACTCTGAAACTGAAAACCACTTCTTGTCTCTGCATCTGAAAAGCTCGTCATTGCTTTGAGTGAAGCGTGGAGTGACTGCACCTTCTCCCTCCTTCCATTTCCTAGAGACGAGGCTATCACTTTCCAGTCCAAGGCACTGTCAGTATTAGACTGCCTGGTAACCAAGTAGAAACATCTTTTTAAAGTGAAATCATTCTCATGATGATGCACGTTAGGCAGAAGTGAGGCCCCTTCTTTAGTGCTGCCTATAGGACAGCAGAAGAGTAATAGGAACCAAACGTTGGTGAAAAACATTTTCCTTTAAGCAAAACAAAACAAAATCATGGGTTTGCTATCTTCTTTTAAGAATTAATTTTGTTGTGGTGGTTGGGATTATTCACAGCAGAATATACACCAATTCAACATGTCTACATCATTGATTCAGTGACATTGAACCTTGTAACCCGCCCTTCCTTCCTTCTCCCTGTTATCATGTTAGTAGTATTCTGAATCAAGATCCGACCTCGTTTTCATAGAATGCTGCCTGCCCCCTTTCCAGCAACTGAATTTTCTTTCTCCTTAATCTCAAAATCCAGACGTGTTTGGGGCTTCATAAGAACACACACTTCACACGTGATGCTGACTGGATTGGGTGTGGGGTTTGCTTGCCTTGCTAGATTTGGGACCACTAAAGAAAACCATGGACCTATAGAACACTCTTGAATGGCCCATCATCACGACATGTCCTTTTTCATGTACAGGGAGTTGTAGTAGTGACAACTTTCTACTTTTATTTGCTGCTTCTTCCAGATTGAGCCTTCCAACCATCCGGAGTTTTTAAAAAACAGTTCCTGGTTTGTTCATGACATTGTAAAGTGCCTATCAAGAGTCTTTGAACTGGAAAGATCAGCTGTAGGAGGTAAATGAGAGGGTCCATTAAATACCACTAGAGGGAGAGAAAGTCTGCACTTTTTCTTCAGTCTGCCACCAGGACTGTCCCTGCCCTCACCTGCGCAGGTGTGGCGACGGCTCCCCATCCAAACCCACCCACCAAGCAACTCCAAGCCAGAAGTCCTGCTTGCAATCTGCTTGTGAAAATAGTACAACCAAGAAGACACTACAGAGCACGGTTCAGAGTGTGCGCTCGAGGGCATGGCAGTGGATATCACACTCCAGTGGCAGATGTAGAGGGTCCGGGAAAGACAGCCTCACCATCCCTTGGTGGTGGGTATGTCTGTACTGTGGTCTGATGCCCCTGCTCCTTACAGACCACCACCATCCCTGTTCATCCTGCTCCATCGCCACCCCACTGCCCGAGAGAAACAGAACACTCACCCCGCTGGAGCCTCCCAAATCCTATTTTTTAATCAAATGTAGGCATTTCCACGACCTGATTTCTTTTAGCCCAAGCCAACTTTCTTTTAAGCCTCAGCTCTGTTCTATGGGACTGGCTAATTAGCCAGCCTGTACCAGAAGTGCTCATGTTTTATTACCTGCAGAAAACAAAGCCAGGTCTGAGGAAGTGTTGCCTGTAAGCTGTCTACAGAACCTCAGGAAGGGGACTCCCACCCTCCAGACCACCCCCC
>NW_022103920.1:83042890-83050343 GCF_000313985.2 Echinops telfairi
ACCTTGTGACTTGGAACACACAATCCGATGCCCCACTCTTCCCAGCTCCAGCATGGTGACAGCCCCCAGTGGCCCAACCTCACTGGGAATTGAGTGTCCCCGAAACACATTGACAGGCCCAGACTGCCCTTTCTCACCAGCGGGCCAAGGGGTGGACCCCGGCTCCGGTGGAAGGCTGAAGCCATCACTGAGCTTTTCAGAAACTTGGCGGCTGGGAGATCAGAGGGTGCCGTGCCCACCAAGAACCCAAAGGGTATCCACGGGCACAGGAGTCTGGCTGCCCTTTGTGGTTCAAGGACATGAACATTTCCAATTGGCCAGTTCGTCACGTCATTGCTATCCCAAACAGCAAAACAAACAGCTCCGCCAATGAGTTCATTCTGACTCACCACAACCCTGTAGGACAGCATGGAACTGCCCGGTGGGCTTCCGAAGCTTAACCATTACAGGAGCAGAAGGTCTCATATATATATTACATAGACCCACAAATAATATGTACATATTAGTTGATATATGCTCATATATATATTACATAGACCCACATATAATATGTACATATTGGTTGATATATGCATGTTAGTATATGTATGCATGAAAGAGCCCTGGTGGCAGAGTGGATCAAGCGTTGGGCTGCTAGCCCCATAGTCCATGGTTTGAACCCACCAACTTCTAGGAGGGAAAAAGAAGACCATCTGTTTTTGTCACGATTTATAGCCTTGGACACCCTAGGGGCAGTGAATGCTGCCCTATAGGGTCCTTGGGAGTTGGAATGGGCTACATGGCAGTGGGTTTGTCTCTTTGGGGGGTTATATGCAAATATAAATTACTTATATAATGTGTGTGTGTCCACAACTATGGGGCCGATTCTGAGTCATGGTAACCCCCTAGAGGAATAAATGTTTATGGCAACAGGTAGCTTTATCTTTCTCTGGCAGACTGCTGGTGGGTTTGAATCACCAACCTTGAGGGGAGCAGTCCAAATCTCGCCCGATAGCATCAGCAGGCCTCCTTCAGCACACACATATCTATGTATGTAGAAATGCACATATACATATGTATGTGTACCTACTTTAAAAAGTGAAAATGGTTAGCTTTTAGTTGAATAATGCAATAGAATGAATTACTTAATATGACCCGTCTAGCCTGTAGTCATTGTAACTCTCACATAATGACTGAGTGATACTATGCAAACAGGGAGCTTCCCATGGAAGAGATTGGACAGCTTGCTGCTAATGCAAATCAAGTGTATGGAACCCTTGTAGGGGTGGAGCCTTGCAAATAAGGTGTATGGCTCCTTAAAGAGGGGGATTGGTCAGTTTTGCCATGCCAGACATAAAGGAAGGAGAGAGGAAGTGAGAGAACATGGAAGACAGATGGTAACATGGGTCTAAACATCTGTGGTGGGATTTGCTGACCTCAGAGCTAAATCTCGCTGCCATCAAATCAAATCTGACTCATAGTGACCCTATTGTATGGGGAAGAACGGCCCCTTCGCTTTTCCAAGACTTAATCTTTACACGAGTGGACAACTTCATCTCCCTCCTGTAGCTGGTGGCTTTGAACTGCTGATCTGGTGGCTAGCAGCTCAATGGGTGACCCATTCTGCCATCAGAGCTCTTCACAGAGCTAAAGAACTCTCCAATACTTGCCTGAGTGGGACAGAGGCTGAGAGCCAGGGAGATACTTGCCTGTGGATATGGCTGAGAAGCCCTGACCTAAGAACTGGCCCTTGAGTCGTTCCTCATCATGAATTGCAACCTTTTGCTTCCCTAGTAAACACAGAACTGTTGAGTATGATCCGTGAGTCCTGGGGGTAGCAGTGGGGGTGGGAGCATTGTGATGAATTATCAGCAGGAGGGATGCTATACAGGTTGAGAGAGGAGCTGTGTCTCCTCTCTTCAAGAGGGGAGAAGAATCGCCATCAGCTCAGGGCTGGTTGATAGGAAGAGAAGGTTTGTTAAGCAGCGGATGCTGCCACCGCCTGAGTTTTACAAATAGCCTATTTAGATCCATCCCTTTCTCACGTTAAGTCCCCAGATCCTAAATTAAGGATTTTGGGGTTTGTCTTTCGAATGTCCTAAAAAGGACATTCATAGGACAATGATCTAACTTTAAACATTAGATAACAGTAGTTATCAAGGTTAATTTCCTGAATTTGATAGCTGCACTGTCATTATGTAAATGAATCCAAGAAGCACACACTGAAGTATTTAGAGATACAAGCACAGTCAAGAAACCAAAGTGTTCAGGAAAAAAAAATCCCTCCCCCACACAGAACGATAACGCAAGCATGATCAAAGTATGAATATTTGGAGAATCACGATAAAGTTTATATAAATTCTTGGTCCTATTTTGGCAACTTTTATGTGGATCTGAAATTATTTCTAAGCAGAAAACTAAAAAAACAAAAACAAAAGACTTCCTAATTAGGCCCTCAAAGAGTCAAGGTCTCTTTTAAACCCCATGTGTGTCCATGAAGGTGGTGGCACACACAGGGCACGATATGAAAACTTCTCAGACATAATGAAACACCTTCAGGGAATGAGTCGCTGGGCCTTGGGGCTTAGGATCACAATCTCAGGGGACATCAAGGTCAATTGACAGAGCAAAAGACATAACTAAAATCAGTCTGCACTCTAGGCTTTCTGAACGTTCCTTTGGTTAAAACCCTCCCCTGCCCCATCAGGCTAAAAAAGGGTTTGATGTAGGTTTTTACTGATTTTGGTATTGTTTAGACCCCTTCATTATAAAGCAAAGCAGAGGGTGGGGGACGAGTGACAAGACTGGAAACCACAGGAGGGGCTGACCGTTAAGTGAATGCCCAGAGAAGTCAGACCTAGATTCTCTAGACCCCTAGTGTTCCAAACCATGGGATCTGGACCTCGATTTCCTCTCCTTTAAAATGGTGTCGTTGTGAGGTGTGGTCCAGTCAGACCCAACTCATGGCAACCTGCGAGCTGCACAGCAGAAAGGAATCCTGCCTTGCCTGTACCGTCTCCACCATGTGCATGGGACTGGGCATTTTTGATCCAGAGGCCTTCTGTTGGGTGGTTTTTTGAAGTAGCCTACCAGGCCTTTCTACCTAGTCTTAGTCTAGAAACTGCTGAAACCTGTTTAGCATCATAGCAACACGCAAACCTCCACTGATGATGGGGAGTGGCCGCTGCACCTGAGTTGCACTGGCCAGAAATCTAATGGGGATCTCCCAAGTGGAAGGCAAGAATGCTACTTCAGAACTTCCACTGCCTTCTCATCTTTAGGAGAGGGGATCTAAGGCCCGGCAACAAAGAGCGCCGTCTCAGGGTATTTTGTCCTGTAAAATGCCTGGCTGTTCATGCCTGCTCCACCAGGGTGTCTAGTCTCAGTTCTGCCACCTCTCCCAACCTCAGGTTCCGTGTCTGGAGCAATGGGACACGGTGGGAGCCACAGTCAGCTCTGTATTTTCCGAGTGTCTGCACAAGCCCAGTGCGGAAGGCAGCGATGCCCATGACTCTGCCTGGTGCCTGCAGGCCCTTCTCACAGCCTCGCTCGCGCATCTCTTTCTTCGGTCATGATGGAAACTGCCCAACCACACTCCTTCCTGCTGATCAAATCCCATTTGAGCTGAAGGCCTGCCGACAATTACAGCTCAAGCCTGCTTTTCAGAGGTTTTCGCAGACGTTGAGCTAAACATGTGGGCCCCAGTCCTGAGCTGAAATAAAAATTGCACCTTTGTTCTTTCTTTTCCCCACCTTTGACGAGAAAGGCCTCCCTGCCGCCCTTGAAACCTTGCGTCTGCAGTGCAGACTGTCAGCCCTGGCAGCCCTGCAAACAAGCGTGGTCCAGCCTCTGAACCCCGGGCGGGCTGCGGGCTGGCCTCTCAGCCTGTACTATCAGCCGCGCCGCAGGATCCCTCTGTCCCTTCCTCCTGAGGATGCGGATAGCGTCCTGTCGTGGAGCGCGTGCCGAGGGGCACCCTGCGATAAATTGAGGCGCTAATCCGGATGCACGACAGCACCTGCAGTCACCCGGAAGAACGTCTGGGCAGACGACACACGTATAAATCACATTTATTTTCATAGCACATTAAATAACGTTTGGGCCCTGGGGATTTTTTTTTTTTTTTTGGCCAAGTAATGAAGCGTCACCCAATGAGAGCCTGCAACGTTGCTCGCCTCCACCGCGCAACCTCAGTGCGGAGGCATAAAGCCCGTGATTTATCCTGGCGTTGGGGGGAGGGGAAAGGGAGGGGGAGGGTGCAGGGGCCCTCCTTCCCTTTGCAAAAGGCCTTGCTGTGCATCCGGATTAGAAATGAGATTTATCTGGAAAATAAACAAAGGACAGCACCCCACCCCCACCCCCGTTTTCTCCCTTAATCACACCAGACAAGCTATCAAGCACCCACAAGCACTCACACCCAGTCCGTTCCGCTCCGCACAGCCACACACGCACGTGCACGCAATACGAACAGGCTTATTAGGAGACTGAGGAGGAAAAAAATAATTCCAACCTGTTCTTGTTGGGTGGGGTCCAACTCCTGACCCCCACCTCCACCCCCAACGTGTTAGCGAGTGTAACTGCCCCATAGGGTATGCTTAGCTACAATCTTTCTATAGGAAGCAAACGACTGGGCGTTTCTACCCAGAACACTGCCGATTGGATTCGAACTGCTAGCCTTTCAGCTCATCTCACTCACTGCCATCGAGTGGATCCCAGTGCTGAGCCGAGCAGAACTCCCTGCTGTGGGGTTCCCCCCCCCCGCCGGCTGTAACCCTTGATGGAAGTAGAAAGTCTGTCTCCCCGTTCTCCCTCGGAGCGGCTGCCCGACGACACCGGGGCTGAGTGCAAGCCGTTTGTACCGTCCCGGGATTCTATGAGACAGAAGAGGGGGAAATCTGGATCAAAGATGATCATTTGTAAGTTGATGAGAGTTTAAAAAACAAAGAACTAGCAGTCCCTTGGAGGAGGTTTCTCTTTTGAGGGCGTCAGCTGCTCCTCCGCTCGGATCCCAGCACACGGGCCCATGGGTGCCAGCCTCCGGGTGTTCGAAAGCGCCACAAGGTGTAGAGAAATGAAATTCCTTGCACAGATTGTAAGGTGGCAGTGCAATTCCAACACACCTGCCACTTTCTATCTTGTTGTTTTAAGGGAAACTCTGACCTACCCTTAAAAGATTTCCCTTCGGTCGGTCAGGTGGGCGGTTACTCTGGTCCACTTACCGTGCAAGATGAACTGCTAACTGTGCTGTCTGAAGGAACCCTCACCGGCTGCTCACTCGCCAGCTGCCCCTCTGCCTTTCTTTCCCTTCCTGCCCTCGTTCTGCCCTTCTTGGCAGCCATTTCTTCCCTAGAACTTACCCAGGACTGTGGGATACAGAAAGATTTCTCCGTGTATCATTCTAGAGCAACCAGACGGTACAATCTGACTCACCTCAGGTAGGGCCCACTCCCTTCTGATATTGTTCCCTTGAAGGAGTGCCCCAAGGCAAATCCGGGACCACTCAAGGATGACTAAGTTTAGGCTACTATATTGAGTCTAGGGTCCACCCATCTTGTGCCCCTATTCCCTCCCTTTACTATTGCATGTACACCCCTAGGTCATCCCCCTCTTATTGCTTGTATTGCCTATGTTACAATCCCTTCCTATGATGTAGGTTGTTATCTGTAACCAGGGGGCTTGCATGCCCCCAAAGATATATAAGCTCTGATTAGAAATAAAACCTCACGAGAGCTCTCTCCTGCCCTCTCGTCCCCCACCTCCACGTGTGCCACCAAGAGGAGCTGAGGTGAGCATGCTACCGTGAAATGTGTCTGACTTCTCATTTTACTCTCTCACCTCTCCCTTTTCTCTGACTTTACTATCATCTTCATAGATCTTAACCGTACAATTGTGTCTACCGAACCTGTGATCAGTTGTGGGGGCCTGGCTACCCCCACACAGGACTTCCTAATATCTTAACCCGGGGCTGCCACCTACCCTGCTAAGTGGCGGTGGGTTCTGTGGGCTAGAAAAATATGCAAACTGTATTTCAGTGAAGCATAATCCTGTTAAAGCACGATTTATCTATCGAACGGGGATTTGGATATGGTACAATTCAATCTTGCAGCTGCCAAAAGATTTCCAGTCCATCCAGAAGATGCCGAAATGAGAACAATCACTCATGTCGATGCAGTGCTGCACAGCGAACGAAAGATGTCCCAGAAACCTGGTGGTCGGGGGGGCAGTCAGTAGGGTCTGGTCTTCAAAGCAGGGTCCTAGCTGGAGAACTGGCAGCTACTTCCTGGGTGGAAGGTACTGGCACCTCAGGTTCACGTGTTTTAGGATTATGGGGAGAACAGAAGGCAGAAACGCTCGTGCTTGGATATGGCAGGAACCCTGCCCCTTGGCCAGCCAAGAGTGGCTAACGGATGGCAGCTGGCAACCCCAAAGGCAGGCATACTTAGCAGCCAGTTCCACCCGAATCAGCTGGAGCCAAGGTCAGGCTCTGTGCTGCATGCTGGATATTTGTAAACCAGGCTTATTTCCCAGAAAAACACCTCCTCGTGTTTACGGATGGACATTCCAGTTGCAAGCCAAAGAGTGAACTTTTCATTTGCTCCCAGCTGCCTTTGGCAGGATGGAGAGAAGCTGGAATATTATGCTGGGCCAAGTTGTCAGTGCCTTGGGTGAAAATAAGTCAATTTTTCATATGCTGGTCCAAGCTGCAGGTGCTGGGGTAGAGAAAGGTCAGTCCTGTTTTCTCCTTCAACAATCCAGAAGTCATGTCAAAGGAAGCACCTGGGAACTACCTGCATCTTCATGCCAATCTTCGGTCGCTTCTGGGCATTTTCAAATGTCTGAAGATGCACAGTAGCAAGCAGGCATTGAGGAGCAATTTATCTGCAAAGTTCTTGCCCTAAACTAACATTTCAAAAAAAAAAAAATTAGAAAGAGCAGCTTTGCCCAACAAGACCTAGTGGACACGGGTCGACTTGCCCT
Organism: Echinops telfairi; assembly: GCF_000313985.2. Lineage (NCBI taxonomy): Eukaryota > Metazoa > Chordata > Mammalia > Afrosoricida > Tenrecidae > Echinops > Echinops telfairi. Next base: position 83,049,848 of record NW_022103920.1, read on the forward strand.
TAAAAGTAGGATGACCTGGCTTCATGGCGCCTGGGGCGTTCTCTCGGAGGTCATTGCCCTGGCTTCGTTATTAATAGACTCCCTTTCACGCCCACAGGTGTCCCAGTTTGGATGCTAAATTATAAAGTCACCTTACCTGAGAGAGGAGAAATCCCAGTTGAAATAGATCAGCTTCTTTTAAGCACTCTAAAGGCAACCTGCAAATGAAATGAAGGAGTCGGGGAGGAAGAGAGAGAGAGAGAGAGAGAGAGAATGAACCTGCAGTCAATTCAATTGTTCAGCCAAATAAGACTGGGTGAGATTGTATCTGTTTTGTTCATGTAATTCTAATTATGAACCAATAATGTGGACTAGAACTAATTTTATTATAACCACCAGACTGCAATAAAGCGAACGCACAAAATAATTTGTGGATTCATGAGGCCCAGAGAAGAATGAGCTCCAGGTGGCCCGAGGAATGCCAGCCACTTCCCATCGCATAGCTCATCTGCGGGGG
>NW_022103920.1:83051244-83061612 GCF_000313985.2 Echinops telfairi
TTCTGCAACCTCAGCTTCTTTGAGCCCGCGGCCACGCTGCCCTTCTCTGTGCTCTGCTGTCTAGCCTGGCGTCCTGCACAAGGGCACCTGGTCTTGGTTGGCAAAGTAAATCTGCCAACAGGCTGAGAACCCAATTGGAGAAAGAAAAAAAAAAAAAAAGAGGATAGCAGTGCTGTTGATGCTGCTGTAGTTCGGTACCAACTCCGGTTCACGGTACAAAGCCCAGGCCCATCCTGCATGCTCACATCACTGGGCCAGCCCAGCTCATGGAGGGCTTCCTGCTGGCACGTCCAAAGTAAGTGTCTTAACATCACGTCACCCTTGCTTCTAAAGAACACCCTACAGCTGCATTTCTTCTAAGATCGGTGTGCTTGCTCTTCTGGAGTCTATGGTACAGCCAACAGCCTCCGCCAACACCACCGTTGCAGTGCGTCGACTCCTCTTCTGTCTTCTTCTTCCATTAATCCACCTTTACCTGCGGACGGGGAGATTGAAAAAGCCATCCAAGACTTGGGTCTGGCTCACTTTAGTCCTCAAAGCGATATCCGTGGACGTTTCTTAAGCACTTAGTACATGGCTTGGTATATTTATTTAAATGCTTCATAGAATTATCTCATTTTAGTCTCACAGAGTGATTAGAATTTAAGTAACGGTCACAAAATAATGGGGGGAATCCATGGCCCTTTATGAAGTTTATATCTGGATCTCAGAAAAAGGAAAGAGAAGTAAGTCCCTCTAAGAATGGCGGCTTTAGATAATTCATCTCATTTTAGCAAACACAGGGAACCAAGAGGCTGATGAACCCAACTCCATTCTTTTGTTCTGATTAGCTGCCAACCGGTTGGCAGATGAGTAATTTAGTTTGCAGAGCAAACCAAGGCACAGAGAAGTGGGTGATGGGCTCACTCCAGCCCTGGTCTTCCTTATACTGAAGCCATTGACCTCGACTATTTCTTGGTCCTCCTACCTGGCTACAGTCCCCCAACTTCAATTGCACTTTCCCAAGCAAATTATTATCAGCCCAGGATCAAAGGGCTCTGGAAATTATTGCCCCCCTCCCCCCCCATGGAGGGTTCCATGAACATGGTTTAGCTTTGTTAGTTGGCAAGGGGATGCTTGGCTGAACTGCCCATCGTTACTCTCCTTTGTCTCTCAGCTTTCTTTTTCTTAAGCACCAGTAGTGCCGGTGAACCACGGAGAGAACGTAGACACAGCTCCTGCCCTCCTGGGGCCTACAGAACAGACAGGGAGTAGACAACAGCAACCATTGCTTCTAGGGCACCTGCTCATGTGTGCTCGGGGTCATTCCCAACCAATGGTGCTTACACGTGGCCACGGCGTCAGTGGACGGCTGCAGACAACTTTTCTCAGTCATATGCTTGTCTTGGTCTAACTTAGATCACCTTAAAAAAATGGCAATGAAAAGGACCAATCACAACAGTGGCTTCTGCAGGGCTCTGCTGGGCCAGTTCTAGCCAAGGCAGAGAAGTGGGACCAGAAGGTGGCTGTTTGGTGGTGGGGGGGGTGGGGATCCCCAGGGTGTTTTTGACAGATTATCTCAACAAGCTCAGGGGCATAGGATAAGGAAATTTTATGAAAGCTGCAATGGAGAAAAAAAAAATTGTCATGGACTCTTTCCATCGGGGCAACACCCCTGCGCGTTCTTCCAGGGCTGCCCTAGGAGAATTTCAGTGAGATCCCTTACCCTGTCTACCCTACGGCCGTACGCAGGTCCTGTCAGACCACTTCTCAGTTCCTAAGTTCAAAAACCACTGGAAAGGAGAACCACGGGAGTTCCTCGAGGATGTCCAAACTGCGTCTGAGGCGGTGTGGATGGCAGAGTGCCGGATTCTCCTGGGAAGGGTAGAGCAGTGATTCTCCACCTTCCTGATGCCACGACCCTTTCAGACAGTTCCTCATGCTGTGGTGACTGCCAACCATATTTTCCTTGCTACTTCATCACTGCCATTTGGCTACTGTTATGAATCGGGCGACCCTGTGAAGGGTCTTTTGACCCCCAAAGGGGTCGCAGCCCACAGGTTGAGAACCGCTGGGCTAGAGCGATGGCAATGGTGCCTTCAGAAGTGTGGAGACCTCGATGGAGGACAGATCCATTTTGATCCTTTTGTTTAAAAAAGGTGTCTACAATCTTCTAGTCATACTTTCTGACATACCCGCATACAGTCATATAAAGGTCCCTAACCTCACTCCATGGAGTCCTGGTGGTGTAGTACTTGAGCGTTGGGCTGCGATCCCCAGTGTCGGGAGTTCAAAACCACCTGCAGCTGCAAGGGAAGAAGGATTGGGCTTTCGACTCTCGTAAGCAGTTCTAGTCTCAGAACCCCCAGGGACTCGTCATGAGTCAGCATGGACTCCATGGCGGTGAGAAGCACACACCATGGGATTGGTCTGGCTCTCAGGTCACATGCAGGGGTCTGCCCTGGTCCGGAGCTGTGGTGGTAGTGGCAATCATTGAACTTCAGTGAAAGTACCACAGACACAACCCCTGCTGTGGGCCAGACCTCTCTTCCAGTCACAATCAGAATGTTTTCTTCAGTCCTACGAGGTAGATTGGATTGTGCCCAATGTCTGGCCCCAAAGCCAAGGCCGCAGGAGGCAGAGAAACCTGCATAAATAAGGTGGGCAGTGGTCAGGTCCGGGTTCCAACTCGGTCCTGACAAGTTCCCTTTCTTTCCGCTGTGCTGCTGCCCAATCCACAGGACCGGTGGTTGCGCTGTCTCTCAAGCAAGGTGAGATGTTTCAGAGGACAGTCGAATTTCACTGAAAACCTGGCATCTGCCTCAGCTGGCTCATCTCCAGCCCACCTTCCCAGGGCTGCCACGCTGCATGCACCTCTCCCTGTGAAATGCTTCAGAGCCTCGCAGAGCCGTCAGGCAGAAATGTCTTCGCTTAGTCACGCCGTGGTTACGAGTTCTGCTGCAACCCTCAAGGTCAGCCTTTGAAACCACTAGCAGCCCCCTGGAGACAGAGGGACTTTCTACTCCAGGTTAGCGCGTACAGTCTCAGACACCCACAGGAGCCCGCCACCCTGGCCTATGGGGTCACTATCAGTCGCCGTCGACTAGATGGCAGTGAGTGGCTTGGTTGTTTTCAGTGTTGCAGGTGGTGCGATGGCCAAGGCGAAGGATGAGGCTGCCTGTTCCCAACTTGAAAGCAGTGGGTTTGGTTTTTTGTAGCACATACTCGGGGTCTCCACCAACCTTTCCACTCCGACAACCTCCCCACACTTCCTAGAAGAAAGCATTTGCTGTTTGCCTTGTTTTTGACAAAGAGCCCTGATGGTATAGTGGTATGGATACTCACGGAACTGCTAAGCACAGGGTCAGCGGTTCGAATCCACCAGGCACTCCGTGGAAGAGTGATGAGGCTGTGTTTCCTCCCCTAAAGGTTTAAAGTCTCAGAAACCAAAGGAGACAGTCCGACCCTATCCTGGAGGGTCACTATAAGTCAGAATCCGCTCGAGGGCAGTGGGTTTGGCTTGCCTTTTTGTTTTGGTTCTGCCTATGATTCTTGCTCCTCCATGCCATTGTTCCTCATTCACCCACGGTTCAAGGTCAAAGTCAAGGTCGCAGCCTCCCCCTGCCTTGCACCTCACTGTAGCCCAGCATCCATCAGGTTGGTTAGAGTTCTTCACTGGGAATGGTGGGGGTGGCTGGGAGGACCTGGAGCTCAAGAAGGGCCATGGCTTCTCTCGGGCCAGGACCTTGGGCAGTCATTGATACATTGTAGCCACATAGCCAATGCTTGGAAATAAAATGAAATTAACTTTCATTATTATAGAAGGGGATGGAAGAGGAAAAGCTACTCACCTTTTTTCCCCTGCCTGTATGTTCACAATGTTTGCTGCAACCTTGTAGAGGCAAGCTGGATTTTCCCTTAGAGTCCAACTATTATCTAAAATTCTCTATGATTACACATCGCCGTTTTCATTTGCAAAATGTGTGTAACTGAACTCGTTTCCCTTCCCAAGGAATACTAATATGCTTATCGAAATAAATTTGAACAATTTATCCACAATCTTCATTCGTATTTCATGGATGAGCTCTGTGTATCTTTTATTTAAATGAACGGGTCATGAAGAAAATAAAGAATGGCTCAATTATTACGTGTGACTATTAATCTCTAAAATTAAAAACTGTCCCTGTCCAACTGATTTACAAAGAACGTCTTAATGAGCAAAGAAACTACTTACAATGTTCCCTCTGAAAAATAAAAGTACAATTATGGTGAGGGGGTGGGAGATTTGAAGGAATTTCTTTTCAAGAAAACAACTGATTTGCTTCAAATTTTTATCCCAAGGTTACTGTTCAAATTATCTTGATATTGTGGTGGTAACACACTTAATAAGGAGCTATTCTATGCCACTCTACCACCGCCCTCCAAAGACGCTAGGCCCCAGACTCATAAATAAATGAAGAACGATGCTGATGTTTAAAACAGGACACATCTTCAGGCCTTGACAATGCCGCAAAAGTGACACCAGAGGGCACTGCAGGACCACGTTTAGTGATTTCAGGCGCCATTTTACCCTCAGCTTTAGAAAATAATTTCTTGAAAAAAAGTGTTAACCTTCTGAGCCCCGGACGTCATTTTATTTATGACTTCCAATATACTATCGCTACTGATCTTAACAAGCCCAGCTTGGAAGGTTATTTTAAGGACAATGCCCTAAAAATAAAAGACACAATCAGGTTTCCCGTGTGTTTTACCTCCCAGTAGAAAAATGAATTGTGTGTGTGTGTGTGTGTGTGTGTGTACGTTTTATTGTTTTATTGCAAACATTTATAATTCAAGTAACCACTCAGGAAATCCCAGTCTGTACGACAAGCATTTCCTTTGCCCCACCCCCCAATCTTGATGTTACAGGCAAAAGGATTGTCTTTTTTATTGCCCGTGTGACCATCTTCATGCATTTATTAACTCAATCAGTAAATATTTATTGAAGCTCTTAGGAGCCAGCGCCTAGGGCAGGTCCTGGGGGTGCCAGGATGCAGGCGCTCCAGCTGCTTCGCGGGGTCTTAACGCCGCCCCTGAGAAGGCGTGTCTTTCTCTGCTGCCCCACAGAGCAGAACCGGCTGGTGGCCACCCGGGGCACTAAGGGCCTGGACCACGTGCTCCAATAGAATTTCTACTACTGGCTGATTTTCTAAAGGAAAACACCAGGCCTTTCCCCCTAATCCTTCTTACCTGGAAGTTCCCCTAAAATATGCATAACATCCTAGCCACAGGCAACTCACCAATGGCAGAGATAGGTAGGCTGGCCAGAATCGAACCCTGGTCTCTGACATGGGTGTTGAAGATTTTACCAGTACTGATCCTTGGTGTAGTGCTTATTCATTGGGCTGCTGCTACCTGCAAGGTCAACAGTTCGAAACCACCAACCGCTCCTGGGGAAAAAGACTGTGCATTCTATTCCCATAAAGAGTTACAGTCTCAGAAACTCACAGTGCAGGTCTACCCTGACCTATAGGGTTGCTATGAGTCGGCATCAACTGCATGGCCCTGAGTTTGGTCCCTTGGTGTGAAGGAGCCCTGGTGGCCTAGTGCCTTATGCATGGGGCTGCAAACCACAAGGTCAGCAGTTCAAAACCACTGGTTGCTCTACAGTAGAAAAATGTGGCTTTCTACTCCCATAAAGAGTTGCAGTCTCTGAAATACACCGCCCTATCAGGTCACTGTGAGTCCGAAGTGATTCAATGGCATTGCGTTTGGGTTTGTTTGGTCTCTTGGAAATCCACGAGAAGTGACACAGTTGTTTAGATAATCTGTCTTTTCACTGACTGACTCTGCAAACATACATTTTTCCGATAGCAAATAATAAGATTCCAGCTTCCTAAACGTGAGGTTTTCAGACCGAACATCGAGGATTATAATTCTTTTGCTGGGACCACACGCTAAGGGGCTGAGTTTTTATGAATCACATACAAGGAATGCTTGTGGGATTGTGGGTTCTTCTCCCCCTTTTCGATTGCTATGTCGATTAGAAGCACTTACATCAAAGCTGAGTAACGTAGTCAAAGGGACTCAGCATATACTGACACATAGAATGGTCCATCTTCTCTGAACCCAGCCATTTCCTACTCAACAGTGTGGGCACCCAGGGTTGATCCAAAGAGGACAGCAGGCCACCTCCAATTTCTTCACCCTCCTCGTCCCCAAACTCCTTTACTATCAGTAGTCCCAACGGCTGGTGAAAGTCAGGTGAGAACATGACATACATTTTTACATCCAGTATTATCTCGTTTAATCCTCAAGGGGACCAGGAAGATAACCCCATTTTTCAGCCAAGCAAACTGAGACTGGCGCCTTCATCGTGGTTGTTATTGAGATGCCATCCAGGCCATTACGACCAGGCACAACAGAATGACACCTGGTTCCAGTCCTGCCCATCCTCACCATTGTCCTATGCTTGAGAGACCACGGTGCGGCCACCATCGCAATCGCTCTCCTTGGGGGCCTGCCTTTCTTCTGCACCTGAAGGAGGAGATTTCCTTGCCTCAAAATGACATGATCAGGATCCACGCCCAAGTCTATCTACCCCCCAAGCTCTGTTACTCTCCTCATTCTCAGCTAGCTACTCAGTGCATCTCCCTCAAACAAAGAAACCCAAGACTGAAAGCGATTGGCTATCAACGAACTCATGTCAATGCTCAGTTGGAGGCGAGTGTGGCAGACACAGCTATGTACTTGCCCGAATCCATCCTGTCTCCTGCCTTGGCATGCAGCAGGGCTACATTTCCCACCTTCCCTTGCAGTTAGGCATGGCCATTTGCATGGCTGTCTAGCCAATGAGAGATGAGTAGAAAAGAGTCAACCACTTCCAGGCCTGCCCATGAGAACCTTCTGCGCCCTCCTGCCCTCTCCCCTTCTTTGCCAGTCTTGGCCAGAGGCAGAGGTGTCCACAATGAATGTTGAGGTCATTGGCGGAGGGGTTGGTGGAGCCACAGAATGAAAAAGGCTTGGATGCTTGAGTCACTGAAGGCACCCTGGTGGCACAGTGGTTAAGTGCTGAGCTGCTCACCCAAAGGTGAGTGGTTTGAACTCACCATCCACTTCAGGGGAGAAAGAAGTGGCTGTACGCATTCACGCAGGCGACAGCTTGGGAAATCGATGGGGCAGCCTCTTCTCTGTTCCATATCAGCATTCTGAGTTGGGATCAACTCACCGTAGGAGGTTTGGTTTTTGACCCGCTGAGTGGAAGGTGCCACCAACACTGACAATAAACAGGATGTGCATTTCCACTGTGTTCGGCCAATGGGATCTGGAGTTGCTGGTTACCCAGAGAGCCTTCTGTAGCTCATACCCAAGGAAACGATGGTGGCCGTCATGAAGGCTTCCATGTGTCTGCTGCCCAGGGGCCTTGGCACATTGCTTCGTCTCTGGGAGAGTGAGATTGTCACACGCTTCTGAGCTTCACAAAAGAAGAACCTGGAGCCAGGTGATTGCGTAGGTCTTCCCCGGACCCACGGTGCCCTTCTTCACCCACCGAAGCCATGGCCCTCACCACTCCTCCTTACACGAAGGAGTCAAGAAAGACTTGACTCAAACATTTACTAGCCAAGACATTTTCTTTTGCTCATAACACCTTTCCTTTACTCCGCTTGGCAGCTAAAAGCAGGGTACAGCCCTCTCAACAGTGGCAGGAATGTGTAAGGTACCCCCATCACGAGGGTGGGCGTTTGCTCATGGCTCTGCCTCCTCTGCCCACCCTCCAGCCCCTTCGCAGTTTGGGTGGGGATATAAGTAACCACCAGCAAGAGCGAGAGAAGTGCCAGGGAGCGGGAGAACTCGTCCCCACTGCTTCATCAAATGGTGCCGTCTGGGCATCTGTCACACAGCTTGCAATTCAGGTTATTACGCTGGGTCTCTGATTTCTTCTAGTAACATCTAGTTATAGATTAGAAGTCATTGGAGCTGATAAAGAGGGAGGGGGCAGAGCATTCAAGAAATTCCTCGGAAACTGGCCAGAGTTAACCACATCTCTTCTGAAATGGGGTCAGTGTCTAGCCCATGCTTCCGCTCTGCTGGGGGACGAATGGGCAAAGAAGAGCGCTGGTTAGGGTGTTGAGGTCTTGGGAGAGAGGGAAGGGCAGGGTCACACACACACACACACACACACACACACACACACGGAACCAAACTATCTCCTTGGAGGGCTCCAGTAAGTGTGGACATCCAAAATGAGATCCTGTTGGTGAGAGCACTTTGGACATCAACGGTAATGGTTGTGAAATCCTGGCATTCTTAGCAGTCAATGTGTGTGATTCAAGCCGCATCATTTTCCATCCCCTCAACGTGGTCTGCCTGAAAGGAAGCTACTGTTCATAGAGAGAAATGCGGCCCAGAGAGACTTAATCACACCGATCCCGGTCAAAGCAGAACAGAGGTACGCTGTTCACAGCACCTGTGACTCCCGGCAGAGGCTCCCCAAACGATATGGGCAAAGCCTAGAAACTTAGGTGGAATCAAGGTCTTTGCTGATGTTATTAGGTGAAAGATCTGAGATCTTTCTGGATTTTCTGTGGAAGCGCTAAATCTAGTAATAAGTATGCTTCGGGACACGCAAACAGGAGAGAGAGAGAGGTGAGGAGAAGACCATGTGCAGACGGGACCTCTCGAGATTGGAGTGATGCAGCCACAAGCCAAGGACAGCCCGGAGCCATCAGAAGCTGGAAGAGGCGAGGCAGAATTCTACCGCAGCGACTCTGGTGGGAGCCTGGCCCCTGCTGATCCTGTGATTTCAAACCGGGTGTCTAGAACTGTAAGGGAATACATTTCTGTTGTTTGAAGCCCCGCTAAAACAGGTCAGCCCCCTTTGCTGAAGACAATTCCTCCTTCTTCCCGAGTCTTGTGGCTCATCCAGATTAACTGTGTGATGCCACGCCTCTCCTGCCTTACCTGCTTTACACATGAACTCCTTGCAGACGGGGGCCTCGGTCCAGAACTCCCTGTGGCCCTCACCAGGGTTCTCAGAATTGGACCCTAGTGGAGCTTCCAGAAATAAAACCTAGTGAGCCTGAGGCCCGAGTTTTGAGGGTTGTTAACAAATGGAGTAAAAACTGTGAATGGTGGCGGTATTTGGCTGCCTGCATGCCTGACCACGAAGAGCCAGACAGCTGTCAGCAAGAGAGGGGCATAGTGTATCTCTCTGTATTAAAATCAATTTGCTGAACCACGGTGGTGGATAATAGGAAAACCCATTGTTTTCCCTCTTCCCCTCTTTCTTCTGTAACACACCCCTCCCTCTCTGATCTTAGGAGGAAGAGCCGGGGTGGGTGTCTGTCCCAGACTTGGCCATTTAGAATAGAATTCCCCCTCCCCCTCCAATCCCAGACCAGAACTTTCTGCTGAAGCTTACCCAGTCTACCTCCATCCTTGGGGTTTTTTTCTGTTTTTGTTTTGATCCTTAAGAGTCCTAACTTCTAAAACTCACTGCATGCATTATTTTAATGGGCAAGCCCCTGACCCAGCCCACATTACAAACCACCATAATTAGCCAGGGTAAAATCCAAGGTTAATGATGAAACAAATTAATGCACAGTTTAAAAAAACATAAAAGTGCTCTGTGACGACTGCAAGATGGAATAAGGTTAATTAAAGTAATTTTCAAAATATTAACAGGGCCATCGTCCCAGCGCGTGCACAGGAATATCACCAGCACAGTTGAATCATTAAAGGATTTAAACAATTTATAGAGCTCTGGATAAAGCATTTGTTTTTTGTGAAGGTCACGGGGTGGGAAAAACAAAGAGTAGACTATTTAGCTTTGTTTTATTTGTGAGCCCATTCCGTCCTCTCCTGGCTTTGGCGTGATGATAAGCAAGACTCACACCAGGCTCCATGTTACTCGTAGGTTTCTATTTACAAAAGAGTGATCCGGCTTCTAGGAAAAAAGAATGGATTAAGTTTAACCATTCACAAATGGACAGTTATTTGTAGGTCCGTCCACAGGAAGATCCCGCCGGGCAGGGCGATTTGTCATTTTCAGGGCTTGTTTGGCCGCCCCGAAGAGCCACGGGTTGGAGAAGAAAACAGCGATATTTCTCCCATCGCTCCTGCTACTTTGATTGGTCATGAGGCGATGCGGCTACCACGTTTAATTTTTAAAATGCAACGTTATTTGGGAGAATATTAACCTAATCAACACAGCGCACGTAAATTAACGACAGCGCATTACCTGATAGCAAAAATAATATTAGCCAAAGAATCTAAATCCACGCCTGACACAGACTCCATCTTTCAGAGGTGGACATGGACCACGTGTCTGGGTTGCACACGGTGGTCCCCTCTCTCTGGGCTCCTTGGAAACCATGGGCGCAGGGACAAAGGGTCAGCGGTTGGTGGGCA
>NW_022103920.1:83063098-83076566 GCF_000313985.2 Echinops telfairi
ATCCCCCCTGTGGGGTAGACACTGGACTGCTAGCCATCAGGTCGGTGGTTCAAAGCCACCAGTTGCTCCTGAGAGGAAGATGAGACCGTCCGCTCCCATAGCGGTTTGCAAAGCCTCAGAGACGCTGTCTCGGGCAGAGTTGGCTCAGTGCAGTGGATGTTGTTTGTTTTCGTTAACGGTATTATCTGGATACGGTGCTTTCTTTTTTTTTTTTAATCATTTGATCTTACATCATAGTTTTTCAATATTTATTTACTACCAAGGACTAACCTCAAAATGAGATTTTAATGCTTTTGATGATAATTTGTCATTAAACACCACAATGTTTTTAAGTAATCTGATTGTTGACTACTATAAATAGCATTCCAGAAAGTATTTTTATCCATGAACTTTTGACCACCAACCAAGGCCAAACTCACTGCCCTCAGGTCAATTCTGCCTCACAGTGACCCTGTAAGACAGGGTAGAGCTGCCCCAGTGTGTTCGAGACTGTAACTCTTCACGGGATTAGAAAGCCCTGTCTTTCTCCCACAGAGCAGCAGGTGGCTTCGAACTGCTGACCTTGTGCTTAGCAACCCAACGCATAACCCACTATCCCACCAGGGGTCCTCAGCCTTTGATCACATCTTGCATTAACTCCTTAGGATAGCTTCCTTGTCACACCAGTCCTCTCCACTCACGATGACCTTACAGGACAGAGTAGAACTGCTCCATAGGGTCCCTGAGACTGTACATCTTTCCCTGAGCAGACAGCCTCATCTTTCTCCCACTGAAGAGGATGGTGGGTTTGAACTACTGACTTTCCAGCCGGCAGCCCAGTGCCTAGACCACAGCACTACCAGCCCTCCCAGGATAGCTTCCTAGAAGTAGGATTACTAGGTCAAAGTATGTGAAGAGTGTTAAGAGCTTAATACATTTCGCCAGTTTAAACATATATATATATATATATTTTTTTTTTTTTTTTTTTTTGGGGGGTATCTTTGGCAAAAGTTTACACAGCAACATAGGCTGCCATTTAACAACGTGGACACAATTTACTCAGTGGCATTGGTTATATTTTATCCTATAGGACAACTTTCCCATTATTTCCGTTCTGGCAGTTTGGTTTCCTATGATCTGATAGTGCTCCTGTCTAGCCTCTCATCTTTGCTTTAGAGCAGTGTTTCCCAAAGTGGGCCATCCCAGCCCCTGGTGAGCGCTGGAGTGAACCAGGGGAATTGCAGGAGAAGATGCCTACACTGTATCCTAGAGTATGGGCTATACTACAAACATTTTTAATGTTCAGGGGGGCACTGAGAAATTTCTTTTTTTTTTAAAGATCATTTTATTGGGGCCTCTTACAACTCTTGTTACAATCCATGCATCAATTTTGTCAGACATATTAGTACATAAATTGCCATCCTTCTTTTCTAGACATTTGCTTTTTTTTACACTTACTTTCTGTTGAACCCTTGGGATCAGCTCCTCTTTTCCCCCCCTCCCTCCCTCTCCACCCTACCTTTGTGGCCCCTTGATAGATTATAGATTGTTATTGTTTTCATATCTCACACCAACCGCTGTCTCCCTTCCCCTCTGGTTTCTGTTGTTCTTCCCCCTGGAGAGGTGTGTGTGGTTATATGTCATTCATTGCGATCGGTAGCCCCTTGAGAAATTTCTTTTTGACCAGAAGGCTGTGGGCCACCTCAGTGTGGAACCTAGAGTAAGTGTTGACATTTGTTACCCTGTTGTGCTAGTCCAGGTTGACTAGAGAAACACATCCAGAGACACTCATATGTGTGTAAGAGAGAGCCTTACATCAAAGAGAAATTGTATATTGAGAAAACATCTCAGCCAAGTCTAGATCAAGTCCATAAGTCCAATATATTAGCCTATATGTCCGATACTAGTTCATAAATTCCTTTCAGACTCACAGAGCATATGCAATGATGCCAAATGCAGGAAGGTCACAGGCCAGGTGGTGGAAAGTCTTGTGGATCCAGTGGCAGTGGAAGCATCTCCATGTGGCTCCTCAAGCTCCTGCCTGTCTCCCCAAGAGGAAAGTTGAAACAGAAAGAGAGTGTGTCTCGCTTCCAGGGAGGAAGAGAGGCTGTGACCTGATTTGACAGGCTAAAGTCTACCCCTTCACTCTATGTATCAAATAAATTTGATAAATAAAGTCACATACGTGAAATTATGTAACTACCACACATGTAGATGCCAAACTGCTTCTTTGTTAAAGATGCTTATCCATGTACACCTTCCGCACAGTGACTGAGATGCCCTGACTTGCTGCATGTTCAGCCACATCAAGGATTGCTGTTTTCACCTTTGCCAACAGGGGGGGGGGCCACCGTTGTAACAGGTGGCATGACTGGGGAGCAGGGAGGGGTTGTTAGGGGAGTCACAAGCCTGGACTTGAGTTTGTGCTCTTCCTTTGCGTGGTCCTGTGGCTTTGTGGGAAACCATTAGCAACAAGTTAAAAACATCATAGTGTTGGCTGTCCAGTGGGCTAGGGAGCGTGAGGGTGCCACGTCAATGTGAAATGTAAGGGTTCCTTGTCATCGCGAAAGGCACCTACCTCTTGCTACTGACAACCTAAGAAAGATAAGGAGTTACACATGTCCATGATAAACACCCCAAAAGAAAATTTGTAAAAATTTTAGGATTTAAAAACAAGAGACAGGAGGATTTCCTGCTTTTATATTATCTTGCATGCCTTTTGGGGCTCCCCAAAAGAAATAAATTATGCAGTACCTAAAATCCCAGGTGAGGCAAACCATGAGCAAAGTAAAGCTGAATATTCTCTTGGGTTATGCAGATGCTATCAATGGGCAACGCGTGTGTGGAGGACAGATTCAGGCACAACAGACATTTAGATGGATGTGGCGTGAACCCAAGACATTTCCTTATTATCTGCCACAACCCAACACCCAGATGCCTTTCTAAGCAGACCACGCAGTTTCTGTCCCTCAAACGCACACCATTGCTTTCGGTGCCGTCAGTCCATTCCGGCTCATAGCCACCCTGTATGACATAGCAACCCGATGTGGCACAGCAGCCCGACCGTAGCATAGCGACCTCATAGCACGTAGTGCCCCTACATGACAGTCCCTTCTGCAGACTCCCTCCTTTCCGAATGTAGCAAACATTCCCCCATTTGCTCAGTTTGGGGAGACACGTTTTTTGTCTCCAGTATTCCATTCTGGGTCCTTGAAGACCGTATTCAGTCAAACTCCCACTCTTCCCCTCTGCACCGTGTTCCATGAACAGAACCGTGACTACATCTGCTAAGGCTCACCCAGGATCTTCTTTCTCTTGACGTCTTTCCCAGCCCCTCCGAGGGAAAGCTCTTCCTTCTCCCGACGTGTTCCTGTGACTCCCAGGTTACCTGGGAATTCCCTACGGCTTGGCCTGGTCAGACCTTCCATCGCTTCCTGTGTGGAACTAGGTCTCGCCACGTAAGCCACAAACTAGCAGAAGAAAGAACTGCCTCTTGGCACTTGTAGCTCTGCGCATTCTTTTGGCCCCATAGTAACGTGGTTGATAAAGAAGGAAAGTTTTACTCAGGGCCAAGGGATCATTTTCCCAGTAAGTCCCACTGGGGGCACTTCCCTGGACTTTATCCCATTTGGCACGAGGGAAATGGAGGTCAGGCCAGTGCCTCGGGCCACGTCTCTTCGGGGGACTGTTTAACTGTCTTCACAGAATTAAGAATAGCTCACAGCCCAGAAGCAAAGGCTAATGTGGGCAATCCTGTTCTTCCCTCGCGTTTTCATTCCCCTTGAATCACTCTCTGTCCTCCTCTCTACGTATATCTTCGTTCTGTCATCGATTTAAAAGAAAGCAAGACAGAATTTTGCTGTCATTATTATAACCCCACAAAGAAGCTATCAATGCGAGGGCCATGATGTCTTATGCCCTTATCAAGTGAAGAGGTGGGACTTGGGTGTGTTTGGTGACAATCTGAGATCCTTTTTGATTTCTAGAGCCAGAACATTTGGGGGCGGCAAAGAACAGAAACCTAAATTATTCCATTTATTCACATACTGTGTTGTTTTCTACAGGATAGAATAGAGAGTCAGGGAGCTGTGTCAGCCTGACCTAGACACTAGACATGACATCTCTGCAGATTGACAAATGGAACATGGATTTTCCAGAGCACCGTGCAGGGCTCTGCTGGACTGAGGAACAGTGCCACCACACAGGGTCCGCCTCCTCGTCGTCGTCTCCCTGGGCAGCTGTGCGGGCTCAGAACATGATTCTAGTTATTGAGAGCTCTGGGGGAAGGTTGCGATGTCTGGCTTCAACTCTACTGAATATAAAGATTCTGGCCAGGTCTGTCCACAGTTGGGACATTCGCCCTGGGCGATGACTCAGGCAACTTTCCTCAGACTTTACCACGTGGTTACAAAAGAGAGTACTTGGCCAGCGTCCCAAGAAGAGGTCTGAGAAAGAGCTCAGCCAACTACAATCCAGCCAACTACAATCTCCTCCCAACATTAGGTCAAAGTTGTCCGCATGAGCTCGAGGACTTAGAGGCTCAAGTCGGAGCACTGACCAACCGAAGATGTAAACAACTTCACTCCGGGCCCCTTCAGAAGTCATTCTGGGGGACTCATTGTCCTAGTGGCAGTAATGTTCCAAGAACGTTCATTAGGGGGAACGTTGCGATCTGAATTTGGCTCTTCTTCCTACTCCCAAAGGGTATCATTCCATCATCCAGAACTTTCAACTGCTCACCAATGTCCCTGCCATTTCACATTTCATTCCTATTTTGTTGTTGTTGTTAACTCCGGCTGACTTGGCCCCCGACTCATAGTCACGCCCCACACCATGGAATGACACCTGCCTGGTCCTGTGCCATCCCCATGATGGATTATGATCAACTGTAATGATCTGTCAATTTGGGTGGGGGTGGGGTGGGGGAGGCTGACTTTCAGAAGAGATGTTCAAGCTTTTCTTCCCAGTACATCACCTGTCTTAGTCTGAAAACACGACTGAAACTGGTGGAAGCATTAGAGCCACAGCCACGCCTTCACTGATGGATTGGGGGTGATTGTGCTTGAGGTGCATTGGCTGGGATTCAAACCCAGGTCTCCTACATTACTTGACTCGCTGCCATCAAGTTGATTTAGACTTACAGTGACCTTGTAAGCCAGAGTAGAACTGTCACTGTGGGTTTCTGAGATTATAAATCTTCAGAGTAGAAAGCCTCTTTTTCCTACAAAGTGGCTGGTGGTTTTGAACTGCTGACCTTGCGGTTAGCAGCCCACTGTGTAACCACTAATACCACTAGGGCTTCTTGGTTTCCTACATAGAAGGTGAGAATTCTACGACTGAAGCATAAAATTTCCACTTCAAACCCAAACCCTCTGCCATTGAGTAGATTCTGACTCGTAGCAACCCCGTAGGTAGGGTAGAGTGCCCCTGTGGGTTTCTGAGGCAGTAAATCTCTACTGGAGCAGGCAGTCTCATTTTTCTCCCATGGAGTGGCTGGTGGGTTTGAACCTCTAGTCTTATGGTTAACAGCCCTAGGTCCTTTTTAATTTTCAGAATCACTGTATAATTAACGACATCAACAAAAAATAGATAAGTCCATGAAGAACTCAACATCACATTTTCCATGGTTTTTGAAATTGGATAGCTTTACTCTGGCTCCCAGAGTCCGTCACACCATGAGTTAGTCTGGGTAGACTAGGAAACAAATCCACAGAAACTCATATATGCATAAAAGAGAGTTTCATATAAAGGGTAAGTGTACATTCAGAAAGCATCCCAACCCAGTGCTGTCCAAGCCCATAAGTCCAACATTAGCCCATGTGTCTGACACCAATCCACAAAGTCCTCCTCCATCTCACAAAACAGATGCAATGATGCCGACTGCAGGAGGAAAGCCGAGTCAGAGAACGTGTAAGCATCTCAGCGCTGGCAGAGGTCTCCACACGGCTGCTCCAGCACCCAGGGCTGCATCGGGGTAGGTCCATGCGGCTTCTCCTCAGGGGTGTCTCACAGGAATTGAGCCTTGTCAGCTGAAGCAGGGAGCTGGCTAAGGTAGCTGCACCCTGGTTCAACCATCAGAAAGCAAGAGACTCAAGAACTAGAAAGACGAAGTTCACTGAGCCATTTCTCTCTCCACCCTTCAATTAATACCACATGTGTTTATCGGTCAGGTTGGCACAATATACCTTAACTATCTCACACCAACACCACCAGCCTCCTTCCTGCCTTCATCTTCGGAGCCTTTACAAGCACAAGGCCAATAGTGAATAAAAGAGTGTCTGCCGCGACTGGGAGCTTGGTGGGGTAGTGGTTACACCTTGGGCTGCTAACTGCAAAGTCAGCGGTTATAAACCACCAATTGCTCCTAGGGAGAAAAATGGGCTATCTACTCCTATGCAGAGTTACAGTCTTGGAAACTATAGGGGCAGTTACACCCTGTCCTATAGAGTCGCTATGAGTCCACGTTGACCCGATGGCAGTGAGCTTGGTTTGGGTCTTGGCTAAGACTTATCATATCTGACCTTAACCCTCTGTAGGAGGTAAGTTCCAGGAGTTAAATTACCAGCGTATACCTTCCTTAAGCAGCTGAACCTGAGAAAATGAAAGGGAAATAAAATGATCCCCTTGAGTAGAAATTGAATTTCTGCCATAATCAAATGTGATAAAACATGTGAAAGGGCTTTGAGGATTATTAATAGAGTACTAAGAACAAGAACACATGAGGCAGTAAAAGGAGCGTAAGGGTTATCATGCCATTTATAGGGGTGGGGGGAGTTGAATAAATACTACCATTAATATTTTTTATTCTATGTTCAAAAAATCAAAATAAGTCTGTGGAAGAGTAAATAAACCCAAGCCAAGCTCATTGTCATAAAATGGGCACCGACTCATAGCAACCCTATAGGACAAGATAGACCTGCCTCTAGTTTTCTGAGACTGTAACTCATCACAGGAGTAGAAAGTCCAGTCTTTCTCCCATGGAGAGACTGGTGGTTTCGAACTGCTGACCCTGTGCATCGCAGCCCCATGTGTAACCACGAAGCCACTAGGTCTCCTCAGAAGAGGTACAAGGACTCTGCAGTGGTGCCTGTACTCACCAACGCGTCCAGTCTCCATTACAGTGAGACTGTTGCCATTGGCTCTGTGACCATGGGTGACCCACAGAGCAGAAGGGCTGTGTACTGCTGCGGTCCAGAGACCTCCTGTTCACATGCCTCCTGTGTCAGCAGCCTGGTTCTACTCCTAAGATGTAGGAAATCCGGATCCCTGAGGCACCAGGTGGAGCATGTCCTTCCACTCAGAATGCAAAATTCACTTCGAAAATCAAGCCAGGCGGTTTTCAGTGTTTATTTAATACCACTGCATAGCCACGGCTCTGTTAACAAGTACTTTAGCTTTTTTTTCTTTTAAATTCAATGTCTTTAAGAACTTAGTGTTGGTGCCCTTCAGAGATACCCGTGATGGAAAGAAGTATTTGTGAATGGTGTCGTTCTTGTACTAAGTCTATACCGTCAATGATCTAGCTATCGAGAGAGAATCAATCCCCAGTCAGATAATGCTGTATATAGTGAGTAAATTTCTAACCTGACGGCTTCCCAGATTAAAACAGCCGACTTTGGCATTCAAAGGTCTCATTCTGAGACAGCCCTTTATTGTCTCTTAGACCCTTAGTAATTTAATCATTTCTCTCTGCTTTGGTTTTTAGATGTGGAGAAGGCCCTGCCTCGGAGGGTTCTGGTGAGCAATAAGAACTGTAAAGCACTTTCCTGCGCAAAGTGCTACATAAATACTTAATGACTTCCTCTGATGATGTCATGGGCAGGGGCACTAGACTTTTCAGTGAAATATTTTCATTTGAGTTATAGCATGTGATACTCGAGATGCCAAGACCTGATGGATGACTGAAATAAGAACCCCTTGTTTTTCTGGTGTCCAGATAATCTAATCATGTCTCCTTCATCTAAAAAAAATAAAAATCACCTCAGGTTAAATCCATGCAGGATTCAGAGAACAAAGAGGAGGCTAATGATGGCCTCTCTAAAGACAGAGGCCAACGATATAGTTTTGCCATGGAGTTGAATTTTGACTCTGGGCACTGCTGTGTTAGGAAGGAGACCTGGGTGTTAGGCTGGGCTGTCTAGAGAAACAAGCCAGTGACACTCGTATATGTACAAGAAAGCCTCCCAGCCCAATTCAAGTCCATGGGCCCATGCGACCTCTTCAGACTCATGTAACCAAAGGCCGATGATGCAGAAAAGGGGAGCAGAAGTGGGGAGATTACAGGCTGGTGGGTGCAGCGTCAAGTGGATTCAAGATCTGTGGGAGCATGATGGAGTGTCCCCGGCTTGGAAGTTGACTCCCAGGGACAGTGGCCCACAAGGGCCCACCCCTGGAGGCAGACACAGAGTCACAGCAAGGCTGAAGGTGAAGGGCAAGAGAGGAGGAGCCTCAGTGTCTCTCTTATTAAAAGGTCCCATCATAAGTGGAAGCAGATCACTAGGCCTTTCTTCCACATTGCTGCGAGGTGGGCTCAAACCACCCACCTTTCAGTGGCAGTTGAGTGCAAAGTCAGCAGGGGTCCCATCAGTCTTAGAGCTGTCAGATTTACTCATTCCGTCTGCTTCGATAGGAAAATACTCTGTTGGCCTTTTCCCCTCTTTTGTAAACTCCCTTTGGATTAGCAGATCACATGCCCATGTTATTGGGCGCAGGTCAAGGTGTGAATGGACCAGGCACCGACCTTCTAGGGAAAGTGGGTTTCTTGTTCTCAAACATAGCAGAGAAAGTGGTTTGGTCAAATGTATTCATGCACCCTAGGGAGGCCGCGTTCCTTTCTGTAGAGTCAGAAGGGAGGAACGCAGGGGCAATTCCTGGGGTAAAATGGTTTTCAATTTAAAAAAATAGTTTTGGAAGTTCCCTAGTCATTTCTCTAGATATTGTAAAATAAGCGTTTGAGAAGCTCTCTTTGATAGGTCAGTTGACAGTGAAACTCTATCCACACGGAGGCTTCACCTGTGAGTTAAGGTAACTGGAAAATGCCAGACAGGGCCTCGCCCCTTCTCCCTGGTCTTCTCGTCATCCCCAGTGTTTGCCAAATGCCTTCTTTGCATGAGTGCAATGCAATGTACACAACACCATTAACAGGCCCTCATGTAATCCATGCAATAGTTCTGTATCATAGGAATCATCTACCCCCCTTTTCAGAAGGGAAAGGATGCTCAGAGAAGTCAAGTAACTTAACCTTCGGCAGACGGTTAGTAAGCAGCATCTCCTGGGTTCAAACCCAGCCTAGCCACTCCCTCTGTCTGGGCACTTAACACACCCCAATCACCACTCACGGCCGTAGAGTTGATGCCGACTCATAGCGACCCTTTAGGACAGGGTAGAACCACCCCTGTGAGTTTCCGAGACTGTGACTCTTTAAGGAGTAGAAAGTTCCATCATTTCCCCCAGGAGCAGCTGGTGGTTTTAAACTGCAAACCTTGAAGTTAGTAGCCCAATGTATAACTACTACTACGCCCTCTATATAACCTCTCTGTGCGGGCGGGTAAGAAAGGGGCAGGAAGTGAGCCAAAGTTATAGCTGCTTCTTTAACTTAGGATCAATGAACATGAGAAACATGCTGATAGCCCCCCATTGCTGGAAGCCAACTTTTTCATCCTTTGGGGGAAAGGAAAAGAAGTAGGTGACGTGGCTCATATGATACCACATCGTTTCCAGCACAGTAGTGTCGGGGCTGGCACAGTATCCAGAGTTTTTCCACCTCCCAAGCATACTCTTTCCACTGTAACAACCCCCTCCCCACAAAACCAGACAATTAGACTTACTGCCATCGAGTCAGCTCTGACTCATCGTGAACCTCTAGGAGAAGTAGAACGGCCTCTATGGGTTACCAAGACTATCCTCCGAAACCATCATGAGAGCGGAAAGCCTCGTCTTTCTCCTGCAGAGCAGCTGGTGGATTTGAACTGCTAGGTCTGTGATTAGTAACCCGACTTGTAACCCACTCCAACACCAGGGCTCCTCCCCTCCTCCCAGTGTTTTAAAATGCAGGGAGTCTCTGTTCTGAACTCAACAGCTACATGCACCTATAGTTGTGAAACACCCCTATAAAACACCCTACCTTTGAATCTGTGTCAACTTCTAGTGACTGTAGGGACCCTGTGGGACAGGGTAGAAGTGCCCCTGTGGGTTTCTGATTCTGTAACTCTCTAGGGGAGTAGAACGTCCTTTCTCCCAAGGGTAGGCTGGTGGTTTCGAACTGCTGAATTTGGATCACTACCACTGTGCCGCCAAGGATCCTAAGCCCTATAAAGCTCATAGTTACTAGAGTTTCCGTACAGACATGTGTGAGTTTATTCCAAACAAAGCACGCTTAATTGTATCTTGGCCATCAGTGGATAGCTCCAAGTACTTAGTAAAATACTTGTCTTACCCTTGTTGGGGCCTTTCCAACGGATGAAGGTTCGATCCAAAGAGTGGCTTCCACGGGCATCTGCTGGGCCAGTCCACTGCCAGGCAGAGCGGTCAGCACCAAAGGCGATGGAAGTTGATGTTTAGGATCCAAAGGTATAATCTTGATAGAAGCCCACCCACCCCCGCAAAGCACAGAGCAACGACCAGGGCGTATTATGGAGAAGGTTTAAGAAAATTGAAAACTACAGTGGTCCGAAAAGCACAGGAAAATTACATCCCCCCCAAATTTTTTTTCCTTTCAGGGAAAGGCACCTGCCTATGGTTTGAGGGTGGCAAAGGCTGTCCCTACGGGAACTTTGTTGGGAAACTAGCTCCTCCACGCTAAAGCCCTGATCTTACTCCTTCAAGACACCTCTTTGTTCCCCAACCTCAAGGAAGCACAGTATGAGTCCTTTGGGGATGCTGAAGCTGCTGTTTTGAGATGGTGCAAGTCAGGAAGGCAGACGTCGCCAGGAAGAGCTAGAGAGCGAAGAAACTCGGGCTTTGCAACACCAGGACCTGGATTGAGGCTGCGCTGGGGACAACAGCATTACATTTTGATATTTTTGTTTCATAGAGTTTGTTTAATCGCTCTGTAGGAGTACTTTTTGACTTGCTCTCTCAGAGTGGTTCATAATAACTAAGTGATGCCACTTTGCCACTCTCATCAAAACATTACGACTGCTCTTACTGCGTTAGGAGGTTAAAGATGCGCTAGTGTATCTGGAAGTGTTTCTTTAATGCTTTAGGTACACAAAGGTAGACTCAAAAAATCTCAAACTCACTCCCATCGAGTCAATTCTGACCCATAATGACCCTATAGGACAGGGTAGAACTGCCCCTGGGGGTATCCAAGACTGTAACTCTTTAAAAGAGTAAAAAGCCTCAACTTTCTCTCTCGGAGCAGTTGGTGGTTTCGAACTGAGGACCTTGCAGTTAGCAGCCCAACACGTAACCACTGTGCCTCCAGTGCTCCTCTATACATTAGCTACTAAGACATACAGTTGACTAAGTGACATTAAATATGAACTGTACCATATGGTTCCAACTTCCACACAAATTTGACCCCAAAACAAACATTGGAATGGACTCATCCAGAATTGGGCCCTGCCTGTAACTGAATTTAGTTGATCAAAATGTCAAGCCCTGGTGGGGCAGTGGTTAAGCACTAACCCAAAGGGCACCAGTTTGAACCCACCAGCTGCACCAAGAGACAGTTTGCTTCCATGAGGAGTCCAGTCCTGGAAATCCTGCGGGCAGTTTACTCTGCCCTGTAGCGTGGCTAGGACTCACCATCAACTCAATGGCAACATGGTTTGGTTTGGTTTTAAATCAAGATATGAAGGCCAGTGGTGGGTCACGGTAGAGCCACCCTCCAGCCTTCCATGCGGGAGAACTGGGTTCAATTCCTAACCAAGGCCTGGGGGCTGCTATGACGCTGAGCTTCCTGACTTCCACAGACGACTCCCAAGGATTAGCCAGGGAAACTGCCCAGGTCATAACAGTCTGATCCTGCTGTACGTGGATGGGGGTCACCCGGTGAGTGGGGGGCAACCCGAAGGCTGACTGGAGGCAGCTAACAACAGCAATCAAAATATATCACTGTAATTGTTGTAATGGCCTAAAATAGTCTGTTGTGAGCATTTACGTGGTGTGAAAAGGCCAACCCTCACATTGGTTGATTCGGCAAACATTTCACAGGGCTGACCATTTGCAGAGTTCCTCTCCCCACTGGTCTGACTCAGAGGTGAGGATCCAGGAGAAAAGTGGTCTGGTGGGTCCCCGCCCACGTCAGAAGGTTTCAGTCTAATGGATCTCATGGTTTAATGAATTTGACTCTTCTCTCCCACCCGTGGAACAAGAGGCAACGCAATGAAGCGAAGCCAAAATGCCGAGTCTTTAAGAGGACCCTTTGGATACTTGAATCTTCTACTTGTTTTTCTAATACTTGATGTTTTTTAAACGTGCCACTTAATTGTGAAGGAATGTGCTGCCTTCATCAACTACTTGTTGCACATCTACTACATCCAGGGAACATCTGTGCAGCTGGGACATGCCGCTAAACAAGAGAGATAAAAACCTCTGTTCTCCTGAGAATTACAGTCTAGCTAGGCCAACAGACAGTGAACTACCTGATGAATAAGTAACACCTGTTAGGTGATTTTGTGAGTTACAGAAAAAAATTAGCAAAGGGCAAAGAGGATTTGGACTTCAGAGAGAAAGAGGGGCAGATAGTCATTTTAAACAGGGCAGTCAAGGCAGGCTTGGAGAGTATATTTGAATATCTTTATGATGAGGGTAATGAGCTTTGTGATTCTCCGGGGGAAGAACATCCTGGTGAACAGCCAGTGCCAGGCCCTAAGGTAGAAGCAGTAAGGTGTCCAGCAGGACTCCAGCAAGTCACACAGTGTAGGAGGCCATGCGGTCAGAGAGCCAAGGGCAGCAGTGGCTGCAGATTGCCCAGGATTTTGTCGTCTATGGAACGTGTCAAAGAACAAACGGGGGCGTCTGTTAAAAATTAAAGAGTTATTGAACGAACAAAGTGATCTGGGGACAGGGAGCCCCTTAGAAGAACTCACCCAAGTGGCACAGCAAAGGACATTTTCAGAGTGTCAACACAGAGGCACCGAGGACTTAGGAGAAGCACGTTCTGACAGGCTGGCATTTACAGCATCAAGCTCTAACACACGGAAGGCAGTGGCAAAGCCCCTTCCTTACACATTATTTTGCTGATCACAGAGTTTGAGTCATTCCACAGCTTTCGCTATATTGAGGGCCTGCCTGAGCGAACGCTCTTCCCGGAAGCATTAGGTGAGGATGCGGGAGGACGGGAGGAAGGTCTGCTAGCTGGCTCACTTTGCAAAGTCAGTCAGAGCAAGCACCCAACAGAACCAAGAAGCAGTGGCGTCTGACGGCATCTCTGGCAAACGTCTGTCCTTCTGCCACCCACCTCGGTCTTTGGAGCTCCTTCCTGAAAGGACTTGGGTTTTGCTTGAGGGAAACGAGTTGCCAGGGGAAGATTTTGAGCAGAGGC
>NW_022103920.1:83077386-83081301 GCF_000313985.2 Echinops telfairi
CACAAGGGAACCCTCTCTCCGGTGTTGCTGGTCCACTCCCACCTCTCTTTCTGATCTCGGGCTCTGTCACGGTGCAGGTGAGTTGGGGGCCATGCAGTCAGAAGATCACATGTGATAGTGCAAAGTGGGACATGTCTTGTTAGCATCCAAGTGAAGGGATGGAGTCCACAAAGACATGAGCCTGGAGCACGGGCTGCTATATCAATTTGTGAATTAATCTCCTGGGCATGAGATTGGACCAGACCCCCAAGGTGTCCGTGCCCTCTGAGAAAAGCTTGTGGAAAAGAACTGGGGAGCCAGCCACGGACTTTCATTTCTCCAAGATGTAAGAACAGGAAGACAGGATTAAGAGCAAGCGGATTATTGGGCAAGCATTTGTTTTATTTACAAGGCCTCGGAAAGAGAAGGCAAAGTAAGGGGGCATACCATTCCCTACCCCTTTTTCTTCAATTACAGTAACAGCTTTTGGCCAGGGGTCCCTAGGGCTCTGTACAGAAATCTACCAGTGTTTAGGTGAAGAAACAACAAAAGATTGTTAAATTCTAGCACTAGACAAAACCAGAAAGTGCTGGAGAGCCTTTGAGACAATGCTCACCATGACTGGCATTCAGAAACTAAGTTCCATGTCCACCGGTTGTGCCAGTAGCTACCAGCTTGGTCACAAGGTCCACAGCACCTCTGTTGTACTGGCAGACATTTATGTTAGCCTCTCTGCCTGTTTGGAATCTACAGACCAGCATGAAGGAAGCCGAGGACCTCCCATTTTCCCACCCAGTCTATCCGTTACTTCCAAATCAACTTCGACTCAGTGTGCCGGTGGAACTGCGCTCCACAGGGTTTTCAAGGGCTGGGCTCTCACTGGCAGGTCACCAGGCTTTTCTTCTGCGGTGTGTCTGGGTGGACGTGAATGGACACACTTTTGGTTTGCAGTCAAGCACATTAGCCATTTGCACCAACCAGCAACTCCCTTGCTACCCTCATCTTTTCAAACTGGGCAAGAATGTTCGAGTCATAGTCTCACCGAGCAAAGCCCTCCATTAACTATTTTGCTCAATAAGTGGCTATAAAAAGACATTTCAGATCCAGCCATACAAGAGAGAAGTGAGCCTGCTTGTCAGGAGGCAGCTAGTGTCTGATCCCTGAAGACCCCCTAGCATCCTTGCCCCTTACACTGTCTCCCACCTGGGCTCGTCTCTCCATCCTGCCCCACTCACACCCCTGTTCTGACAAAACCGAGGGGGACCTTCAAGGAAGGAATCCAGCCATATTCAGGCAGCCCACCTACAGGGGACATGTTCTTGGGAGCCTGCCGTACTGCTGCAAATGGTTACGGACCCAGGACGGCCACACAACTTGATCCCACCGCTCTCTAGCGTGGCAGCCTAGAGATGGCTTGGTTGCTTCCTGTCTCCTCCGGTGTTCTAATCATGAGGAGCCCTGGTAGCATCCCAGGCTGCTAACCAAAAAGTCAGTGGGTCTAATGCCCTCTGGGCAAAAGGCGAGGTAGTCTGCTGCAGTTGATGAGCCCATGGGAGAGTCTAGCCTATAGGGTTGCTATGAGTCAGAGTTGACAGTGGCCACTAACAAAACAAAAAACATGATCTCATTGCTATATATCAAAATGACACCACCACCCCCAGTCACACTCAGCAAGCCTGTGAGCCCCCAATTATACAGATGTTGCAGGAGGGACCAGCCTTTTCTTGCTTTTCAACTTTAAATTTCCCCGGAAAGCTGCAGATGGGAAGACCAGTGTGCCAATACCCCTCATGGCAGCCCTCTTTCCATGCTGTCTCCCAGGGACGCGTTTCTTCTGCTGGCATCAGTGCGGCTGCTGTAACTGCCTATAGAGCTGCCCGTGGGACTTTGCGGCAGGCGCCTTTACTGAGCTCTGTAATTAATTCTTGGAAAGTCACAAAAGGAGCTTGTTCGGAGCACTGTAAATCAGAAGCAGCCTTCCTGTTGGCCTGCTCAGAAGGCACTCTGATATTTTAAAACAGAAAATGAACCAGGCTGAAGAAATCTCCTCACCATTATTCATATCCCCCACCCCCCCCAGTGAAATCATGTGCCGCTCAAGGTGTAACTAGCGCATGGGGGCATACACATACACAGAGACTCCTGCCTCCGGCATGCCAAGAGAGGCTTCCGGACCTGCACTCTCACCATAAGCCAAGGCCTTGTTGGCTTCCCTTATTTTTTTCACTTTTCTCTTTTTGCTTGTAGATGCGGAATTTGTTCTCCTTTAAGACAATGATTGATGTACGTTCCTGGGGTGAGGTCCAGGTACTATGGCAGGGACCAGACCAAACCAGGGATACATATGGCAGCCAACTAAAAAGGAGGGGGAAAGAAAGAAAGAAAAGATATGGGTTTCGGGGAAACTAACCCACCCAAGTGGAGAGTGTTGTTTATATTTCAACAGGAGAGGGAGAGAGAGAGAGACCAGACTTCAACCAGGTGTGCCAAGACATGAATGTAACATACCGGCATGAAGCAGCGACCCAATAGAGGCGTCTGCAAGGCGGGTCTGATCAGAGCACACGGGAGCAAACTAAGAGGGAAGGAGAGAGTGGAACACATCCTGGCCCACCAAGCCCCGAAGACAATAAACCTGCTCAGGGCAGCCAATGCAGAGAGGACCATAGGGTCAGCCCCACCATGAGACACTACATCCCCACTGACCCATAGCGCTACAGGGGACAAGACTGGAGACAGAATGTATGAATTGTGCTGATCTGACCCCACCACACCGGGGCAAAACACTATGGGTGTGCAAGAGAGCCCTAAGGGGAGCAAAGCAATGAAGTCCCTGGAGAATACCAAAAATAGGCTTTGGGGTCAGGGCATGGCACCCTATCAGACTCTACCAGAAAACACTCATAAAGGTCAACAAAGAGACCTGGAACTATTTATTGGCTTTTCTTTTTTGTTGTTATTTTGCTTTTGTGCTTATTATTGTCTCTGCATGTCTATCTAGATAAGATAGGTGGGATAAACAATCTGGAGAAGAAAACAATGGGACAGACAGTCCCAGACATGGGAGAAGGGGAGGCAGGGGAGAGGGAGGGGATGCCATCAAACCCAGGGACAAGGGAACAACAAGTGATCTAAAATCGATGGCGAGGAGAGCATAGGATGCCTAGTGGGGCTTGATTGAGTGCGATATAGCTGAGAGGAATTACTGAAACCTGAATTAAGGTCGAACATGATAGTGGGACAAGAGGAAAGTAAAAGGAAATAGAGGAAAGAACTAAGAGATAATGGGCATTTATAGAGGTCTAAATATAGGCATGTGCATATGTAAATATATTTGTATATGATGATGGAGAAATAAATCTATGTGCATATATTTATAGGTTTAGTATTAAGGTAACAGACAGACATTGGGCCTCCACTCAAGTACCCCCTCAATGCAAGAACACTTTGTTCTATTAAACTGACATTCCATGGTGCTCACCTTCCTGACACGAACGCTGAAGACAAAGCAGGTGCATAAGCAAATGCAGTGAAGAAAGCTGATGATGCCCAGCTATCAAAAGATATAGGGTCTGGGATCTTAAAGGCTTGAAGAAAAACGAGTGGCCAACTAGCTGAGAAGCAAAAAAGCCCTCATGGAAGAAACACACCAGCCTGTGTAATCATGAGGTGTTGATGGGATCAGATATCAGGCATCAAAGACCCAGAACAAAAAATCATATCATTGTGAATAAGGGGGAGTATGGAGTGGGGACCTAAAGCCCATCTGTAGACAATTGAACATCTCCTTACACAGAGTCACAAGGAAGAGATGAGCCAGTCACGGTGCAGTATAGCACCTTTGAAAGACACAACTTTCCTCTATTCTTTAATGCTTCCTCTCTCACCCCCCTACTATCATGACCCCAATTCTACCTTACAAATCTGGCTAGACCA
>NW_022103920.1:83081401-83084537 GCF_000313985.2 Echinops telfairi
TCATGAGGGAGGGTGGAGGAAGGAGGGGAAAAATGAGGAGCTGATACCAAGGGCTCAAGTAGAAAGAAAATGGTTTGAAAATGATGATGGCAACATATGTTCAAATGTGCTTAACACAATGGATATATGTATGGATTATGATAAGAGCTGTAAGAGTCCCCCAATAAAATAATTTTTTTAAAAGATGATGATGATGGTGATCGTAATAATGAGGCATCCTGACTCTTGGTGTCCAAATAGGCCTCTGAATGTGGTGTTGTGGTGTCTTCCTGGTGGGAGCCAGGGCTGATGGTTCCACACCCACACTCACCTGTCAGATGAGCACCAGCTGGAGCAGGTCAAAACCCCTCTTCTGAAAAACATGTCAGAAAACATGCAGAGCTGCAGCGGGGCTTGTAGGTTCAGGGGAAGATGGGTCAAGCTGGTGGGTGGTTCCCTGGTTAGAAAACAGAAGAAATAACTTCTCTTTAATCCTCATTGTGTCTTTGGCTATATGCATGGGCTCAGCATGGCTTGACAGTAATGGTGTCGTTGTTAGTTGCTGCTGAACTGACTCTGATTCATGGAGACTCCAGGTGCAGGTGTGCAGAGTAGAACTGCTCACAGAGTGTTCAAGGCTGTGACCTTTCAGAAGCAGACCAGCAGACCTGTCTTGGTGAGTTCGAACCAACAACCTTTCAACTAGTCATCAAGCACTTAGCCATCTGTGCTACCCAGGGATTCCAAATACTAATACTAAGCAATGCAATACAATCTATTGGATGACCGTTTTGTCCCAGCCGTGTATCTGACCATACATTTTAAAAGGGGGCGAAGAGGTCAGAGTGATTGTCCCCAGGCAAGCCCGGTGGTATAATGTCATCAGGATGGCTGCATGAGAATAAGGTGGCTTACATCTTTTTCTCCCTGTCTAAATGACACGGCTTCTGGTCCAGCACACTGTCTTGCACACATTGAAGACTTCAATAAATGTGCGTATTAGCTCTGTGAAACCCACATTCTGTAGTCATGGTTCTCAACTCTGTGAAATTCCCCCCGGAGACATCTGGCAACACCTGCAGATATTTCTGATTACTACAAACCGAGTTAGGTTGGACTGCTGGCACCTGGAAATTAGAGACTAAGGATGCCCTAAACATTATGCCATGCACAGAGATCCCCACAACAAATAATCATTCCACTCAAAATGCCAAGAGAGTCTACTATAACCCAACAAATCACCATTTGTTGGTTTTTATTTAACTTTCAAATGTCAAATCCATAAAAGAAATTGGCTAATCCCATAGAATCTGATATTAGATTGTATACTAGAAATGACCTATGGTATGTCCTTTACATTCTAACATACAGACAAGGCTCTAGCACTGATATTAATACCACATACCTTAGATTGATGGATATCTGAATAAAGATGGCCGTTCTAAGCCCAGTTTGGTGTGCAGGCGTTAATTTGAAATGAAAATCCAGGGAATAGACCAGCATAAAAGCTGGCAGTCTCTAAGGTATGAACCGAGTCATTCCTGAAACTTCTTCACAGTAAACACCCACAGGACAGTAAGTACACAGAAGTCCGGAAGGAGCTAGTACCTGTTCAATGTGTGACTACATCTTAGAAACATTGGGGCAGTCAAGGACCAAGACATACTCTACAGTCTACAAAAATTGTAAAATTCGCACCCAAAGAACTAGAGCTAAAAGAGTAATGTGTGTACTTTTCAAAAACTAAATATGCATTTTAAAGGGTTTAGAGCGATAAAGAAATAGATCATAAATTCAAAGAACATGATACTATTAATATTCTCATTAAGGTTAATGTTGGGGTGTGGAGAAAAGGGCCCTAGCATTTTAAAATAGTTAATAAGAACTTCAATAGATGAGTTAAACAGCAGGCTATATTGAACTGAAAAGAAAGTGAATTGCTTGGGAGGGGGGAGAAATCTAAGAATATAATCCTGAATTTATTTCTTAGCTGATGAAAGCAAGTGTATACAACAGAAATGAAAAGACCCAAAAGATTCACTTTTCAAAACACAAAAATTCTCCAATAGGATTTACAAGAATTCAATCACATATGTTTATACGAGATGCACTACAAATAACGCTTCTCAGAAAGATCGAAATAAGGGTCTAGGAAAAGAAGTTCTATACAAATAAAGCAAAAAACTAGTGGAAGAATATCAAGATTACTAAAATTGTACTTCAATTAATAGTCATAGAACGTGATATTATTGAAAGCCGTCCATCAAAAAAAAATCTATCAATCATTGACTTCATTTACCTAACAAATGTACTGGAAAACCATAAGAAACAGGAACAATTGGCAAGTCTACAGTAGTTCTGGAAGATATTCATGCCCCTTTCCCAGAAACTGAGAGATCAAGCAGGCCGAAAGAGTGTAAAGACTTAGATAATATGAATAGCATTATTGACAGGTTTAGACTAAGGCACACACACACATACTTGTATATAAATGTGGCTAGACACATGATAAATATGTACATGTATATTTGCTTATGTTTGTGTGCCACATAAAAAGGATGGTCTATCGTGGCACTATAGTTAATGTGCTCAGCTGGTAACTGAAAGGTGAGATGTTCAAATTGACTAGCTGCTGTGTGAGATGAGATGGGTAGGCTGCTTCTGTAAGATTGCAACCTTAGAAACACTATGAGCAGTTCTACCTGTCCTACAGGGTCAGGAATCAACTCAACAGCAGCAGGTTATTTCAATAGACATATAAAGGCAAGTCAAATCATAAAACCTTTATTCAACAAAAACATCAAGATGTAAAGGTACTGTTTCTGAAACTTCCTGCATCTAGGTCTATCCAGTTCTGAGAGCAGCATATCTCTCTCGCCCTCCCCTTGAGTGCTCTTTGCTCCTCGGGTTATCCTGTGCCAAGGTGGTGGTCAAGCTTCGTCAAAGGACTCACACTGTGTTCCCTAGATATGTTCTTGGAGTTCGGGGAACAAAAATAAATCTGAAGGGATAAGACCAGGGCTGGAGTGTGGATCGTTATCCAACAACCTTCTTGTGGGATAAACACTTGTTATCCTTGAAGAAAGCAGATGCATCGTCATGATGGAAAAAAATTCTTCAGCACAATTCAGCCTTTCTCTCATCAATGCCATTTCCA
>NW_022103920.1:83084637-83085552 GCF_000313985.2 Echinops telfairi
TCTGATTCATGGAGACTCCAGGTGCAGGTGTGCAGAGTAGAACTGCTCACAGAGTGTTCAAGGCTGTGACCTTTCAGAAGCAGACCAGATGTAAAGGTACTGTTTCTGAAACTTCCTGCATCTAGGTCTATCCAGTTCCGAGAGTGGCATTTCTCTCTCACCCTCCCCTCGAGTGCTCTTTGCTCCTCGGGTTATCCTGTGCCAAGGTGGTGGTCAAGCTTCGTCAAAGGACTCACACTGTGTTCCTTAGATATGTTCTTGGAGTTCGGGGAACAAAAATAAATCTGAAGGGATAAGACCAGGGCTGGAGTGTGGATTGTTATCCAACAACCTTCTTGTGGGATAAACACTTGTTATCCTTGAAGAAAGCAGATGCATCGTCATGATGGGAAAAATTCTTCAGCACAATTCAGCCTTTCTCTCATCAATGCCATTTCCAATTTTCTTTAAACTTTTTCAAAATATGCCCGTGTGATTGCACTGTGCCCACGAAGATATGAGTTTGACAGAGAATATTTATACAAAGGTGTTTACCTTTGCTGCAAATATACCCATGCATGTGGTGATACACACAGGGGGCAAAGTGATGACTACTTCTTAGACATGACCAAACTTCCTGAGGGAGTGAGCCACTGGGCTTGGAGGCGCTGGACCACGGTTCTAGGGGACATCGAGGTTGATTGGCATAGTAGAGCCCACAAAGACAGTGCTCTACATCCTACTCTGGTGGGGAGTGTCTAGGTCTATCCAGTTCTGAGAGCAGCATAGAAAGCCGCTAGGGTCTCAAGTCTAGGGTCTCAAGAACTCATAAATGGTCATCTAAGGTCTGTCCCTATCCGGAGGAAAGAAGAGTGACAAAGAGCAGAAGACATATGGAAACAATGAGTCCAGTGGAATGATGGACCGGGCAACTTC
>NW_022103920.1:83086125-83090609 GCF_000313985.2 Echinops telfairi
GGGGGGCAGGGGGCAATATAAAACCGAATTTCAAAATTCTCACAGACCCAAGACTTTCTGGAGCCATGGAGGCTAGGCAAATCCTGGAAACTACTGCTCTGAGATTATTTTAGAATAATAAACCAAAAAAATCCCTGAAATCATAAAACGGAACACTAGTTTAGCTTAACTAGGAGGGAAAAGTCTGCTTCAAGAATTATGCTCCTTTAAGAATTATGTCTATGGACTCACAGTGAGAACAGCAACTTAAGAGAGTGCAGAGGGGCCGCAGGGGTCCGTGAACTAGGTTAGTGAGGGAGGGCAGCATGGTTGAGCATGGGTGCACACCTCGAAGAATGTCATCAATGTCACCAAATTGTACACGAAGACATTACTGAATTGGTGCATGTTTTGCCCTGCATATTCTCAACAACAACAAAATAAATAAAATTTAGTGGGGGAAACCCTATGAAACATACAGGGTCAGTGTGGGGAATCATCTCCATGGCAAATGGTTTTTATATATGTTCACACACAGACGTGTGTTTACATTGCATTATATGTGTAATATTGAAAGGATCAGGGACTGCTAAAAGGACAAATAAATCTGTCTTGGAAGAAGTAAAGCCAGAATGTCCCTCAGAGGCAAGGATGGAGAGACTTCATCTTAAGTGGTTGGGCATGTTCTCAGGAGAGACCAGTCCCTAGAGGAGGACATCATGCTTGGTAGAGGGCAGTGACTATGAGAAGGACTGACATGGTGAGTGTAACAATGGGCTCAGGCACAGGAGCAAATGTGAGCACGGCTCAGGACCAGGCAGTGTCTCCTTCTGTTGGACCTAAAGTTGTTAGGGGCTGGAACCCACTTGATGGCACCTAACAAGAGCAGCAACATATGGATCATGTTATAAACATACGGGGGTACCCCACAAAAAAAACGGAAAAAAGCTCCTCTGGGTGGAGCTTTCGTAGCACACATTTGACCCGTCCCGCAGGTCATCTAACAACGTGGATACCTGAAAAAGGGACTGGGAATGAAGAGGGGCAAGAGACGCGAGAAATGGAGGCAAGACAGGAGTCTGATCAAGCCTCGTTTATTGAGCAGAAGGCAGAGGCCTAAATACCCAATGGTGGGTGGGTAACATTACATCATATGCTAATAAAGTGTAACAGGTAGTATCCAATAATCACACAGCTACCAAATATGGAAGAAATGGCAGGCATCAGTCCTCAAACAGGTCCACATGCAAATGAGGTGCACTTGGATGCCTGGTGGAGGTGTCCAATGAGCATGGCGGCTGCCTGCCACTGAGCCCAATTATCACAAAGGCCAAACTCAGGCAGGACAATAGGCCAGGGAACATCCGGGAATGGGAAGCTTAAAGACAGTGGACGGCGCAGGCCATGGGCTGAGGGACATGCAGACTCCCAAATGTGCAGACTCCCACATGTGCAGACTCCCACATGTGCCGACTCCCACACACGTTTTTCCCACTAGGCAAGCATCGAGCAAGTTGCTCTGAATTAGTGCCCCTAGTGGCATCACCTGGGAAGGTTCTCTCTGGTCACAGTGAATTTTTTCGCAAAAGCAGTTTCACCCAAATTTTGTTTTTTGTGATGGCCCATTTAAGAGAACATTAAGAGAATAGCGTGAGGCTGTGGGATTTTGTTTCATGCTTGGGAAAAATGCCACAGAAACCGTTGTGATGGTGAACACAGCTTACAAGGACATTTCTATGGGAAAAACTCAAGTGTCTGAGTGGTTTTCCCATTTCAAAAAAGGTGAAGTGTCAATTGATGACAAACCTTGTTCTGGACGTCCACCATCTTCCTGAAAGGACGAAAATATTGGACAAAATTCATGCACTTGTGTTCAAAGACCAACAACAGACCATTGAAGAGATGGGGAAGTTATCTGGACTATCTTGGAGCTTAATTCAGTGAATTGTAAAGGAAGATTTGGGAGTGAGAAGGGTCGCTGTGAAATTTGTGCCTCGGGTTCTGACTGACCAGCACAAAGAGCATCGAGTGGGAACATGTGGTGCTTTCAAAGAACAGCTCAGAAGCGACCCAGACTTTTTCCCAAGGTCATTACTGGTGAGGAGACATGGTATTATTCTGAAGAACCCGAAAGCAAATACCAATCAAGCCAATGGAAGAAGCCATCTTCACCTCACCCAGAAAAAGCTGGTCACGGGAAATCAAAGATCAACACAATGCATTTTTTTTTTTTAAATATAAGGGAGATAATGCATTTGGAGTTAGTTCCACCAGGTCAGACTGCTAATCAAGCTTTCTATTTAGAGATTCTAAAAAGATAGTGTAACAATGTGCAACAAAAAAGGCTGATTTGCGGCAGACGGGGGACTGGTTTTGCCACCATGACAATGTGCCTGCTCATGCAGCCATCTCAGAATGCCAGTTTTTGGCAAAAAACCAGCATGCCTCTCTTGTCCCATGCACCTTACTCACTTGATCTGGCTCCTTGAGACATCCTTTTGTTTCTGCGAATGAAGAGGGACATGAAAGTGATTTGAAGATGTAGAAGATGTGACAAAAACAATGAGGGAGGTGCTGTAAGCCATCCAAACAGATGATTTTGAAAATTGTTTCTAAGAATGGAACCAATGATTTGACAAATGTATTAAGTGTAATGGAGAGTACTTTGAAGGTGATAAGGTTGTTTTGTAAAAATATGTAAATACATATCTTTGAAAACAAAAATTCCAGGTTTTAAGGGTAACCCCCTCCTATACATATATAGACTCCTTCGCCAAACAAATAGAAACACTTATTCTTCCTGTGAGGGATTTACACTTACAGAAATGAAACTTGGACAGAGTCATGAAAGAAATTTTAACAAATTCCAATGAACTGATATCATACAGACCATGATTTCTGTCTATACTATTAAAAAAGTATAAGCCAACACTAAAAATAAGAGCAAAAAAAGAATCTGTACTAAAATGAAAAATTACACGTACAAATTATTCATGCATTAAAGAATAATCATATTCCTTTATTAGCTGCCTTTCCCACTTAAAATATGCCATAAACATTACCCATTATTTCTACAACCAGTTTTAAAGTGACTTCTTTGGACAGCACAATATTGCAATAAGTAGTTATAGAATTTATTTAATTAATCTCTTATTTTGGTGTATTTACATTGTTCTCAACATTTCACTATTATAAATAACACTACAATGAACATGAAATGCTCTTTTTTCCCCTTCATTGTTCATAAAATATTTTGTACTTTTAGGTCTGCCCATGTCTTTTCATTAGAATAGTCCCAATTGGAAACTAGTTAGTTGCATCCCACTTTATCTGAAGGAAGAGTGGTTACATAAAGAAAAACAATGGGTGGGGGATCAAATGAAGCAGGAAGGAAGGCTGCATTTTGGCTTCTTTCTGAAAATGTCAGGTTGCTCTAGGAAAAGGTCAGGTCAGGTGGTAGAGGTTTCGGTCACAATTTCAGAAAGAATAGGGAAAGGGACACACATGACACATGATCAGATACCGTGATTGTACTCTGCAGCTCTCACACCACAATAAATAAGTCACTGCCAGGTTGTTTTCTCTGTGGGCTGTCTCTAAATTAGAGAGGTGAGCTAGAACAGCAAGGGTGATCACTCAAACCAGGGTATGAATTTCACTTACCACTGAGAAAACAAGCATCTCCAGAAAACTAAATATGGAAAACTAACACTTTGGGGAAAAGGAAATAAATGGATGAGACAAAACCATTGGAAGCAACTTGGATGAAATTCAGCAGGAATGAAAATATTGGCAGTCCAAGGGCAGAGCTATTAGTTGAGAAAGAGATGAGGTGTCTGTGGATTTTGACACAAGTCTACTCGCCTGAATTCCAGTGGCGGAAAAATGGAACACTTGCCTGTGAAGAACCCAGAGCACCCTGGCTCAGGTCTGGCCGTATGTAGAGCTAGGCTTTCCTGGATAAATTCTCCAAGTGCGGAAGTGTGTGAGGAAGGGTTCTCCAGAGAAACAAAACCAGGATACTTAGATTAGGATTATATATGTGTGTGTGTGTGTATATATATAATCTTATGTTTATATATATAATCTTATATATAAATTTGTGATTATACATATAATCATATATAAACTTATGATTATATATATATATATGGATAGGTCTATAATGTAGGAATATAATGGCTAATTAGTCCACACAGCAGAACAGAGGGCTCAGTTCAACTCACTTTCATGGAACAGTTAATATATGGAAGGTCCTTCAACTCACTTGGGCTGCTTGTCCAAGGTCAGGGAAGCAGACGGCAAAGTCTTCCCTCAAGCAAAAGTCAGAGTTGGTCCTCAGGGAGCAGACAACAGGGTGGGGAAGCAAGCTTAGGGAAGCAGGTCCGACGGAATCTCTAACTCAGTGGTTCTTAATCTTCCTAATGCCGCGGCACTTTAATACAATTCCTCAAGTTGTGGTGACCCCCTATGTGGGCACATCTGCATGTGGGCAGACCTGCCTG
>NW_022103920.1:83090892-83093320 GCF_000313985.2 Echinops telfairi
CCATCACCAGGGAGGAAGAGAAAGACGGGATGCCAACCGTGGGAAGTATTTGCTTTGGTTGCCCTCCAATCAAGTTTCAATCTGATTAAACTCCACCCACATATTCCTATGGAGGCCTAGTTGGCACAGTAAACCTATCACAGGTGAGTTATGTAATTTTGTGTCAACTTGAAAATATAAATGTGTAGGCATAGAGCTTAACCTTTCAATCAGATCACAGCCTGATGGTGCCTCCTTTCTCGCTCTGCTTCACCTTCCTGCTGGCGGTCATGCTGAGACCTGCCAGAGCCCCGTGAGGCTTCCACCGCCCTTGGATCCACAAGATTTTTCACCCACCGCCTGTGATCTTCCTGCATTTTGCAACCTTGCATGTGGCTGTGGTAGTCTAAAGAGGGACTTATGAACTATTATTGGACTTAGGGACTTGAATTGGACTGGGCTGGGATATTTTCTCCATATACAATTACTTCTTGATAAAAAGTTCTTTCTTACACATATAAGAATTTCTCTAGCCAACCTGGCCTAACACACCAAGACTCATTTTCTTATCAATAAAGTATAATATCTATAGTGTAATATTTAATTCAACCTCCTAGGTGCATATGATAATTAAATGCCAAGCCCCATTAAAAAAAGTTTTAACCCAGTAGTGCCTAGAACATTAATTAGTATGTACTCAAAAAGTGTTGTCCTTAAGTGCTACAAATTGGTTCCATCTCATAGAAACGGAATGAAACACTGGCCTATCTTGTACTAAAGTCATAATCATTACTATTTTGAGCTCATTGCTGCAGCCACTGCGTCAATCCATCTTATTGAGGCTCTTCTTTTTCACTGATACTCTACCAAGAATAATGTCCTTTTCTATGGGCTGGGAGGGTTCCTCCTAATAGCATGTCCAAAGGACATGATACCAATGCTCAGCACCCTCACTTCGAAGGAGCTTTCTGGCTGTGTTTCTTCCACAGCAGATTTGTGCATTCTTCTGGCAGTCCATGAGATGGTCCACATTCATTGCCAGCATCATAATTCAATGCATCAAGTCTTCTTCAGTGCTCCTTATTCATTGTCCAGGTTCACGTGCATACGAGGCGACTGAAATTCCATGGCTTGGGTCAGGCACTCCTTAGCCTTCCAAGTGACACCTTTGTTCTGGAAAAAGAATCTTTTGTACTAGATTTGTCCAATTAGGTGTTTGATTTATTGAATGCTGCTTCCATGGGCCCGCATGGTGGATCCAAGTAAAATGAAATCCTTCACAACTACACTGTTTTCTCCATTTACCATGATTTTCTATTGGTCCAGTTGTGAGGATTTTGCTTTGCTTATGTTGGGGTATAATTCATTCTGAAAGTTGTAATATTTCATCTTCTTCAGTAACCTTCAAGTCCTCTTTCCTTTCAATAAGCAAAGTGGTGTCATCTGCATATCAGAGGTTGTTAATAACTCTTTATCTGATCCCAGTGTTGCATTCTTCTACATACAGTCTAGGTTCCCAGAGTATTTGTTCAGTACACAGCATAATTGTAAAGCTTGATTGAATAAGTATGCTATGAATTATCCCCTTGCAGTGTATCAGTCAGTGAGAATGACTGCCTCTTGGTCTATGTACATGTTCCTCACGAGCACAATGCAATGTTCTGGAATTACCATTCTTCACAATATTACCCATAATCTGTTATGATCCACACAGTCTCTTGCCTTTGTATAATCAATATAACACGGTCAAACATCTTTCTGGCTTTCTCTGCTTTCAGGTAAGATCCCTCTGACAATAGCAATGATGTGCCTTGCTCCACATCTTCTTCTGATCTGGCTTGAATTTCTAGCAGTTACCTGTTGTGCTACTGCAACTGTTTTTGGATTATTTTCAGCAAAATGTTACTTATATATCTTATTAGTGATATTGTTCAGTAGTATCCACATTCTGTTGGATCACATTTATTTAGAATGGGCACCAGTATGAATCTCTTCCGGTTGTTTAGCCAGGTAGCTATCTTCCTGATATCTTGAGAAAAACAAGCAAAGACCTCCAGTCTGGGATCTCTTGAAATTTCTCAACTGACATTCCATCAACTCCTGGAGACTTGTTTTTCATTAGTGTCTTCAGTGAAGCAGGGACCTCCCCCTTCTACTGGTCCTGGATTATATGCTACCTCCTGAAATGATTGGGTGTCAGCCAATTCTTTTTTGATACTGTGACTCTGCATTCATTCCATCTTCTTTTGATAAAATATTTTGCCATTCAGTATTTTGTCTATAGAATCCTTCAGTATGGTAACTCAAAGTTTTAATTTTTCCCCCTTTAGTTCTTTCAGGTTGAGATAAGCTGAGCATGTCCTTTCTGATTTGTTTTCTAACTCCTGCACTTTGCACACTTCTTTACAATACTTCATTTTGTCTTCTTGTGTTGCCCTTGAAATCTTCT
>NW_022103920.1:83094553-83096549 GCF_000313985.2 Echinops telfairi
CATAAATATTAACTATATTTATATGAATATCAAACTATTAAATCTATTGAGAAGTAGAAATAGGAACTAGATACTGTTACTATGCCTCTGACAAACTCTATTGTTCATTTTAACACAAGGACATATATTTTGATCCCTGAGCCGGTTTTGAACCAGTTGCCCTTGAGTCAACCCTTCCTTATGATGACCCTGCATGTTCCCTGGTAGAAAGTGCTCCATAGGTTTTTCTATACCTGCACTCTCCAGAAGTACCTCTGGATGGACTCAAACTTCCAACCTTTCAGTTAATAGCTGGTGGTTAACTATGTGCATAGCCACACAGAGAACTATTTTTAGAGCATTGTAAATTTTAGTCTAAGGTACTAAAACAAATCCGTGTTCACATTTCTGATATTGAGTCTAGTTATAAGACCATGGATTTATTATCACGATAAGATTTTTGTTGTTCTTGTTGCGGAATTGAGATCATTGGGCATGAATGCAGGCACACCAACCACTTTAAGGTCCACGGCTTCAAGCTTCTCTGAACCTAGCTCCCCCTGGGCACTGAGACACTCAGAGAGCAGAGTCTCCCTTCCCTGGCTTTATTTATGCCCAGCTTTAATTGGGTAAATATGCAGAAGGTTCCAGTTGTCTCTTAAAGCCAACCTTGGGCTAACCTGCTACTTGAAGAAGGCGGATTGTAAGGTGTTGTTGTTGTTGTTCGGGGCCATCAATTCTGTTCCATCCTCCGTGCACAGCAGAAAGAAACACAGCCCAGGCCCGTGCCATCCTCACAGCCGCTCTTATGCTTGAGTCCATTGCTGCAGAACCTGTGTCCATCCCTCCTGTTGAGGGCCTTCCTCTTTTTTACTGCCATCTTCCAAGCATGATGTCCTTTTCCAGAGACTGGTCTCTTCTGACAACACGAGGGAAGTTATGACAAGAACACAGCTGCTATATAAACCAGATCGACCCCGTGTAGCAGCAGATGGTGAGCGAGGTGGCCTTATTTAGAGCTGCATCCCATGTATGAAGAGAGCAGCCATCCTTCTCCAGCCTCCAGACAAAGTCCCTTCCCCTCTGCCTGAGAAGGGTCCATTCACCAGCCTGGACCAGCTCATACCAGCTGCCTCCTTGATTGCACCCTTTCAAGTGGTGACTAGAAAGATCCACTTTTGAAAAGAGATGTTTGATTGCATGTAATCAATGAGAGAAAAGGAAAGAGGGGGGAAAAGAGCCACTTTTCATAGTTTGATAAAATAAATAAACAAAATAGATTCATACTTGCCAAATTCATTCCCTTGATAATAGTTGGCTGCCATCTTTTTAGAGAAAAGAATTTGGCTTTGGAATATAAAATTCCCAGAATGTGAGCCTGCTCAATAGGAACTCTGATCCCTGAAAAATTACCAACCAGGGAGATTTTCTCAACAATGAGCCTCACTGAGATCTCCAAGTCCATAAATGCCTTGCAGTCAAGCGTGGCTTCAATTCCTCTTAATCAGGACTTGACTCCTGAATGTGCAAATGAAGGATGGAGGGATAAATAGCTCCAAGAGCCTCGCCTTTCTAGTTCTCGGGTCTCTTGCTTTGTGATGGTCAGACCAGGGTGCAGCTGCCTTAGCCAGTTCCCTGTTTTAGTTGGTAAGGCTCACTTTCTGCAAGACATCCCCAAGGAGAAGCCACATGGACTTACCCCGATGCAGCCCTGGGTGCTGGAGCAGCTGCGTGGAGACCCCTGCCAGCGCTGAGATGCTTACACATTCACTGATTTGGCTTTCCTCCTGCAGTCGGTGTCATTGTGTGTGTGTTGTGAGATGGAGGAGGACTTTGTAGATCGGTGTCGGACATATGGGCTAAAGTCAGACTTATGGGCTTGAACTGGGTTGAGATGCTTTTTTAATGTACACTTACCCTTTATATAAAACTCTCGCTTATACATATATGAGTTTCTGTGGATTTGCTTCTCTAATCTACCCAGACTAACACAATCAGGTTTTTAATATTTTCTGTG
>NW_022103920.1:83097603-83100653 GCF_000313985.2 Echinops telfairi
CGTTTGGTTTGACCCAGTCGGACGGCACGAGATTTTCTTGTGTACTGTTTTCCCTCTTCAGATAAAAATGAGATAAACCTGCCCTGGGAGAAAAAGAACTCTTCGACATCTCGGTTGGAGAATAAACCCCATACGTTCCATCCAAGATTAAACAGAAAAACAAAGGAAAGGGTGCTGTTATTGGGTTGATTCTGGCTCATGGTGACCATACGCGCGCACGCGTGTGTGTGTGTGTGTGTGTGTGTGTGTGTGTGTGTGTGGTGGGGCGGGGGCGAGGAGATGTTGGGGGTTAGCGAGGAGACCTGTCCGCACAGTCAGGTTTCCAAGACTGTGAACTTTTAGAAGCAGATCACCGGACCTGACTCCCAAGACATCACAGGGCTGATTTGAACCACCAACCTTCTGGTTAATAATACAGTGCTTAACCCTTGGCACTACTTAGGGACTTGTCCATCACACACAACTGGCAAGTCATGGTGGCCCCAAGCTGACTGAAAGGCAGCATTTGAAGCTGTTTTGGTGTTTTACATTTCAAGCATACCAACAAGCTTTCTGCCAATTGAATTTGAATATAATAGAGTGTTAGTCATAGGCCGAATTGTGAAGACTAAACACGAGGATGTATAGGAATACCTGTTGTCAAGAGGCAAAAATAAGCGGTATGCGGGAAGTGAACCATCTGAATTAAAGAGAGTGATTTCTTCCATGGAAAGGCTCGTGCCGGACCATCCAGTGTCCCAGACTCCAGAGCACGCCCCATAGAGGTACTCCATCTGTGGACTTGGTCTTCCAGGTGCTTCCACCTTGCAGAAATGAGAAGCAATCAAGCTCCCATCTACTGCTTGGTACTGCATTCAGAGGCTTGGTGTTGTTGGAACCTGTCATTGAGTTGGCTCATAACTCATGGTGGCCCTATGCACAAGAATATTAGACCCTGGGGATTGTTAGGGCTTTCATTGGCTGACTTTTGTAAGTACATCACCAGGCATTTCTTCCGCATCTGTCTTAATCTGTAAATTCTGCTGAAACATGCTCAGCATCATGGCAACACACAAGCCTCCACTAACAGATTGCTTGTTAGGTGTATTAATGGAGAGTCAAACCCCGATCTCATGCAAGGGAGGTGACAATTCTACCACTGAACCATCACTGCCCCCTCAAAGGCTTCTTAAACTCTAAACTAAACTCACCATCAAGTTGATTCTGACTCGTGGTGACCCTATAGGACAGATTAGAACTGCCCTTGTGGGTCTCTGAGACTGTAATTCTTACAGGAGTCGAAAGCCTCATCTTTATCCCACCAAAGTCTTCATAGGAAGAGGGGATTGCAGAGGACTTCTCTAACTATTAAAGGTTAAATCCTCCTGCTGAAGCAGAGGTGATACCTTTCTGAGTGTAGCAAGGAAGTCGTTGGACGCCTTCTTTGTTCATTGCTACCCCAAGGAGTCCACTCAGCCCCAGGGCTCTCCTGGCATAGTACATAGCAGCTTCACAATGTGGCCTCTGGCTCCCCAATCCTTCCACCCTGCGTCCTCCCAGCTCATGTTCTCACGTCCACAAAGCAGCTTGAAAGAAGTGGGTGCTTGATGCCTATGTTGGCCCCAGGATGGTGAGCCATGAGATGCCTGCTCCCTGTCTACAGTTCTGCCTGGGCAGCAGAAAATACCCAGGCACTCCCTCTTTGAGTAAACTAGCCCACCGCCTTTAGAGAGCCCTGGTCCTACCATCCCGGTGAGAGGGGGGCACACACATTTGAACAGAGTTAGGAAACCAAGCACAAACATCTGTACACACACGTTCCAGGCGGATGTGCTTCTCATTCTGTAGGATTAGTCACTGAATGCGAGGGTAGGGGCATGGATGGTGCATCATTGTAGTTCCTCTTGTCTATTTAAAAAAAAAAGATTGTTGTTGAGAATATGCATTGCAAAATATAAACCTATTCCACGATTTCCACATGTACAAGTTGGAAACATTAATTATGTGAGGAGGCTTCTAAAAGTCCCTGGGAAAATGACATCCAAAAATATGATTTCTTGGTGGGGGAGGGGGAAATATTGATAGCAACATACGTACAAGTGTGCTTAATACAATTGAATGATGGATTGTTATAAGATTTGTAAGAACCCCCCCCCACTAAAATGATTAATAATAAAAAGATAGACGTTCTCCTTGAACTTTTCAAAGCATTCTCCTCTTTTTCTACTTGTGCCATCATTCTCACTCCCCTTTGCTCCTTCTTTGTTGAGCTTTGGACTGTAGTGTGGGAGAAACGTTACCAAACCAGTCTGTTTTCCTTTCAACGGCGGCTCGTGCGTGTTTTCTGTCAGACGTTCACTGCAATCCCTCGATGGAAGAGCACTCTTGCCCCTTCCCCCGGGGTCCCCGCTCCAATTCAAGGGCTCTCCTGCCCCTTCTTCCTTCTGAGCTTGTTTTGGGGCTAACAGCTGCCCTTCGGCCTCCTGCAGTTGATTGTTCAAGGAGTTGGTTCCTAAAAATGTGCACTTTATAGGTCTCTCCATTGTTTGGCTGAAAGGTGAGCCCCTGGTTCCAGGTTTGAGGGGTGTCTAAGGACCAGAGTCTCGGGGTTCTACCAGTAATTCTGATTTTGAGCATTTTAACTTTGGCCCTGCATCTTTTGCGCATTTGGTCCAGGATTTTCTGCTGTCGTCCTGATCAGAGCAGTCAGTCGTGGTTGCTAGGCACTGCCTAGCTCTTCTGGTCTCAGGCTGGTGGAGGTTCGTTCTTTTTTCACACGGCCCATTCGTCCTTCGGGCTAATTGTTTCCTGAGTCTTTCATTTTCTTCATTCTTCTTTGTTCCAGGTCAGAAGCAATCAATCGCTGCATCTTCGATGGCAGCTTGTGACCTTGTAAGACTCGTCACTACTGGCCATAGTAAATGTCTGGCATTCTCTTTGTGGACTATGTTAGGGTAATGGACATAGATGTCCCCTGTAAATATCCTAAGTCCTCAAGCCCAGTGGCTCTAAAGCAGCGATTCTCAACCTGTGGGTCACGACCCCTTTGGGGGTTGAAAGACCCTTTCACA
>NW_022103920.1:83101543-83111471 GCF_000313985.2 Echinops telfairi
CATTTGAAAAAATAAATCATATTGACTGGAAGATTTTGCCCTCTGAATATGCTGCTATGGACAGAGATATATTTTCCATGCCAAACCTTTATATATTTATAGGTGTACTCCTATAAGCCCCCATTTACCTGTTCAGTTTGCATACCTGGCTTATGTATCTACTCTTTTCATTACTGTAATTTCAGGATTGTGTGTTTACTATTTATCTTATTATGCTTTTAACTCCTGTGTACCTTCATGTCTCTGTCTTATTTATGTTGTCCTGAGATTCCCCCTATTGCAGACTGACTTTACCTTCACCCCAGTTAAAACCTGTCAGTTAATACCTCGTTCCCCCTCCTATCTCTGATAACCATCAACAAATGTTT
This sequence comes from Echinops telfairi, assembly GCF_000313985.2. NCBI lineage: Eukaryota > Metazoa > Chordata > Mammalia > Afrosoricida > Tenrecidae > Echinops > Echinops telfairi. The sequence continues at coordinate 83,101,912 of NW_022103920.1, forward strand.
CTTCCTGTGTCTAAACCTCTCCTTGACTTTTCACAGTAGTGGTCTCATACAATGCTTGCCCCTTGGTGATTGACTTACTTCACTCAGCAGAATGTCTTTCAAGTTCAGCAGCTATGAGGCATTTCTCCGATTCATCGTTGTTCTATTGTGCATATTTGCCAAGTTTATGCAGTCATCTGTTGATGTTTTTACCACTGTGAATAATGCTGAGATGAATATGAATGTAAACTGGTTTCACAGCTCTTATTTCTCTGAGCTACATGAGGGGGCTTCAAAGAGTTTGTGAAAAAATAGAATTAAAAGATAATGGAACCTTTTCATGAACTTTTGGAGGCCTCCTGGTAGAGCTAGTAGTGGGGTTGCTGGATGACGTGGAATTACTGTTTCCAGCTTAAGGCACTGCTATAACACTGTCCATGTGGTTGTACCAATATTTCATTCCCACCAGAGTTCTTATCTACCCACGACCTCGCCAGCATTTGCTATTTTGCTGTTTTGAGTAGTCCCATTATTGTCCCAGTGAGCTAGTTTTCACTGCAGCTAACTCACAGGGGCAGTTCTACCTTGCCTACTACGGGGGGCTACGAGTCGGCATCAACTCAAAGGCAGTGAGTTTTATTTTGTTCTTTCAGAGTAGCAGAGCGCATTTGAAAAATGTGTTTATTGACCTCCTGGATGTCTTGTTTGTTGAAGTGTCTGTCCATTTTTTAAATTGAATTGTCTTTTGGTTGTTGAGGTGTTGATTACAGTTTTCTATAAGTTTTAGAGATTAGTTCCTTGTCAGATATGTCATTGCCAGTTTTTTCCCCAATCTGTAAGTTCTTTTTTAGGTGGTCCCAGATGCTTAGTTCATCTCCTTCTGTCTGTGCATTTTAAAACAATGTTTGATAGACTATGCCATAAATTAGACTCCAAAATATGCCCTTATTTTCCCTTTGATGAACTCTATAGTTTTCTAACCCTTTTAAAGTTAATTTTATTTCTTTCTTCTTTTTAATTAATTGGGATTAATACACGTATCAAATCATTCCATAGTTCAATCACGTCCAGCAGAATGGTACATTTACTATCCCAGTTTCCAAACATTTTTTTTCTATATGGACCCTTTGACGTCATCACCCCTTCACCCCGCCACCACCTCTATCCCTCCCTCTCCCCAAAAACCTTCTTCCACTTGCTGACTCTGTATGTTCATCAGTCCAAAAGACGAACAAACAATGACCACCACTTCAAGACTCCAATGACATAACACTCGATACAACCCCCAAAGGTGTAAGATTTTGGAAACCAGATCAGGTCCAGCATGCATCACTGGGGGAATCTGCTGACCAGTTTTACCTGTTCAAGTCAGGTTTATGCTTTTGAGCTTCTCCACTCAACTCACCAATACATTCTGTTTAGTGATCTCTTTCCTTCTATCCCTCAATTGTGGACAGAGGGAGTTCCCCGAGGCTTATTTCCTATAGAGCTCCACCAATGAATCCTGGGCTCCCACAGTCATCCACAGCCTTCTGCAAACCAGATGCTCAGACTTTAGGTTCCGAAACTAACCCTTCCTTCCACTTCAGGTCCCGTGCTTCACAATCGCTCGGTGACTGGTGATGGTGCGTATCTTCCATGTGGACTTAGTTATTAACCTCTCAGCTAGATGGCTGCTTGTTCGGAGACAAGCCTTTAAGACCCCAGATGCTATTTTATCTGCTAGCCAGACACCATCTAATTTCTTCCCCACATTTTGCTATAGCACCCCGCTCCTCTTTGTTCCCTTTCTGGAAGTGAGTATCGAGCAGGGCCACAATGTAAGACCTAATTGTTCTTAAATGGGAGCTGGGGTTTAGCGTGAGCCCAAGAAATCATTCCTGGACCTATGTTTGTTTGTTTATTTGTGCCTTTCAATTTATTCTTACTTGGGAATTAACCCAAATGTCATGTCATTGCATCGTTCATTCTCATCAAGCAGAATTGTAGCCATTGCTTTCATAATCAGTTCCCAAACATCCTATTTCTTCCTGGATTCTAACCGTTTTTAAAAAATTATTCTTCCCCCATTAACATAAATTCATTGCTCCTTAAGGTTTCTATCTAATCTGTTGTCATTTTCACTGTGTGTGTACCTATATATACATATAAGATTTACTATGTGTGTATATATATATATATTTCTTACAAGTGCATGATACTCAAGGCAGACCATTTCTATTAGCGAAGCCAGACTATTTGTTCAGTTCTAAGATGACGTCAAGGAATAATTTTGGTCTAAGATTTAAAGATTCTCAGGGCAATAGTGTCGGGGATTTATCTATGGCTCCAGGAAGTGTGGAGTCCATGAGTGTGGTAGTCACCTAATCTGGTGTCAATTTAAGGATTAAGAGTGTAGAGGTGGAGTCTAGGCTGTCAATCTGGAGATAACCATTGAGACGTCTGTGTGAGCATGGCCTTCTCTCGAGAATTCTGGGAAATCTGGGACTTCCTCCTTGGAGGCGGAAGACACCTTTCTCTCTGCTACTCCCTGGGAAACATTGCAGAAAACAAGCCACATGGATGCAACCAGACCTTGGAAGCCAGAGAAGCCACAGAGAGACCCCTGCCAGTACTGAGATGCTTACAATGCCACTGGACCCAAAGACTTCCTACCCACTGGCTTGTGATCGTCCACATTTGGCTTAATTGCATGTGTTTCATGAGTCTGAAGATGACTTTATAGATTGGTATCGGACATATGGGCTAATATCGGACTTATGGCCTTGGACTGGACTGGGTTGGGATGTTTTCTCAATGTTCAATTCCTCTTGTATATAAACTTCTCCCTTATATACATATGTGTGTTTATGAATTTGTTTCTCTAGTCTACCCAGACTAACACAATGAGATTTTAAAATTTTGTTCTGCATTGCCTCACTTCTGAGAAAGATATTTTCATAGAATCTATGCTTAGTAATGGTAGACAGGCACCGCCGAGTTCTTTGGAGCCCATGGGTGGCAAAGAAGCCCATGGCTTTTGGAGGCAATGAGCCACACATCCCACAGCCTCCCCTAGCTCGGAATCTCTTTCCTTGGTTGTACCAGGTAAATGGGGCAATTGGTGAGCCTTGGATAGACCCTTGCAAGCCTTTGAAGACCCTAGGTACTATGCAAAGCACTAGGGGGTAGAAGAGAAGTTCTAAATATATTAGGCCAATAACTAGGCTGTTCCATGAAACCATGACCCCAAACCTCCAAACGAAGGACAAAATCCCATGAGGTTTTCAGTTGTCTCCAAGCAATCTCAGCAGCTACTCTTGTTGTCCTTATTGTAAATACAGCTATCACACAACTATTGCCACTTCTAATGTGTACAGCGTTCAACTTATTAACAGCAGTGACCATGCAACCCAACCCTTAACCAATGAGATTTTTCCATCACCGTTAACCACTTTTTCTCTCCTCCCTCGGATTCCTGGTAACCACTTGTAGGTCTCGGTGAGGTCATATAGTACTCATTTGTGTGTGCGTGCACGTGTGTGAATGGCTTGTTTCTCTCAGTATAATGTCTTCAAGCTCCATCCATTCTTTATTCTGTATCAAGACTTCACTTCGCCTACAGATAATAGTATTCCATTGTATAAATGTACCATACTTTGTTTATCCATGGATCGATTGACAGGCATTTCTTGAATTTCTATCTTTCGGCTATTGTGAACAGAGTTGCACTGAGCATTGCTGTACGCGTCTCCGAGTCTCAGTCCTTTGACTGTGCACCGTGCGGTGGAACTGGGTCCTCAGGCGGTCTGCGTATGTGAGGAACCACTCCACTGTTCTCCATGATGGCACTAGTTTACATTCTCAGAAGCAAGGGAAAAGAGCTCGCATTTCCCTACATACTCACCAACATTTGTTACTTTCCGCTTTCCCTTTTATGTTATGGTCATCCTAACCCACCCACTGCTGGAAATTTAATTATGACTCATGCAGACGCTGCAGGATAAGTAGAACTTTCCAATAGCAAACTGCCACATTGTCAGCCCACTAAGTGGCTGGTAGGTTGGAACCACTGGCCGTGGTTAGCAGTTAAGTGTTGTAACCACTGTCACACCAGGGGTCCCCACCCTTTCTCAGCATGGTCACCACCTCCTCAGCGAACCCCTCTCATTAGTCCAGTCGATTTAAAGATAGTTCATCTTCATTCTCCCGGGACGCTGCATCTGCCAGCCAACCAAACTTAGTCGGGGTTTGACACGTGATAGCAATCCAAAGGGTGCTGAATGAGTATATTACTACAATTTAGCTCCCCCCTCTGTTTCTATGGATTTTCTAGTAGTCAGCATTTTTAAAGAAATTGCTATTTTTTCCCCCAGCAGTTTTCTCCAATGGTAAATGTGATCAATAGACTCAAAATAGTAAATAATCCACAGCACTGCTCACCGGACCCTGGAAGCTAACCCACTGGAGACTTGGGTTGAGCCAAATCCTAAAGATGTTCAGTGGCTTGAACTTTGAAGACTCTCAGGCTGTGTACTATGCCGTAACTATTAAATAAAAGACTCTCAGCTCACGGCCATCGAGTGAGTCCCAAGTCATAGCGACAGAGTGGAAACTACACCTTTGGGTTCCAGAGAGAACTCTCTGTGGGAATAGAAAGCCTCATCTTTCTTCTACAGAACAGCTGGTGGCTTTGAACTGCTGACCTTCCAGTTCGCAGGCCAACACATAACTATACCACCAGAGCTCTTTATAATCAGTTAAGCAATTAAATACTGGGAAATAGTATAGCATAGCAGCTCAGCTCACAGGCTCTGAGCCAGACTGCCTGGGCTTATCTCTTGCCTCAGACCCTGCTATGCTTTGGGCAACTTAACACAACCTTCGAGTGCCTTCATTTTCGTATCTATAAAATGGGGGGTGATAGTAATAGTACTGACTTCATAAATGAGGAGCTGATACTAAGGGCTCAAGTAGAAAGCAAATGTTTTGAGAATGATGATGGCAACAACTGTACAAATGTGCTTGACACAATGGATGGATATATGGATTGTGATGAGTTGTATGAGCCCCCAATAAAATGATTAAAATATATATATATGTGCTTAAAGTGGTACCTGGCAAAAACTTATTCTACCCTCACCTCATTTATCAACTATCTGGTTATCCAGCATTCCCCCCCCACCCAGCAGTTTTATTGGCAAGTAATTTACATATCATAATTCAATAGTTTTATTCAACACTTCATATTTGTAACAGAAAAATGCCAACGATCCAGTTATGTTCGCATTAATGATGTACGTCTAACAGTAATGAAGACTGAGGCATGACGTCAGAGTAGCAATGGCTGTAACAGTGATGAGTCCACTTGGATGGGTCCCCAGTCTTGGTGGGTTTTGGCAGATTTGTGACGTAGCATTATGCAAACGGCAAGGCTTGGCAGTTATACGGCGACATACTCATCCACCATTTTGTGATCTGATTCGGTCAACCTCGATTTTTGCTTGATGCTCATTTTCCTGACAACTTGGCCCTGGAACCTAACCAGTTTGCGAAGTGAGCAGAGAGAGTACTGCTTGCTAGCTGTCTTTGCTGTAAACGGGGAAGAAGGAAACAGCTGCTCAGAGAAGCAAAGCAGGAAAGTCACTTTGAGAGCTTCCTTTTACAGTGTTGCAGCCTCACAAATCAGCCTCCCGAGACCTGTCCACCATCGACAGGTCTGCTGAGGAGACCTGATCGTCCTTCCCTGGCCTCCTCCACAGCTTCCAAAGTCACACCACTTCTGATTCGTTAGCCGTCGGAAGCATTGCGAACAAGGAGTCCTGCCTGTGTCTTTTCCGGTCTCAGCTTCCCCGTGTTTTTCCCATCTCTGCCACGATTAGCCCTATGAACGTTCCCTGTTTGTACTGCTCACCGGAATAAGAACATTTTCAGTCAATGAAACAGCCCTTGTGGTGTAGTGGTTCCTTATGCATCAGGCTACTAACCACAAGGTAGGCAGTTTGAAACTGCCAGCCACTCTGTGGGAGAAAAAACGAGGCTTTCTACACCTTAGGTCTCAGAAACCCACAGGGGCAGTGGTACCCTGTCCTATAGGGTCACTAGGAGTTCGAATCATTTCAATGGCAGTGAGTTTGGGTTGGGTTTGGAGTTAAAAGAACAAGCAGTACAAAAAGAGCTTCCTGAGCATTACACGTGGACTAGTTGGTAGCGTTCCTGGGGTCCCGAGAAACGTTCGCCCACCGCAGCCGTCATCTATTGCAAGAACTCTGAGTACTTGCGTTCTTTGGCACGCAGACTCTGAAAGACAAGGTTGCTAGAACCCTAGAATGTGCTACTGGTGGATGGATGGGCACGATATAGATGAAGAACCAGAGGCCCAATGACCTGGTTCTGCACCTCCGTTGTCTCACTGAACACTTTCTAAACTTCTCCGTATTTGCATTTGAAAAGGAAAATACACGTGTCTATAAAAGCTACCAAATTTCCAGGGGTCTCTGTTGCATTCAGTTTATTCACTAAAGTGTCTATAATAAAGGCAGGAGGGCCCGAGCTGAGCAAAGCAGGCTGCTGCTGCTGCTGGCACACACTCACCTCAGGGCAGTTGCTTTTAACAGGATGCTGCGTTCTGATGCTAAGGTTGCCCCTATGCACCCACCTGTCATCTCCACCATGCTCAACTCCATTTTAGGCATTTTCTTATTTCCTACATCCTGCATGGGAATGTCCCAGGGGGCAGGGGTCTGGGCCTCATTTGTTCATTGCTGTAATCTTAGCACCCAAGAGTAGGGGCTGATACTAAAGTTGTAATACACTAGTTACTGAATGACTGAAGTCGTTTCACTCCTACCGTCCGCAGCATCAGATTAAACCACAGCTCTCCGCCCAAGTCTAAACTCACTACCACCGAGCTGATGCCAACTCATAGCAACCCTGTAGGACAAGGGACTATTGCCCTGGGAGCTTCTGATACTACAATTGCTTATGGGAGTAGAAAGCCCCGTCTGTCCCCCAAGGGACGGCTGGCAGTTTTGAACTGCCAACCTTGCAATCCAACACTTAATCACAATGACACTAGGGGTTCCCAACCCAGTCTAATTCCATCTTAGAGCAACAGCGGTCACAGGTAAGACACAAAGTAAGATTTCGAAGCAAGTCGTTTGCACAGATAAAGAAGTAATCATCTTTATCAGGGGGCTCCACACTTGCCCTTCTTTGGAGTTGGATCCCTAAGGTCACTTCTGCCGGGAAAACCAGCCTCACAGTCCCCCACCTTCGCCCATGCATTCGCTTACAGAGCTGCACCCCTGCTTTTCCAAAATTGGGTGGGTTTGGTTGGGAGTTCTGCATTGGCACAATGTCCCACGAACCGTCACCTCCCTCCCTCCCTCCTTTTACACACACACACACACAATCAGAGAAGGGACTCCGCTTTACAAGTTAGCAAACTTTTCTCAAATGAATAGAGGTCTCACATGAGTTTAACTTTATTTCATCGCAAATAATAATCCACCCATCTTTTGGGGTCGAGGATTGAGGCACTTTTAGCAAAATGCTCATTCTGGTGGGACAGCAGGAGGATGCATCATCTAAAAGAACATGGGCAACTTTAGATGAGGACACAGAATTCCTGTGGAAAGCAATGGTAGGTTTCTCACGAAGGCCCAATATCAAGTAATAGATTACTTCCCCCCAATTGGCCCTTCTTCCGTTTTTCACCCCTCTCCCTGTAGGATAGCTGGAATATACTTAAAGTTCCTAAGGGTTTGCTTTTTTAATCAAGTAACTTGAAAAGACATGGATAGACAACCTCCTGGTCTCTGGAGCAAGCACCCCCATGTGATATCAACATTCTGTCAAGTACAGCAACACAGGCCCATGATCCCTCTTCTTTTCACTCACCAGCCTGTACCCTGGACCTGACACCCTAAAACAAAAACAAAACCTCACTGCCAGTCGATGCGGACCCCTATAGAGCAGAGTGGAACTGCTCCTGTGGAGCTCCCAGATGAACTCTGTACGGAAGTGGAAAGCCTCACCTTCCTCCCCGGGAGCAGCTGGTGGATTTGAACTGCTGAATTTGCGATTAGCAGCCCAAATTATATCCTACTGCACTATCTGGGCACCTGTACCCAGCAGACATGAAATGCATGTTGGGGAGATGCTGTTTTGCTAGTAGTTTTTGTGATTTCTTGGATCAATGTGTTCTACTGCCAAATAGCTCACAAAACCACGGCAGGGCAATGTCCAGGGAGTAGGGGTTAGAGTTCGATGCCAGCCCTTGGCTCATTGCAAAGCTGGCTCTCAAAGGCACTCCCCAACTGAAGCCCACATTCCACCAGGGAGGGGCCAGCAGAATGCCTATGTGAGGAGCCCTCTGTTGATTGAGGAAACCAGGAGAACGGAAAAGCCACTCCTTGTAAAATTCTGTCAAAAGACTTCCTTGGAGGCACGGGAGTGTGTGTGTATGTTCCTTCCCAGGTATAAAACCCATTTTAGAAATTAAAAAATTAAAAGCGAAATCCGAAACATCATTGAGAAGAGATCTCAGCATACTCAATTCTTGCAGGATCTCATTTATCTAGCAAGGTCACTTGAGTTAATGACTCCGGTGGCTTTCATCTAAGAAGGAGCATTTCCTTTTTGAAGGGTGGAGAGTTTAAATTCCCTAGAGCCACTGCACACCCGGCCTGCCACCGTTAACAAAGGTGGAGCTCTCTCCTCACTCAATAATCCAATCTGGCCTTTGAGTACCTATGAAATAACCTTGAAAAGCCCAAAGCGTAGAGAGCCCCCCGCCCACTAAAATCTGCAGTCTAGAGTCCACCAGGGGAGTTTGTCCTCCCTTCTAAGGCTGGCCCAAGTTCCTGGCACAGCACTGGGAGCCCCTCAGGCCTTGCCCCTCCCCCAAGGGAAGGGCTCAGCGACGTGGCCACCGGGCCACCCGGCCAGGCGTCCGGAGCCCTCCCAGCAGCAGCAGCGCGGCGGCGAGCTCGGTCCCCAAAGACAAAGTTCTGTAGTGCACTGACTTCTATCAGACTCAGAGTCGGAGCGTCTCAGAACTTTGCCTCAAAAGACCCAACGGGCTGTGTCTTCTTCCTCTAGAAGTTTCTTCCTGCAGGTGTGCCCCCCCCTCCCCTGCCCCCCTCCAGCTCAGACAAGGAATAACTCGTTAAAAGCAATTTAGCTCAAGATGCAACCGATAATGCAACGGGTCATTAATTATGGAAAGTTCCTGCCGCAGTCAGCAAGCGCGAACGCCCAGCAGAAATGCTGTCTGAACAGGCGGGTTCGCCCGATGCTGGTCGCGGCGTCGCAGCCCCAGGGCTGCAGGAGCCGCCGCGCCTCCTCTTTCCCAGCCGCTGCCGCGCCGGCGCCCCATCCCTCCCCAACCCCACTGCCTCGGAACCGTTACTTCAACTTTTGCAAGCAGCCCATTCACTCCGACCAACTTGCGGCAACTTTGCTCCTTCGACCTTCCCATCTGGAAAGCTGGAGGGGGAGGGGGCCCGAGCCACGAAAGAACCCAGGAAATGCCCCGCCGATGGGACGGCCCAGCCCAGCCCGGCTCCGCGGGGCCTCCGCCGCGTCTCCCCGGCCCC
>NW_022103920.1:83112419-83122755 GCF_000313985.2 Echinops telfairi
CTCCTGCCACCCAGCCACTTCTGCCGCCAGCCGCAGTGGGACCCTCTCCCCGACGAGCCCAGCGGGCCCTCGGAACCTGCCCTTTGCAAGGTGCCCGGAACGGCCGCTTCCTCCAGACCCGGCTGGAGCCTAGGTTGGGCCCTGGGTCTCCACGGGGCGGAAAAGAAGGGGCGACTCTGCAGGGCAGAGGACGAAGTGGAAAACCTCGCAGAAGACCATTTCCTCCCTTGGCTGGGAGTTGCGAAAACTAATAGCGAGATTCCCGGGAAGCGAATTCGAAGACAAAGCAAAATCAAGAATCCAGCGGGCTTAAAAGCCTTCCCTTTAAATAAAATAAACTGCCCATTCCTCGGCCCAAATCCCAATCAAAAGAGGCCAAAGAGTTAACTAAAAGTAGCCAAAATGTCAGCTCTGGTTGTTATTTTTTAACTCTAACTAAAACGCCGACCGGTTCCCACCCCCACCTCGGTGGGGGACAGAGCACCAGGGCGAGGGGACACCTCTGTCCCACCTGTGGTGGAGGTGTGACCGAGGGGGCTTAGAGTCCCTGGGAAGTCACGCGCTGGTTAAAAAAGCTCAGTCCACAGCGTCGTTCGACAAGTATGCCAAAGAAGGTGCTTTTCGGGAAAGAAATGGAATCGATGAGTAACCACATGACCAGGACGTCTTCCCCCTGCCCCCTCCCCGTGGATCAAAAAGTAATCGCGCTGCCAAGGTGAAGCCCAGCTCATCAAGGTTGGCTCTGGCGGCTTTTGTAAAACCTGGAAAATGGAAGGAGAGCTTCAATTGTTAAAAACCGAAATTATTCCTTAGAACTGACCTCCTTTGTTTTTCTTTGGTCTTCGGGTCATGAACTACCTATGTCTTCCTTCTAATGTGTCCATCATAAACCTGGCACAAGGATACGGAAAAACAAAAGACGGGTTTTTCGTGGGAAGAGTCTTACCTGTGACATTCTTCTCATCCTCTCTTCTTAATTTACTTTCTTTCTCCCCATATTCCCCTACGGAAAGATAAATCATTGCTCCTTCCAACTCATTTTATGCTCGAGAAGCTCTCTCCACTCTCCTCTCTCTTCCCTCTCCCCACGGGGTGCTTATCTGACCCCTCCTGGGTTGGCAGGGGCGGCTCCCCGCCAGGCATCTCTCCTCCAGCTTCCCACCCCTCCTCGGCCAGGGCCTGCGGGCAGTGCTTGCTGGGCCTCGCAGTTGGTCCTGGCTCTGCCGCTTGCTCGGTTGTGTGCACTGGAATATTGATTTTTCAGTGTGGTGCGGCAGCTCTGTGAAAAATCAATATTTCAGTAGCTCAAGCTCAGCACAGGGCAGTGTAATGGAGTGGGCCTGCTGATGTGAAGTGCGGGGTCCACCCTCAGCGGCTGAGGTCAGTCAGAAAATGGCAGTGAGTTTTCTTATTTCATCGGAACGCTTCAGAGTGCGACGGACTTCGCATGTCATTCTGTCCATGTGATTGCAGCAGAATGGAACCTTGGTGTCGGGTAATGGGTGAACCAAGTTGGAAAATAATCCGCACGGAGGTGATGATGGAAAACGGCCAATTACCCGTTCTAAGAACTCTTACATAAAATATTAGAGGGAGGGGAGAGAGTCATTGTCTGCCCTCAATCCTACCAAATTTCACGAAGGGAAGATAAAAATAGGCTTGTGTCAGGAAATGGCCGGCGTTTAACTTCTAATACTGGGGATGTGGATGCTTGCTATTCTACACCCCCCAGAATATGACTGATTGCTACGTGCAAGAAATTTCTGGTATGATTTGCTGAAGAAAAGAGAAAAAAATCCACATCCGTAATGGTGCCAATTTAGGACCCTCTCTTTGCAGCAATACAGAAGGCCCCTAGAGGTGGGCTCAGTCACAGGGCTGTAACTAGGCACCCCCACTGGGTGAGCCTTTATTTTAATCTTCTCACCTTTTAGGACCTCAAGGTCTTTTCTTATAAATTAAAGAGTTTTAGCAATGAACTCCAAATACCCTGTATCCCTAACACCCATGATTCCACATGAGAAATAATATGACAGCTAGGACTTTTTATAAACAAGGCAATTAAATAGTGTGTCCTGCAGATAAAGCAAACAGATTAATACTAGAAGTATTACAGAAACAAAAGGTAGACATATACCTGGTCTAATTGCATCCTTTATTTTGTTTTAAATTATTTTGCAAGGCATTCTTGGGGCTGGGGGTGGGGCACAAATATTCCAGTAAATTTTATTCCAGTGCAATTTTTGAGTGGGATAATTTAGCCATATTTTTCCAGGGTCCTTCTTTTGACTTAGCATTTTCAATTCTAAGACTTTTTCCTAAGAAAGTAACTGATATCACTGAGACTCACTGCCATGAAGTCGATTCCAATGCACAGTGACTCTATAGGACAGAGTCGAATTGCCTTATGGGTTTCCAAGACTGTGAATCTTTATGGGAAGAGGTAGCCTCATCGTTCTTCCTTGGAGTTGCTGGTAGTTTTGAACTGCTGACCTTGTGATTAGTAGTCCAACACAAATCTCATAAGCCACCAAGGCTCCTCCAGAAAGATGTTTATCACTGGTTAGTTTAAAATATAAAACCCTTAGAAAGAGGATCACCTAGGTAGCTAATGTTGCCCCTTTGGGCCATCATGTTGATTCCGACATGTTCTACAGTGACCCTACAGAACGGAATGGAACTGCCACACAGAATTTCTGAGGCTGAAACCTCTCAATGTTTCGGCAAGGTCTTTTCCCTGACTGTGCAGCTGGCCAGTTCCAACCACCAACCTTTTGGTTCCAGTTGGGTGCTGTGCCATCAGGGGTTCTTAGCTAGCAATAGAGTATTTATTAAATATAATATGGTAATTGTATAGCTAGCTATTCAGTAGAATTACTTAATGTAGTGATGCTGAATGGCTATTAAAACAATATGAAAAAAATTGATTAGATTAAAATGTACACACTTTTAAATATCTGCATGTAGTAGTTACAGTCTGTGGTCAATTGGAGACTTAAGAGTGAAGGGGTGGAGTTTGCCTGTCAATCAGGTTGCAGCTTGATGACTTCATTTGGAGGTACTAAGGAGATAAATAGTTTACTGGAGGCAGGACACATGCTCACTCCCTGCGAGGCATTCCTTCTGACAAGACACATGGAACTATGCTAGAGATATGGAGCTGGAAGAGCCACGTGGAGACCCACGCCAGCACTGAGATGCCTACACCGCCACTGGATCCACAAGAATTTCCACCCATTGGCCTGTGATCTTCCTGCATTCGGCGTCATTGCATGTGTTTCATGAGTCTGAAGAGGAATTTATAGATTGGCATCAGACATATGGGCTAATTTTGGACTTAGGGACTTGATCTGGACTGGGCTGGGATATTTTCTCAATATTCGATTGCTCTCGTATGTAATTGATAGAAAAGAACAGTGCTCAGTATAGAAAGAACTCCCACAAAAACCGTCATAGAAAAGATGACTTTATAAAAATATGGAAAGGTGATCCAACAGAATGTGGAAATTATTGAACAACATATCATCATTAATCTCACACACAATTAAAGTTTTGCTGGAAATGGTTGCAGCAGTACATCTATGAGGAATTGTCAGAAATTCATGTCAGATTCATTAGAGGATGCAGAACAAGGCATATCACTTTTAACATCAGATGGATCTTAGCTGAAAGCAGAGAATACCAAAAAGATGTTTACCTGTGTTTCATCAATTCTGCACAGGTATGGTCCACTGTGTGGACCATAACAAATTATGGATAACATTGCAAAGAATGGGAATTCCAGATTATTTCATATTTAAATTTAATATTTAATTGTTCTCCTGTGGCAAGAAACAAACATTCAAACAGAATAAGAGGATACCAAGTGGTGGTAAATCAGGGAAAATATGTACATCAAGGTAGTATCTTGAGGAATTACTGAGGGTTGAATAATGAGTAAACATGATAGTGGGGCAGGAGGGAATAAAGAAAAAGAGGATAGAAGAAAAATATACAGTATGTATACGCACATATGTAAATCTAGGTGTACTTGCTTTATATATGGATATATATGCAAATGCAACAAGGAAGCAGATGAACTTTGGGCCTCTACTTAAATCTTATCTCAGTACAAGAACAGTTTGCTCTAATAATGTGGCATTGTAGGATACTCACCTTCCTGACACAATAGCTGAAGACAAAATGGGTACATAAGCAAATGTGGTGAAGAAAGCTGATGGTGCCCAGTTATTAAAAGATATAGCATCTGGGGTCTTGAAGGCTTGAAGTTAAACAAGTGGCCATCTAGAAGGGAAGCAACAAAGCCCACATGGAAAAAGCACACCAGCCCGTGTGAACATGAGGTGTCTCCAGGAAGAGGTATCAGAAGTTCAAAAACAAGCAACCAAATAGATGTGAAGGGGTGGGGATGTAGTAGAGACCCAAAACCCACCTATAATTGGACAGTCCCTCTCAGAAGGGCTACGTGGAAGGGATGATACATCCAGGGTGCAGTACAGCACTGATGAACCACCTCACTATCCTCTAGTTCTCTAATATTTCCTCCCCGTACTATTATGGTCTTTATTTGTTTTACCTCGCTAGTTGTATTAGATTTTGATATGTCTATTTGTAGATTTAAGATCGTTAGATACATGAAAACCAAGATCGCTAACACGTCAGAAACAGTAACAGGAGTAATGGTTACCTGAGGGAACAGGAAGAGGGGGACGAGGCAAAGGGGGGGATAGGGAGCTGATAGCACTGATGACAGCATAACCCCACTTGATGGGAAGGAGCAACAGAATTGTGTGTGAATGGATATATTGGATTGTATAAGATATAGCAAAAAAATCTATTATAGGGGGAAAAATAAGGACTCCTGAGGGGGAGGGGGAGAAAGGGGCAATAAAGGGGAACTGATATCAAGGAATTCAAGAAGAAAGAAAATGTTTTGAAAGTGATTGTGGTAGCAATTGTACAATACTGATTGACCTATGGAATATTATGATGTCTGTAGGGCTCCCAATAAAATGATTACAAATTACAAAAGAAAACAAGGCAATGCTGTGAGAATTAACTACACCCCCCAAAAGGTAGTATCATTTCCCCTTACTTATCACTCTGTATGCCAAGCAAATGGTCTAAAAACTGGACTATACGAACAAGAACCTGGCATCAGAACTGGAGGAAGACATATTTACAACCTGCAATGTGCTGCTGGCATAACCTTGTTTGTTGAAAGGGAAGGGGAGTTGAAGCATTTGCTGATGAGGATCTAAGCCACAGCCTTCAGGTGGATTATCCCTCAACATAAACAGAACCCTTACAAGTGGACCAAGAAGCAACATCACGATAAATGGGTAAAAGATTAAAGCTGTCAAGGATTTAATGTGCCCCACAATCAATTCCCATGGATGTGGCAATCAGGAAATCAAATAACGTATCGTCCTGGCCATATCACTTTGAGGACTCAGGTGCGCCTGAGCCGAGCCACAGTATTTTCAATAGCCTCACATGCATGCAAAAGTGGGACAACAAATAATAAGAAGAAATTTTATGTGTTTGAGTTATGGGATTGGCAACGAGTATTAAATAGAGCATGAACTAACAGAAGAACAACAAATTTGCGTTGGAAGAAGTACAGTCAGAATGTTTCTTAGACGTGAGGATGGCAAGACTTCATGGCATGTGCTTTGGGCATCTTACCAGGAGCAAGCAGGCCTTGGAGAAGGATCTGGCGTGCAGTAAAGTAGAGGGTCAATGAAAAAGGAGACCCTCCGTGAGATGGGTTGGCCCCGTGGCTGCAACAGTGGGTCCAAACATAAAACCAGTGATGAGTATCGTAGAGTGCAGGACCGGGCAGTATTTTGTTCTAGTCTGCATCGAGTTGCTCTGAGTTGGAAATGACTCACCAGCAAATAACAAAAACATTTTTAAAAGTATCACCAAGGATTTTGCAGAAAACAAACACGTGGTGAATCAACATAGGGAAGAATACTTCAGCCTCATGAAAACTTACTATAGGTGCATCGGTTCTGACTCCTAGCGCTACGCAGGACAAGAGGAGACCTGTCCTATAGGATTTCCAAAGCTGCAAATCTTCATGGGACCAGAATGCTACATCTCTTTCCCAGCGATCAAGTGGTAGATTCAAATCACAGACCTTTTTCAATTTGTAGCTAAGCATTTAACCTCTATGTCACCAAAGCTTCTCTCAGCCTCACTAGTAACAGGGAAATGTAATTTAAGACTTGAATGAGATATAATTTTATACCCCACTAGGTTGGCAACAATTCAGGAGTCTGACAAATAAACAATTGGAGATGGTGGGAATTCATGGGAACACCTACACACGCCTCAGGGAGTATTATATTATTTATTATGTGAAGCTGAACATCCACATATGCAGGGTGAGTTTCCAGCAGAGAAACCCTTGCACATGTACACCAGGAGACAGGCATGAGTGTGATCAGAGCAGCACTGCCCATGAGAGCAAACAGCTTTTCAGTTGATTCGCCTCCGTGGGTGAATGGATAAGCCTCAGGCTGTTCACACAGTGTGTTCTCTACTGCAGTGAAAATGAGTAACTACAGCTCCCACAAGTTTATAGATGACACTTAGGAATGTGTTGAGTGAAAATTCACTGAGCGCAAGCAAAGCTATCCTGTGTGTGAGTGTGTATATACTGTATGTATACAAGGGGGTAAAAAAATCAGGGGGAAAAAACTTTGCTGTTTGGAGCTTTTATAGTACGCATTTTTCCTGCTAGCCAAGCATCAAGCAACTCCTTCTGAGTTAGTGCACCAGCAGCATCTCCTGGGAAGGTTCTCTCGGGTCACAGTGAATTTTTTTGCGAAAGCTCAAACTTCATTTTTTGTGATGGCCGATTTAAGAGAATAGCGTGCGGCTGTGAAATTTTGTTCCCTGCTCAGGAAAAATGGCACAGAAACTGTTGTGATGTTGAACACAGCTTACAAGGACAGCACTATGGGAAAAACTCAAGCGTACAAGCGATTTTCTTGTTTCCAAAAAGGCGAAATGTTGATTGATGACACTTCATTCTGGATGACCATCAAGTTCCTGAACAGACTAACATGTCAAGAAAACTCGTGCACTTGTGCTCAAAGGCCAACAACAGACCCCTGAAGAGACGGGGACATGATCTGGACACCCTTGGAGCTGGGCTCCGTGAATTGTAAAGGAAGATTTGGGGACGAGAAGGGTCGCTGTGAAATTGGTGGCACAGCTTCTGACAGACCAGCAAAAAGAGCATCCCGTGGAAACGCGCTGCGCTTTGAAAGAGCAGCTCTGAAGCGACCCAGACTTTTTCCCAAGGTCATTAGAGGTACCAGACATGATGCTACCCTTATGGCTCCGAAAGCAAACATCAATCAAGCCAGTGGAAGATGCCACTGTCACTTTGCCCCCCAAAAGCTCGTCAAATGAAATCAAAGATCAAGACGACGATGTTCATTTGTTTTCAATTTTTGTTTTTATTAAAAGATCATTTTATTGGGGATTCTTACAGCTCTTATAACAATCCATACATCCATTGTATCGAGCATATTTATATATATGTTGCCATCATTATTTTCTAAACATTTATTTTTTATTTGAGCCCTTGGTATCAGCTCCTATATTTACCCCCCTTCACTCTCTCACCCTCATGACCCCTTGATAAATTATTAATTATTATTATTTTCATATCTTACACCGACTGCTGTCTCCCTTCACTCATGGTTTCTATTATTTGTTCCTCTGGGGACTGGGGTGGTGGGGGTTATATATCAATCATTGTGATTGGCTACCCCTTCTTCCCCTCCTCTCCCCACCTTCCCTCTACCCTCCTGGCATCAATACTCTCATTCCTGTTCCTGGATTCTACGTGTCATGACTTCTTCCTCTTATCTGTACCTGCGCACATGCTCCGGGTTAGCCTGCAGTGAAAGGCAGGACTGGGGTTATGAGAGTGGGGGGTGAGGAAGCCTCAAAGAACCAGAGGATTGTGACCCTTCAGTGAGGGCATGTCGAATTATCTACTGATGGGTTTGGGGGTCTCTGCTCCAACCCCCCTCATTCTCAACAACATGGTTGTTTGCTTGTTTGGGGTCTTCTGAGTCCGTTTGTTTCTTTGATGTGGGAGGGATATGGAGTTTGCTCCACTATGTCAGGCTGTTAATCAAGCTTTCTATGTAGAGGTTCTGAAAAGATAGTGTAACAGTGTGCAACACAAAAGGCCTGGTTTGTGGCACATGAGGGACTGATTTTGCTGCCATGACAATGCACCTGCTCACGCAGCCATCTCAGTGCACCAGTTTTTGGCAAAAAACAGCATGCCTCTCTTGCCCCAAGCACCTTACTCACCTGACCTCACTCCATGCAACTTCTTTTTGTTTTTGAGAACGAAGAGGGACATGAAAGGACAACAATTTGATGATGTAGTAGAGGTGAAGAAAAAAACGAGGGAGGTGCTGTGAGCCATCCAAACAGATGAGTTTGAAAAATGTCTCTAAGAATAGAATCAATGATTTGACAAATGTATTAAGTGTAATGGAGAGTACTTTGAAGGTGATAAGGTTGTTTTGTAAAAAGAATGAAATACATAGCTTTGAAAAGAAATTCCAGGTTTTTTTGGGGGGGTACCCCCTCATATATGTGTGTGTGTTATATATAACTTGTGTGTATGTGTAATACATACGGTATACACACACACATATAACACACACACACACACACACACGACATAAGGAGCCCTGGTGATGTCGTGGGTATGTGTTGGGCTGATCACTGCAGGTGAGCAGCCCGAAACCACCAGCAGTTCCGTTGCAGAGAGATGAGGCGTTCTGCTCCCAGAAAGCTGCATACGGAAACCCACACAGGCAGTCCTAGTCTGTCCTGGAAGGCCTCTATGAGTCAGACTCTACTTGATGGCAGCGTGACTTTGGTTTTATATAGGACATACATAATGTCATGTACTTTGGATATGTTAAAAGAATATTTATTTGGTGGTTGTTGTTTTTTTGTTTACCTGTTTATTTATTTAGAGATGGACAATAGCCCCACCCCAAAGCCAAACCCATTACCATGGAGCTGACTCCCAGGTGCAGCAACCCCACCCCCACCCCCCACGCCATCCATACGACTGCGTGAGATCTTCAGATTTGGATTTATACATATACTTTTGCGCTCTGTAGAAAATGGCAAGGAGGGCAGCGCCTGGTCCCTTCGTGCACAGGAGAGAAAGAAAAGCACTATCCACACTGAGACCTCTTCTTCCTGACACCCAACCACACGCTTGGAAAGCAACCTGCCCAAAGGCACTCCGCTGTACTCGCTCTGTGGTCCAGAAGCCCATCGCTCCCCAGCGTTCCTCTGGGGAGCTCACTCTGTCCCTGGATCAAGGAAGTTCAATGTGGAGGGACCTCAGGGTACGGAAAACACTCCCGTCCTGCCTCGCCTCTCTGGGTAGTGTGAGACACCACACACACACACACACACACACACACACACCTTCCTGCTTCTGAGACCGTTCATTTTCTACCCCAGCAGGATGACAAATTTGGCCACTCCCTGCATTAGCATTCCAAGCTTTGACAATGGCCATGGATTCTGTTAACCATCACTCATCACAGAATCCGATCAGCATCTTTCCCACACCCCTTTCTCTTACCCAGATCTGCCAGGAGAAAGAGTCATTTAGTGGGAGTTATAAAGAATTGATCAAGGATTCACGAGGGTAGGAGGGTAAAAAAGAGGAACTGATACCAAGGGCTCAAGTAGAAAGAAAATGTTTTGAAAATGATGATGGCAACATATATACAAATATACTTGATGCAATTGATATATGGAATGTTATAAGAGTTGTAAGAGCCTCCGGTAAAATGATTTTTTTAAAAAAGGAATCCGGCTCAAAGACCAATATTCAGTAATTCACTGTACCTCCACTTTTTGTTGTGAAACTTCTCAAAAATATACCAAGGAAAATGAATGTAGAGCATGAATTCACTGTATAAAATTGATATAAAAATATGAAGAAATTGATCACCCATAACCCAGTATCAATAGTGATTTCATCCTTGCCCTCCCCTCCCAAGCCCCAGGATTACTTTGAAACAAATCCCCAGAATCATGGACTTGTGAATGGATCATTGTACTAAGCAAACTGAACACTCCTGAGAGAATAATGTTAACGGCAATGTCGAGTACAAGCCCTCTCTTTGCAATATTATAATAGATGGGTTGTTTTAATCAATCCAAAAAAACTTTTTTTTTTTAACATTTTATTAGGGGCTCATACAACTGTTATCCCAATCCATACACACATCAATTGTGTAAAGCGCATTTGTACATCGTT
>NW_022103920.1:83123534-83126874 GCF_000313985.2 Echinops telfairi
GTGACCCTATAGGGTAGAAATGCCCCTGAGAGTTTCCGAGACTGTAACTCTTTAGCAGAGCAGAAAGTCCCCTCTCTCTTCTGAGGTATGGCTGGTGGTTTCAAACTGCACACGTTGCAGATCACAGTCCAACGCATCCGCATTACACCACAAGGCTCCTGGATCAGCTACTCTTGTCGCTTTAATAGGGTCCCGGGGTGGGGCAAACAGTTAAAGCATTTGGCTGTTACACAAAAAGTCGGAGATCTGAGTGTGCCCAGAGTTGCTTTGGCAGGGTCTCTAAGAATAGGAATCACTATGATGGCATTGAGCTTGGTTTGGTTTAGAGAGAGGCGATAAGGTATCGATGCTTATCTAGCCAACACACACACACACACACACAAGGCCTTGCAACAGTTTCAGAGGTGCTGCTGGAACCCAGAGAAAAGAAAGACAGCATATGGGCAGCAGAGAGGATTGGTGGAGAAAGTCCTGATCCTGAATCTTGGAAGATGAGTGAGATTTGGGCACTCTGAAATAAGGACACGTGGCATTCATTGAGTGTTGCCTCGGCACCAGACCCTTTGCTAATGCTTCCGCCCACCGCCACCAATGATTCTGAACCGTCGCCACCCCAGAAGACAGTCTTGCTGCTCCCAGAGTGCCCACGCTGTGATCTGCCCTGGAAGCAGACGGCCTCCTCTTTCCCCAGTCAGTGGCTGGTGGATTCAAATGCCGACCTCTCAGCGAGCAGTGACCCTTCACTCACTGCGTCACTTTCATACCATGAACACGTTCATCCACACGCGTGAGCGGCACTCTCACTATCCCTCTGTTACAGGGGAGTCGATCGAGGCACTCGAAGGACAACTTGTTGGGGGTCACCTCGCTGATGAGTAAGAGAGCTGGGGTGTGAACCCACACAATAGCAGTTCAGCGCTCACTTTCTTAGCACGCTGGGAATGGGGCAATAGAATATTCCAGGAGGAAGGAGGAAGAGAAACAGACAGGAAAGCAGAGGTACACACATACATGAAAAGGAATAACATGGAGAGAATACACCAAGGCCAGACCACAAAGGGTTTTGAATGCCAGAGTACATGCTCTGATCTTGGTTCAGAAGGCCTGGGGGAGCCCCAGGCTCCTAGGGATGGGGCTTTTTAACTGGATTCTGTGGACTTTCCAGTGCTTTGAGGTGTAGGGAATTAACACCCGAAGCACAGTCTGCTCATCCCAGCTGGGTGCTCTTCCTAAGTGTATCCCTGAAGAATACATTTCTTTCTACCCAGTCCTCCAGTTGTGGTCTGTCTGTCCTTCTCATTTTTCAAACACCCAGAACAACTAGCCTATTACACCCTGCTGACACTTGAGTATTGCTGAATGAGTAGACCTTATCCTAGGTCAAACCCCACCAAATT
This sequence comes from Echinops telfairi, assembly GCF_000313985.2. NCBI lineage: Eukaryota > Metazoa > Chordata > Mammalia > Afrosoricida > Tenrecidae > Echinops > Echinops telfairi. The sequence goes on from NW_022103920.1 coordinate 83,124,932, forward strand.
TGACAATGTTCGATTTTTTTTAACCTACAAAAGCAGCAACTTATTATGGTTTCAATCTAAATAAAACACTGTATTACAACTATGTTACAGAGAAGATGGCTAAAATCCAGGTACAATCCTGGCGAAGGCATGAGAGCAGAACTTAGAAACAGCGAGGGACGACTATTTGATAACAGAGGAATCCTGGGGGTGCTGTCAGATATGCTCTGAGCTGCTGATCTCGATCGGTGACTTGAACTCACCCTCTGCTCCCCGGGAGAAAGGTGAGGCCATCTGCTCCCACAAAAACTGACCACCTTATACAACCTGTGTGGGGTCATGGTGGGTCAGAATTTATTGGATGGCAGTGGAGAGTTTGAGAATCAAGTTAGTGTTGTACAGAACTTAAACTAGAATATAAGAGGGGGCTTCAACAAGTTTGTAGAAAAATAGAAATAAGAGACAATGGTATTTTTTCATGAAGTTTTTCAGGATCCTGTGTGTGTGTTCTAGTATAATATAGAATGCACTAGGATATACAGAATTACATTGAATAATTATATAGAATAAACATATAAAATTATATACATTTATCTCGATTAGCAATTTGTTTTTTTTTTTTGATAAATCAGAAACTGGGAGAAGAAGGAATAGCTCAAATTCCATTTAAACCACATTTGTAAACTGGAGGTAAAGTTCAGTACAGTAGATTAAAGATGAAAGGGTGGTAATAACCCTGCATATGTATGCACCTAACAACAGTGCCTCAAAATACCTGGAGGTGAAAACGGACAGAGCTGCATGGAGAAAAATAAAAATTCTCTATTGTAAGCTGAGATGTCAACAGCTTTCTATCGGTAGTTGACAGCCCCAGCAGGCAGGACACCAGTAAGGGTATTGTTGAACTAAGCAGTACCGTCCATCAATGAGTGGAATTGACCTTTACACAACACTTCGCCTAACAACAGTAAAATGCACACGCTTCTCTACTTATGGAATAGTCCCTAATCTAGACCACACCCTAAACCCTAAGCACATAGCTCACAAGTTTAGAATAATAGAAACGACATACAGCGTGCGGTTAGACCGCAGTGCAATTAAACTAGGAAGCAGCAACAGAATAACCATAAAGGCCCCGCCCCCAAGATATTTGGAAGTAACAATACCCTTCTAAATAGCATGTGAGTCACAGGAGAAAGATTAAGGGAAAGTTAAAAATAGTCTGACTTAAATGAAAAGAAAACATCAAAATAATTTGCAGCATTGAATGAATATATTAGAAAATAAGAAAGACCCCCAAATCAATACTCTGTAGACTTCTACAATAGGAGATTGGGAAGAGGAAAATTAAAATTAATCTAAAGTAAACAGGAGAAATAATACAAATTAAGAGCAGAAATCAATGGAGTTGAAAGCAGTAGCAAAAATCAATTAAATCAAAAGTTGGTTCTTTGGGGGAAAAAATCAATAAGTTTTGCATAGCAAGGCTAACTATGAAAAAAAAGAAAGAAGTGACACAAATGACGATCAGAAATTAATTAGAGGCTATCAACCACTCAAATCACTAAAGGAATATTATAAACAATAGTATGCTTCCAAATGCTATAACTAGATAAATGGATCAATCAAAGACACAATCTACCAAAACACACACAAGGAAAAAATAACTGTCTGAATAGGCCTATAGCTATTAAAAATTGAAAAATAATACTTAATCTTCCAAAATAAAATTACTAGGTCCAAATGGTTTTGTTGGTAAATTCTACCAAATATGTAAAGGAGAAATTATACCAATTCTGTACCTGTACAATTTCTTCCAGAAAATAGAAGCAGAGGGAACACTTCCTGACTAATTTTGTGAGGCCAGCTTTACCCTTAAACCAAAACTAGACATTGCTAGGGTATTTATAGTGGTTTTAAGACCTGAATGTACATATGTAAATATATTTATATAAGAGTGTGGG
>NW_022103920.1:83128350-83147629 GCF_000313985.2 Echinops telfairi
TCTTGATTTAGCAACAAAGACAAAGTAACAACCAAACTGAGCAAACTAGGAGTGGGGAAACTTCTTCAACTTGATAGAGAACATCTACCAAAGAATCCTGCAGCTAGCAGAATATCTAATACGGAGAGCCGACATGTTTTCTATGACTGAGGAGAAAGACAAGATGTCCCCTCTTGCCAGTAGCCCTATTGAACATCTTACCAGAGCCCAGCTAATGCAATATGACAGGAAAAGGAAATAAGTCTATAGAGTGCAGAAAAGGAAATCATGCTGTCTTTGATTGAAGATGATATGATTGTCTATGAAGAAAATCCCAATGAATCAACAACAACCCCAAACCTCCCAGAACAAGTGAGTATAGTAAGCATTCAAGATACAAGATAAATGTATATTTAGTTCTTTGATATTCACCTATATCCCTGGTGGCAGGGAGAAGTGGGAGTTATTATTTAATGAGTATAGGGTAAATAGGTATATTTAATGAATATCATTTTTTAGGGAAGATTTTAAAAATCTGGAAATAGATAATAGTGATGGTTATGCATCCTAAATGCCCTTCATCCACTGAACTGTATGCTCAAAAACGGTTCAAGTGATAAAATTTACATCTTTACCTTTAAATATTACAACAAAAAGCAAATGGTTTTCTGTGTGCCAGCAACCAACAATTAAAATTTAAAACTAAAATTTATAATAAAACTATACCACCATTTACATTAGCAACAAAAATTAATATTTGGGTATAAACATAACAAAATATGTACAAGTTTTATAAGAGGAAAACAACAAAACTCTGATGAGAGAAGCCAAAGAATCCCTAAATGAATGCAGACCGCTTCCATTTTCATGGATAGGAAGGCACAGCATCATTAAGATGTCCTTTCTGTCAGTTTGCTCTCTAGATTCAATGCAATCCCAATCAAGATCCCAGCTAGTTAGTATGTAGATATTGACAAGCTGATTCTAACGTTTACGTAGAAAGGCAACAGACCCAGAACAGCCAACATAATACTGAAAACAAACCATGTCAGGAGTCTGACAGTACGCTTAGAGTAAAGGGACAGTGAGCAAGACCATGAAGTATTCGTGGCACCAATAGAAAAGTGGGTGACTGGAACAGACCAGAGACAGGAAAGAGACCCACAATTACAATCAATTGATCTCTCTCTCTTTTATAAATCATTTTATTGGAGGCTCTTACAGCCCAATTGATCGCTTACAAAGTGTGTTAGGCCAGGTTGACTAGAGAAACAAATCTAGAGACGTTCATATATGTGTAGGAAAGATCTTTAAATCAAGAAGTAATTGTACATGGAGAACACATCCCAGCCCAATCCAGCTCACACCCATTAGTCCAATTATAATAGTCCATGAGTCCCGCTTCAGATTCAAGCAGCACATGTAATGGTACAAAACGCAGGAAGATCACAGGCCAGTGAGTGTACAGCCTTGCGGACCTGCTCTGGCAGGTCTCCGAGCAGCTTGTCAACAGTAAGGTGAAGCGGAGAGTGAGAGAGTGGCCCGCCTCCAGATAGCCATTTATCTCGGTGACAGCTCTAGATGAGATCATAAGCTGTGACCAGATTGACAGGCTAAACTCCATCCAGATCTTCTTGCAGGTGCCACGTTGGCACACACACCCCCACCCCCCACCCCCGCCAACCAACTATCACACAAAGGAACACAGGGGATTCAATGGGGAAAGGATGATCACTCTGCAACAAATCGTGCTGTGACAATGGGCGCGCACATGAAACAAAAGTGAGTTAGACATAGGCATTATGCCTCTCACAAAAACTCACTCCAAATAGGCCAGAGACCTAAATGCAAAGCTCAAAAGTATAAAACTTCTAGAAGATCTCAGCGGAGTAAAGGGGACCTGGGGTTCAGTGATGACTCTCTGAGGGGACAGTGCGTTTTCAGATTCTGCACCATAGGCAAGACCCGTGAGAGAGAAAATTTAAAAACTTCTGCTCCGTGACACTGTTGAGGGAATGAAAGGGCAAACATAAGCCAGGGGCGGGGGTGGGGTGCAAAAATCTTTGGGAACCACATGTCTGATAAAAGATGTATATCCCGGATACAAAGAAACTCTTAAATTTCAACCCTAAAAAAACACCCCAAAAACAAAATAGGCAAAAATCTGGAACAGACACCTCATTGAAAAAGAAAGATGGCGAATAAGCGAATGAAAAGATGCTCCGCACCATATGTTGGGGAGACAGCAAATTAAAAAAATATCATACTGTGACCACACACACCTTTTAGATTGGTTAGAATCCCAAATACTGCCCGTCCAAGGCTGGCCAGGATGCAGGGCCACAGAAACCCTCATTCACTGCCGGTGGGCACCTCAAACAGTCCAGCCCGTTTGCTGTTTCTTACAAAGCTGAACGTGGGCTTGCCGTCAGATCCCACTGCTCCACATTCCCCGGTATTTACTCAGATGAGTGCAGAACGCATGGATAACGCATGTACCTTGAAAGAGTATGCGGTGATTCAAAGAAATGAACTATCGAGGCAGGCGTACAGAGGAACTTCCAGCACCGAGTGAAAGACGCCAAGCTAAAACGGTTTCACGCTGGAGGATTTCACGGACAGGACATTCTGGAAAAAGGAAAAAACAAAACAAAAATGATGGCGACGGTACAGGAGGCATCTGGAGAAACAGAAGGATCACAAGGCCAGGAGAAGGGAAGTTTAACGTGGATGTAAAACTAACTCAGAATCCTGCCCAGCAAGTCTGCCTTCACTCGCCGTGTTTGTTTAGAGTAATTGAACAGGAGGCTCTGAGAGACGGTTTCTTCCTAAGAGCAGCTCAGACCGGCCTACTGCTTCCTGACCTTGCTCAGAGTCAGGGCTGACCGAGGGGGAAGACATTCCGAAAGGCTCTTCTCCAGAGGAAGTGTTGGACACTAAGCATTCCGTTGAGATGGCCCCTAGATAGAGGACATCGAGGCTACATAGAGACAGGAGGGGCTAGGTAGGTGAATCGCACGGCTGGTGATTTGCTTACCAAGAAAGCTCACCCTCGAGGGCTGAAGGAACTCATGTGAACACGCAGCGTTTCCCACTTAAATGAGAACGTATCATTTGAGTAGTATCATCTAAATCCACTGTACATTTAAGAACCACGAGGAAATTCTGGCACAAGTCTCAAGCCATTTAACATTTCTAACCCCACAGTGGACTCCCCGCGTGATGTAAACAATGAATGTCCTCAGTGGCTAAGCAAAAGGCTGGAGGTGAGGGGACACCTCGATGGGCCTCAGAAGAAAGTCCAGGCAATCTCCTTCCAAAAGAGTAGCTATTGAAAACCCTGACACCCATGGAGTGACCAAGGCAGAAGCAAAAGAATCCTTTGCATGTGGAATTCAGGCCTGAAATGCCTTCCCTTCCGGCTGCTCGCACAGAACAGGGGAGCCCGTGCCCAGCGCCCAGCCAGCTCCTCCTCTTCCTCATCCTCGCCCCCTCCTCCCTCTCCTGCTTCTCGTCCTCCAGCGTGCTTGGAAAGCACCCTAGGAACATGAACATAGAAAAATCTCGTGAGGTGCTGCTGTGTCACCTGGGAGGACAGCGGCCACCCCCACAAGCCAGCACGGAGCAGTATTTTCTCCAGCAGCCCCTCCTGCCAGGTCCCTGCAGGGACCCCGGTGGACTCTGGGGAAAGGCCCGCAGCATGACCACCAAGCCCACTGCCCCTGAGGTACGGCCAGCTCCTGGTGAGTCCGTGTGTGCAGGGCAGAACTGCGCCACAGGGGGTTCGTGCCTGTGGTCTTTCGGGAGCAGAGTGTAAGCCCTTTCCTTTGATGCCACTGGCATGCCCATCCACCCCCTTGTCAGTTAGTAGTTGACGGAGACCCTAACCATTAGGGCTACCCAGGGACCAAGGAGAATTCACCTTCCAAGCTCTTAGGAAGCACTCCCCTGGTTGTCAGTATACCTTGTGCCTAATTTCTTGTTCAAATTCCCACTGGGGCTAAGAGGTCAGAACAAGTGCCTATTATTACCACCGGTTAACCTCAAAGAATGAATGGGTGAATTTCATTCCTCGGTGTGATTTTCCAGGCCCGTTTCTCACCAACACAGTTTTAAATTCTCTTCATAATAAGCCCCTGTGGTTAATCCTGTGCCTTTTGAGAAACTCTACTAAGAGGACCCTTTTGGGATTTCTCCCCCTGACCCCAACAGTTACCATAATCTTCTGAGCTGATCTCTCTGCTTTGAATTGAATTGGCCCAGCAGATCCCCATAGGTGCCGCTGCTACGACTGGACTTTGCTCTCTGATCATGTAGGTAAATCCAAGCCTTGTCCCCAGGTATAATTCATTCCATAAGATTATCTTCAGTAGCTTTGATCTTGCTTAAAAAAACGGATGGAAAGATCAGGATTTGAGTTAACTGAGCTTCATGTAACTCTCTTGGACCCCATCAAGCTGAGGCAAAGGTGTTTGTCTAAAATGAAAAATGTCTAACCATGTGAGGTCTTAACGTTGGTGGCTATCACATCAATGGTCAGTCTCTGGTCTTCTGCTACCAGCTTCAAACCCTAGGACATAGCTTCTTCCCGTGTCTAGGTGGTGACTCCAACTTTCAGCTCTTCTCTTCCCAACCTGTCTGAAGACACTTGATTCACCTAAAAACTGCTGCTTGGTGTGGAGCAGCACGCTTATAAACTGATTGCAAAGCTTCAATCATTTGGGAAGACATCTAATTGGGTTTTATTAAACATTTGGTAGTAGCCCTGACCTCTAAATAGTTTTTCCCATAACACACACAAAAAATATTCTTTTTTTTAATTTTTGAATTCACCCGAGGGAGACTAAGACAAGAGTAGTACTGAGCGAACTGGCCTGCAGCCACCCCACTGATCACAAAGACAGTCTGAACCCGGTTTATTTGGGATACATCTACGCCTGTTTGAACTGAAACCCCAGGAGTGACGTGTTCTGACTTCAATGCCATGGCTTAGTAGTCGTGACTTCAGCACTCACAGACACTGCGGGACATACTCACTGCCATCGAGTTGACTCGACTCAGAGTGACCCTATATGACAGAGGAGAACTGCCCCGGTGAGTGTCTGAGACTGTCACTCTTTACAGGGGTAGAAAGTCCTGCCTTTCTCCTGCAGTTCAAAGCCACCAGCTGCTCTTGTAGTTAGTGGCCAACAAGTAACCACCACACCACCAGGGCCCCTTTACAGAACATAACTGCCAAGAATAATGAGAGTTGTCTGTGTATGAAATACATGTTCCCTGCACACACACATCCCGCCCCGTACTCAGACCATGCCCCCCTCATCTCACTTATCATCATTGAATGATGTCTCGATTCCTCAACTCATGACTGTAAGACCATGAGCACAGAGTGGACACACACGCATGGCGGGCATTCAACAAATCTTTACCACCGGTGAATAAAGACTGAAGAACAACGTTGGGGGTGGGAGAGCACTTCTAATGCTTTCTCGTGTGACAGACTGGTAGGTGTCTGGTAAACCTGGTAAAGGACTGCAGAGTGACCCAAGGCATGTTAAAACGGCCAGAGGAATTCTGAACCTGCGTCTCAGTGCATTAAGGAAAGACCTACGTTAGCTTTCAGTTACACATTGGAGCCTGCCCATCTTCGTAGGGGTTTCTTTCCATCTTCCTTCCTTCCTTCCTTCTTTCTTTTAAAAGAAAAAAAGCTCTGTTAGACAAGTATGCAAAACCTTGTCTAAAACAAACTGATTCAACTCCTGAAACTCAGTTTTTCTTTTGTACGCCTCAACTGCCACCAATTGAGACCTTTTAAAGTCATTTGATGATATTTTTTGGAGAAGTTCCATTCCTCCAAGATCTATATAAATAGCACATATTTTAAAATAACTTTTAATATTTGATACATTTAATCATTTTAAGGCACTCTTTAGTGGTGCTATAGAGGAGCCCTGGTGGCATGGCCATTACTTGTTAGACTGCAATCCTCAAGGTCCCCAGTTTGAAACCACCAGCTGTTCCTTGGGAGAAAGACAGGACTTTCTACTCCTGTAAAAGAGCTGCATTCTCATGAACTCACAGGGGCAGTTCTACCCTGTCCTACAGGGTCCCTATGAGTCAGCATTGACTCAATGACAACGAGGCTTTTGTTTGTGTGGTTTGGGTATAGTGAAGTGTTTGACTACTACCAGAGAGGTCAGTGGGTTCTGAGGATCTGCTTCCCAAGAGTTACAGCCCAGGAAACCCTCTGCGGCAGCTCTCCCCTATCCCATTCGGGCACTCGCTATGCGTTGGGATCAACTTGATGGCACACGAGCAATATTCTTGAAAATACTGACTACAGATCACAGCGCACTTTCTCAATCACTCAGAACTAATCAGAAAGTTTGCTTCTTTAACAAATGAAAGAAGATAGACAGGGAGGAGAGCGGGCTGTAAATTCACTTAGTCTTCTAGAATGAATCACTTTTTATAAAATCATCTCACTGTATGTTGTCATTGTCCCAAAAAGTATTTGATTTCCTCAGGATCAAGGAATCGCTGATGAGTGCATCATAAAGGCAGCTCAGTCCCCCATTGGCTCACCTGTGCCAGAGTGGCTCTGCTCTGGGTTCAATCTCACACCATTGGAGTTGGTACTGATCCCCCGGCTTATTTCTACTCACTGATGGGATTTTGTTTGCAAGGGTCAATGGCTCCAAAGTCCAACCAGTGGAAGAAAGTCTTTTGTGTGAGTCAGAACAATAGACGTTCCAGTACTCTGTTCCTTCTGCCTGGAATTCCAACTTTCTTTCGACTTGCCCGCCCCATGCAGTTGGTTTCGCCTTTAAGCTCAACGCTGACAACAGAACTCTTTATAGCACCTATCAGAGTTTCCTAATCAATGCTTGATACCTAGGACCACCTAGGACACTGTGTGAATTGGGAAAAGACGTCTGTAAGAGGGAGTCTCTGGGTGAGGTAAGCAGTTAATGAACGCATTAGGCTGCTAACTGAAAGGTTGCAGCTTCAAATCCACCCAGAAGCATGAAAAACCAGCTGTGGAAAACCCTACGGTGTGCCACCCTGACACACAGGGAGTGGCCAGGGCTTGGAGTCCTCTGAGTGAGTGGAAGACAATAGTATTAGTTTTAAACTTTAGGCAGGAGAGGGTATTCATCTCCTCCCCCCTCCTGGGGCCACACCTCTACCCCTGACCTTAGTCACTGCCATTGTGTCAGGGCTGACTCATAGCCACCCGCTGTGGGTTCCCCAGATGGTAACTGCTTCCGGAGTAGAGAGACGGCCTTCTCCTGAGGAGCTGCTGGTAGTGTTGAAGCAGCCCCGTGCATAGCCACTACTCGACCCGGCCTCCCACCACCTGACAGATGACAATGTTTTACCTGTCGTTCAGTTGTACGATTTAGTTGGCTAACTGTAGTACCAGCTTTCCTTTAAAACGCAACTTCCTCCTGCAATCCATGGAACCAGACCACCATTTTGTCTGCGAAAGACTTTGTTCCTGGTTTTCAGACACCAGGCACTTGACTTTCAAGTGCACGCCTCGGAGCTTGCCAGCCATCCATCGTCTCTTACGTGTTAAAGGCTGGGCTTATCATCGAGGCTTTCAATGAGAACAAGGGCACAATGGAATGGTGCTTTCCTCTCAGGTTAAAGACGACCCCCAAAAGAGCCTTGATCATTCGCGCCTTCCCCTCCTGCAAACCATTGTGGGGCAGAGGGAGACAGGGGCTGAGGTGAGGGCAGGGAGAGCAGTGTGAGAGGGGGTGAGGGGGGCTGTGACCGGGCTCACCACAGCACCCTGGAGAACACCAGCCGGTGGAGCCTGCATGCTCTTCTCCTTGGTCGCAGGCAGCAATGAGGCTGGCAATGACTCTTGAGTCTTTCTCTCTCCGGAGGCTAAAGGCATGTGCTGATGAAGACGGTTGTGCCTGCTCCGCCACGCTGCCAGGCTATGGGCACTGTGCCCATAGAAATAACCACATCCATAGCTACAGCACCGATTCTGACCCCTGGCAACTGCATATGTCAACGAGCAGAACTGCTCCCCGGCTGGAATCTTCAGGGATGCAGACTGCCAAGGGTGGGCCACCAACCTGCAGGCCAGGAGAGGAGTAGACAAACTGCTGTAGCCCCCAAGGACCTTGGTGCAGCTGCCAAAGCCGTGCCAAGGTCACATGACCTTTGTACATGTGGCCAAGACAGTCTGTTTCAGGGGACCTTTGATTTTGAACCTGAAAGGACCCTACAGATAAACAATTGCAGCATTTTCAAACTTTTTACCTCCACTCACAATAAAAATACTTTCTTATTTTTCAAGTTGCAATCCAGTACACATACTACAGCAATATAGATTTGATGAAAACAAAAGGGTTTTTTTAAACAATATTTCATCTTGCAGCATGTAATGCACACTATTTTATCTTCTTCTTTTTTTTTTTAACACTGATCACAACTCAGGAAAATGATTTCATGATTCACGAATGGGTTGAGGCCTGCAGTTTGAGAATCACTGCTCAGTTTTTTTCCCTTATTGCCTCTTGACAGCAGGAGAAAAGACCAGCTGATCCCGCCCATGAACACTACAGCAGAGAAACCCTCTGGGGCAGTTCTACTCTGTCCTGTACCATCACTAGAGGCCAGAATTGGTCTGCTAACAACAGACCACAACAACCACGTTAATGCTATAGAACAGGAAGCCACAGTCAAGAAAGGTGAGGGGACTTGGCCAAGGTCACCCAGCTACTGCCTGGTGGCAGAGCCAGGACCAAAACTCAGGCAGAGAATGCATCTAACTTAGCTAATTATTAATAAAATAAACACTCTTCTTGCAGTGAGCCAGGGGATCCTTGTATGCACTCTAAAGGGTGCATGGGGTTAGAGTAACACTTAAATTTTTTTTCTTTTTTATGATAGGAAACTAAACTCACTCAAAGGGTATATGAAGAGAATACAGCCTCCAAGTCCTCACGAGCATCTCATTTTCAATCTCAAACGTCAGGGCTAAGTCCCTAGATGGATAAATGGACAGATGGATGGGTGGAGAGATAGATGATAGATAGGAGCAAGATGGTGTAAGATACGGTAAAAGTAAATAACTAGGGGCTACAGGGGGGTAGGCTGGGGGAAGGAGGGGATAAAGGGGAGTTGATATCAAGGAGTTCAAGAAGAAAGAAATTGATTGTGGTAGCACTTGTACAATAGTGCTCGATGTGATTGAACTATGGGATGCGATGCTACCTGTAAGAGCTCCTAATAAAATGATCCCCAAAAAGGAGAGAAAGAAAGTAAATTAGACACAAGTCACAAAAAAAGAAAGACATTATTTAAACTTTATCTGTAATTTGGCTCCAACTTGCTGGCTCATGCAAATTTCCTTTCACTGGCATCTATGAGGAGACTTAAAGAAAAGTGACTGGAAAATTAGAATAGGAAGATAATGGGATTTTTCCACAAACTTTTTGAAGCCCCCCTGTACAGTGCAGTAGGAAAACAAACCCCAGGGTCCTTCCAAAGACCTTTGTGGCGCCGGCTTGGGTGAAAAAGAGGCAGTAGACAACTCTAGACCCAAGGGGGCTTCTCGGTTTCCCACAGGAGTCTCTTCCGCAGTATAAGGGGTGGGGTGGGCCTGGAATGAAGTGAGAACAGGGGTAGCTGGAGGCCCATCCTCCCCTGCACTTTAGGATATAGCTTTGAGTGGAAAGCGACCCTCGGCAGTGAGCTTTTGCAGCGAGAAGCTGCTCAGCCAAGCTCAGTGATCTCACAGCATAGTTCTTCGATGGCACTCCCCGAAAGGCTGCACCCAAAACGCTGGCAGTTGACCTTGATCTCACTACTCCTGCAAGTGATTATATTACATTGAGATAAGCTAGTCTTTAAAAATATGCAGCCCTACATTTCAGCCACCAGCGCAGTGCCTGCATTAAAGGCAAGCATGCCTTGCCGTTCCACCTACTTTTATATTGTTTAAAAGAAAGGAAAAAAAAAAAAAGGCAGGGGCAGCTGTAGCCAAAGCAAATACCATCTCTCTCTTACCAGCAACCCAGCCTGCTTGGCCTCAGACCTGCACCCAGCACAGAACAGAGGTGTGCCTGGCCTTGCCTCCTGCTTTTTCATTGATAGGTACCTGTTCGTGTGTCAGCTGAGGAAAGCGCTGTGACCTTTTCCAACAATTGGCCTCTGTCTTTACATTGGCTCTCTCCACTTCCCCGGGACACATGACAGGCACCTTAGGGGCCCCGTTCAGCCTATTCCAGGGAAATGGCAGCAGAGCAGAAAATGACTCAAAAGTCAACATCGACCTCGGATGTGTGCACGCAGGGACTGAGCGCGGCACTTTCAGCCGGGGAATGTGAAAATGTCAGGAGTGCTTGCTGAGCCTGTTCTGGCTGGAAGTAGGAAAACCATTCTGGGGTAAACATATGGACCACATGTGTGAAGGCACTGAAAATTAGGTAGGGAAGTTATGTATGCAAATCGCCACAAACATTCCTTTTGAGATTGTAATAAGTGTGGGGTTTCTGGCTCAGTCTCCAAGCTATGCAGTTTCATTCCATAAAACCCTTAGCCAGCCTTATCCACCCTCCCCTCTCCCCCTTGGGCTACCTTATCTCAGCCTAGAGCAGTCAGTGAGGCCTGTTCCCAGCTCTGTCTACTAGGGCAACTGCAGGAGAGAGGATTCCTTCTTAGGGGGTGGTTGGAAGGAGCATCCCAAGGATGATTATAGTCTTTTAAAAAAATCAATTTTAAAAAAAAGGGTATATGCCTGCACTTTCTAAAGACAGTCATTTTAAATAGGGCCTACCCATGTTTGCTTTGGCAGATACTAGGGTGACTCTCACAAAGGGCCAGACACCCATACCCGTCCTTATGGCCAACACGTCGGGATTAGGTCCCTCCCAGTATCTCTGAAGAGATCAGCATTGACAAGCTCCCCTGGGCCTCTCAGATGGCTCTACTTCTTGGAAAGATGGGTGTGGGCATTTGCATGATCAGGAGAATCACCGAACCTCAGAGAAAAATAGAACACCAGCTCTTACAGGCAGATCGGAGGATGGTGTATGTCTTGTCTGCTTTAGGCCCCAGCTCCTCTCTGAGGTAGGCAGTGTAGCTCCCCACTAGCCCACCAATTAATGGCATCCAGGGGGGTGAGGTGGGGGAGGGGTTTCACAGGACCGATGAGCCGCCTGGGAGGTTCCACAGGCTGGCTTACTCCAGGACGACGCCAGCACCTTAGTGGCCTTCCAAGAGAGAAGGAGAACCGAGTCCTGCACTATTTTCAGAAAAGGTAAGATGCCTTTGAAGAACTGAGATTGCCCTTTCTTTGACTGCCGTGCTCCAGTTCGTCCCTAGCAGACGGAGGCAGTGAAGGGTCTGTTCTATACCTCCACTGTAAACCACAGTCTTCCATTAATACCAGTCCCAGGTAAAATGCAACTCACCAGGAAGACTATAATAACAATCTCTCTGATCTTAATAATCAACAAGGAAGACACCAAACCCTCACAGCCATCAAATCAGTCCCAACTCATAGCAACCCTGTTTAGGGTTTCTGAGACTATAAATCTTTATGGGACTCACCGACCAGCCCGGCACACTAGCTAACTAGCAGGGACAACATCCAAGCATCATTCCTCAACAGCTTCAGCAAGAAAGGGTTTGCTCGTGAGCTTTAAAAACAAGGACTATGCACCATGTACCTGAAAAGCCCAATGACAGAGGTGCATTAGCAGACAGCAATAGGAAAGATGCCACAGGATCAACCAGGACATCTGCCCAGTGAATGACACAGGAGGGGGTGGGGAGCCACCATGGCCTGTGACTGAGATCAGGGTCCGGGGGAAGAGGGAGGTGGCAGAATCAGACATCACCCGGGAGGGGAGGAGATCTAGAACTCCGTGCCACCTGTGCAGATACTCAGGGGTCTCCGTGGGTCAAACACAGCACCAGTGTCGAAGGAGAGATGTGCAACCTGACTGACAAACTGTCTCCCGTCTCCTACGTCGCTCCTGTTACTTTCAAGTTAACCCTGATCTCGAGTTGGAACCTGCTACTTCCCGAACCCCGCAAGACCTGGGGCCTCAAGTCGGTTCTGCCTCATTGTGGCCGTTGACAGAGTTGTCAAGGCTGCAGATCTGTATGGCAGCAGATGTTCTCAAGGCTTACCCTGAAGGGCTTGCTTCCCCGTAAACCCGTAGTCGAGAGGGAGGGGGGAGGAGAAGATCAATGCAGACAGTTGGCCTGTGGGCTTATGTTGACTTTCAGCTAGGTTCAAGGTAGACTGCAGGGTAGCAAACACATCGCCAAGTCCACACTGAATAAATAAAATCCCCTGCCCATCAAGTAATTTTGATCCTCGAAGACAGAGTAGACCTGCCCCATAAGGGCTCCAAGGCTGTAAACTGTACAGAAGCCAATGGCCTAGTCTTTGTCTCTCAGAGTGGCTGGTGGATTAGAACAACTGACCTTTCGGTTAGCAACTGAGTGCTTTACCCACCACACAGGCTCACTTGACAATGAATGAAAAGGCCTTCGGCAAAGGAGCCGGTTGGAGAAGAGAGGAAAAGCCAAGAACAGAAACCCAAGACCAAACACCCTGTCTGCAGCCTGCCAGCAAGCCACTCTGCGGAGGAAGGTGCACCTGGTTTGTCTCGGGAGTCCCGGGGCCTTGCCCAGGGCCCAGCTTGTAGCAGGTGCTCGGGACAAGGTTTTCAGGGACGGAACGGGCTCCCGAGCAGCCTCGGTGATTGGAGCCAGAAGGACCACGTGGCCCCCAGAGGGAGCTGCTCTGAAGTGACGTGGCACTTTCCAGGGGCCGGCTGGAAAACCCCCGTGGCAGCCAGACCAGCGTGGGCGGCTGCAGGCAGAAAATGAGACGGTTCTTCCCGAGCAAATATGCGGAGTCATAAATAGCTCAAGCCTATGCAAATTGCCACAGCTGCACAGCGGACGGGCCGGGAGGTGCGTTCGTGTACAACACTGCACCTGGCTCCCCATCTTCTTGGCAACTTGTGAGCTCCCGGTGGGGAGGGGCTCACAGGCAGGTGGGAAGACCCCCCTCGTAGAAACTTCACCAGAGGAGGGACCACCAACTTCATCAAGTCTGCTGCACAGAGGTTTGCCATGAAGAGCCTTCCAAACCCAGACCAAGGTCACGGCCAAGGTCTCGATTCCAGGGCAGATCTGCCCCTGGGCGCTTCTCAGACTGTCACTCATAACGGGAGTAGAGAGAATCGTCTTTCTCCCTCTGAGTGGCTGGTGGTTTCCAACTGCCGCCCTTGTGGCTAGCAGGCCAATTGGCTCGCTAACTGCCACGTCACCAGGGCTCCTTCCAAAGATCCTTACGCTTCCCATCTTACCTGCCTGAAAACCTGTCCCAACCGCCGAGGGAGATTTCCGAAAAGCAGGAAGAAACGGCTGATAGGAAAAGCGTTTCAGCAATGTATAACATCTTTGATGTAGAGATTTTCTCACGTGGCCCTCCGTCTTCGATTGTACCTTCTACACAGGGGGGCATCAGCAGGCTACAGGGCAGGATACGGTCTTTTCTGGTCGGCACTGCCTGCCTCCTTCCAAACCCTCAGCAGGGCCAAGGACAGCTGTGGGAAGCAGAAAGATTTCTCCCAAGTCGTCTCCCCCAAATATGTATTAGACTTAGGACATGGCTTGCAGCTAATGGTAAATGATTGTCAAGTTACCTCCCTGAAGGCAGTCAGTTACTAGACTACTGTCTGGGCTCACCATAAGAGGGGCCCACACTCCCTGCTGTTAGGACAACGGGCTATTTCTCCCTAAAGGCTTGCAGCCATCAGTTTTGTTCCTGCAGGGTGGGTTTACTGATAATGGTTTCTAAAGTGAGCCAGAGAACAAGTCAAACCGGTCAGCGACACCCAAAGTTAGGCTGCCATCCTGAATCTAGGATCCGCCCATCTTGTCACCTGTATACTCCCAATCCCTCCTCTTCCTATTGTGTGGATATCTCTAGATCACCCCCCTCCCATTACTCTATTACCTATAGCACAACCCTTTCATGTGACATATGTCTTCACCTATAATTAGGGGGCTTGCACGTCCCCAGAGAATATAAAAGCCTTGGTTAGCAGTAAATCTCTCTCTCTTTCTCTCTCTCTCCACGTGGACCACCAAGTGAGGCTGAGGCGAGCATGCTACCATGAAATGTGTCTGACTCCATTATTTCAACCTCTCTTCTATCTCTCATGGTCTCCATGACTTTACTATCATCTTTACTTATTATGGCTGTACAATTGTGCTTACCGGACCCGTGATGATGTGTCAGGGGCTGGTCAACCCTGACAGCTAGCCTTTCAACAAAACCACTGCGGATTTTCAGAGAAAGACAAGCATCTTATTGACAGGCAAGAGCTCAGCCCAGTGGCTGCCTGACATAGACACTTCAGTCTTTGTGGAATGAGTTATGACAGCTTTCTAGATCAACTAGTAAAAGGCATTTGAAAGGATGGGGTACCAGGATCATTACAGTTGGTGCTAGACGAGTGACCGCAAGTCAGGCGGTTCAAAGCCAGCCAGCAGTATGGCAGAAGATCTGCGTCTGTAAAGATTCCAGCCAATAAAACCTCCCCAACTCCAGCAGCGATCTTCTCACATGTCAAGGACCCAAATAGTGACGTATGACCGTTCCTCTCGGCAAAGAAGCCCCAGGATTTGGTTTCTCGGTTGGGCTCATAGCTGCTCTGAATGCAGGCGCAGGCGGTAGGCCACGTGCCTGGCAGTGTCTGCCTCATGTGTGCAGTCTGGCTTGGAAGTGTGTGCAAGAGCTCCTCTGGGGGCTGATATTCCAGGGGTCCATCACTTTCTCCTTCCGGGCTTCTCATCATTCGGAGCTGGTTGGAAATTCAGACTCCAGCGTCCGGACCACGCCTGCTCCTTCAGAAACCCTGGGGCCAGGCCTGCCACCAGGTGACTCCGAGAACGAGCACAGCAGACCACTTTTGGAAACCAGCCCAAGACCAGGGACAGACGAGTGCCTTTCAGGGGCAGGGGGATGTGAGCAGTCCAGGAATTCATTCAAGCCAGCAGGTCTTTTCACAGTTGTGCTTCAAAACACCCTCCTTCATTCGTGACTGGGCCAACCATCTCGTCCTTCATTCTGAATCATGAATATTTATTCATGCCTGGGGCAGTTGGAGATTTTCTAAACTGACATCCAGAAAAAGTACTTAAAAAAAAGAAAAAAGAAACTCTGTGCTTTGATTAATTTTTGACATCTTGTGTACATCTCAGCTCCCAGATTTATAAAGGTTCAAATAGGACCCTGGCAAACCTTTTTAAAGAGCAAGGGGGTTGGTCTTAACAATATCCCGGCATGCCGGGGTAAGGGAGAAATCTTGGTGGCTCACCAGAAGGCATGCATTGATGAAATCAGAGACACTGTGACGCTGGAGCCCCACACAGTACAGAAAGGGGGAAGAACACGGATGGGGGGAGAAGGAGGGAGAAGCCGTCCTGTGTCCGGCAGGCTCGGGACCACAGACTCAGACCGTGAAAGAAGATGGCTGCTGGAAGCCGGAAAGTTGAACCTCAGAGCTATCCATAACCTCACCCCGGAAAGCCACCTTTCTCCCCGCACCTCATCTTCTCTCCTTCCTTCCTTTCTATATGATGAGTGGGTAGGGAAGGGTCATGCTATTGTGATTGGGGGTAAACGCATAGTGACGTTAATCTTTATGAGAGAGTCACAGTTTTAAACACGGCGCTGTCAGAGTAGAACTGTGTTCCATCCGGCCTCTGTAGGCTGATTTCGTTTTTTCCCAGTAGACCATCTGGCCTTTCTACCGAGGTACATCTCTGTGGGTTGAGCCTCCAGCCTCCTAGGAAGTAGCTGAGCATATTAACCATTGTCACCGCCTACAGACTGATGCGCAGACATTGCCAAATGCCCGGCGATAAACCTGTGCTATTTGTTAGCACCAAAAACCATTTTTTTGATATTGCATAACCGTTATCATTTTGTCATTTCTTTTTTTTTCAATGCCCATCCTACCTAGCTGAGCTTTGTACAAGCGTGTGTACCAAGCCATGTACAAGTATGCACAGATGCCTGGAAGGACAGTTCTCCGTGCCTTTCCAGTAATGTGCTTTAGTAGTAAACTTCCGCCATCGGTATTTAGAAGGGAGGAGAGCTTGGTTCATTTCTTCCTTGAAGCAGTTTCACACCTAGAAATAGACACAGCCTGGTAACCACAATGTGAAAGAAGGTAGTTAGTAAACCCATCGAATTTCATCAGTCCGAAATGTTCACTCAGAGGTCGAATCCCCATGTGATAAACGAGACGGGCGCATGGAACATTAATGGGAATGTGCACGTTTCCAGAGAATGTGTGAGAGATCCTTCACCTGGAATCTCATGCCAAAAAGAAAAGAAAAGTGCAGATTAAAAGCTTGGATGGGAGTCCAAGCCCAGGTTTCCAGGTGAGAGCGGGCGGGGCCTGGGCGGAGTCTTCTGGCTTCTATCAGAGTCTCCTGGTGGCGAGCAAGGCTGCAGAGTCCTGGCCCCAGGGTTTGTGATGAAGCAGGTCTGGGGTGGGACGGAACGTCTGAATTCCCACCCGGCTCCAAAGGGCATGGCGCATGGGAAGGAGAAAGCTGTGGATGACGTGGAATGGGGACAAGCCTTGCTAACTATTTGCTGCCGTTTCTTCACCAACCAAACTCACTGCCTTTGATTCCACTCTGATGCACCCCCCCCCTGCAGGACAGGAGAACTGCCCCTGTGGGTTTCTGAGACATCAGGCTTCACGGAAGTCGAGAGCCTCCTCTTTGTCCTGCCAAGCAGCTGGTGGTTTCAAACTGCTGACCTTGTGGTTCCCAACACAATGTGAAACCCACTAGACTCCTCTGCTCTTGAGACTGCCTGTCTCCTGGACATTGCGAGCTTCCTCACAGGCTACGTACATGCAACCGTGCACTCAAGTCTCTGTAGCTCACGCAGACAGAGTGCGCTTCAAACACGTACATGCTCACAGAGATCCTGTGACTTCCAGTGCTTGCTCTTGGCCATCATTTCCCTAGAGTCAAATAAACTGTCCTTCCGAGCGCACCGGACACCGAGCGGGACAGTGGAATCTGGAAAAGCCGGAACCGTGCAAAGTGGAAACCTGTCAGGGAAGGAGCACGCAAGCATTTTGCCCTGAAATGAGGGCTAACCAGGAGGTGAGACTGCACTTTGTCCACAGTGGAGGCGTTCTGAGGCCCAGCGAAGCAACGTGGACCCGGGGACTGCCCCTGTCCTCAGGGAGCTTACCACGCCCAGCAGAGAGTGGAGCCAGGGCAGCGTGGTTTGGCGTACAAGGGAGCAGAGGACAAGCTCCCAGGGAGGCATTTCATCCCACCCTGGGGTGGAGGTGGGGTGGGGAAGGCAGGCTTCCAAGAAAAGGGGTTGGGAGGAGGGAGAGGAAGAGGCAAAGGGAGAAGTAGAAGGGTGGTCTAAAGAAAGGGAATCCTGTGTAGTAAGGAGGGAAGATAAAAGAGCAAAGCCATTCCAAGAACTCGCTGAAGCTCCACAGGGCGAGAGTGGCGGGCTTTCTTCCGAAAGCCTAAGAGCCTCTGAGGAAGCTCGGGGAGGCCAGTGACAAGGTTGGAGGGAGTATGTTTGAGAAAAACCACCACAGCAGGAGAACAAATAGCGACGGGGTGAGCTGGGAGGTGGGAAGGCCAACTGGGAGTCTACGGCGTTAATCCAGCTGGGTCACGGATAGGGCCTGGGTCCCGGTGGTGGCAGCGTGGCGGAGAGGAGATGTGCTTGAGAGTTACCCCCAAGCAAGGAAATACGGTAAGGAGGCGAAAGAGGGTGGTTGTCACCCTAGCAGTCGGTTCACTTTTCTTTCTCGTGAAAAGAACACCCATTGTGTTTACCCTTCTCTGAAGAGGCATGGCTTTAGAGGAGACTACACCTCCTTCCCAGCACTCAGCGAGGAAATCTTGCTAGACCCACACTTTCTAATAAGTAGAGCCCTGGTGGCGTAGTGGTTACAAGTTGGGCTGCTAACCACAACGTCGGCAGTTCAAAACCACCAGCCATTCCTCGGAGGAAAGATGGGGCTTTCTATTCCGATAAAGAGTTAGTCTCAGAAACCCCCAGGGGCAGTTCTATCCCGCGCAATAGGGTCACGATGAGTCAGCATCGAACCAATGGCAGTGAGTTTGGGTTTGGGAGTTTTTTTTTGTTTTTTTTTTAGGTCCAGTAAAGTAGCAAATGGCCACGTGGCTGTTGTTCACTTGAAATATAACAAATCCAAACTGAGATGAAAAATATACACTGGACTTCAAAGGCAATTCCAACTCATAGAGACCCAATGCCTAACCCATGGTGCCACCAGGCCTCCTTTCAAAGACTTACTATAAATACATTAGTGTGTGTGCATCATGAAATGTGACATTAAGAGTTTGATTTATTGATTACCTATTGAAATAATTGTATTTTAGATCTATTGGGGGTCAGTAAAATACATTATTAAAAGTAGTTTTACCTGGTTCGTTTTACATATGACTGCTAGAAATTTTGAAATAATTATGCAGTTCACATTATACTCCTACTAAGCAGCACTGGTCTGTGCTAATCACGGAGGATCCATCTCTCAGCAAGCAAAAGTGTGTGCATGTGGAGGGGCCCTGGTGCCACAGTGGGGTAAGGATTGGCCTGCTAACTGCCAAGTCGGTGGCTCAAACCCACCAGCTGCTCTGTGGGAGAAAGATGAGGCTGTTCCTGCCCAGATTTACAGCCTCCACAGTTCTATGGAGAAGTTTTGTTTTGTTGAATCGGGTCACCTTGAGTCGGAATCAACTCCATAGCTGTGCTGTTTCGGGTCTGGGTGCCGGTGTTGCTCTCTGACCACGAGGGTCAAGATTCAAGAGGAGTTTTTGTTTCTCTCAAAATGAATGTAAGGCAGACGTGTTCTCTTCGATGCCACTGGGCAGGGTCACACAGTGTGTTGCCTGCAACAGCAGCAACCATTTGGGGACTGTGAGGACAGCTGGCTAAGGAGTGTAAACCAGAGTAAAAGGAGAGGACAAATTGTGGCCTCTGAATCCATGGGCCCAGCCTAGTTGTAGACCTCTCTTTATGTTGCAAAAGTGAGCATGCCGGTCAAGCTGAATGTCAAGGTGCTCAGTGACCTGCAGACAAAAGCATCCCCACCCGTCCATCCAGTCCCAACCATGTCAGAAGACGGTAGTCTGAGTGTGACTTCATTGATATCTACGTTTTTTGTCAAAAAAAGGGAGGGAGCAGGCC
The DNA here is from genome assembly GCF_000313985.2 of Echinops telfairi. Taxonomy (NCBI): domain Eukaryota; kingdom Metazoa; phylum Chordata; class Mammalia; order Afrosoricida; family Tenrecidae; genus Echinops; species Echinops telfairi. The sequence goes on from NW_022103920.1 coordinate 83,147,600, forward strand.
TGTCTAGATAGGACAGGCTGGATGAACAAT
>NW_022103920.1:83149101-83155661 GCF_000313985.2 Echinops telfairi
TTTACACAATTGATGTGTGTATGGATTGGGATAACAGTTGTATGAGCCCCTAATAAAATGTTAAAAAAAAAAAAAGGGAGGGAGAGCAGAGAAGCATTTGGGTATTTCTTTTCCAGAACGTCATCATTTTGGGTGCCCTTTAAAACAATCCCCAAACACCTCACTGCCTGGCATGCAACGCTCTTCCTGCCCCCACGATGGGCGCTTTTCTCTTTCCCCACAGTCTACAGGCTGGAGGCCCAGGGCGGGCAACAGACGCCTGGCCCGTGTCGCTGCTAGCCAGGCTCCAAACCAGGCAGAACGTAGTAGCCATTGTCTTTGAAAACAGCTTTCTGTGGCTTCCCTGAGAAGAAAGCTGGATGTAATAATCACAGGCAACTGCCTGCCTTTTGGGAACTGGAATTCCATTTAAATTTCATAGCCCTTCTCTCTGGTACTGGGTTATACGCCAATATGAAAATGTGAGTGTATGCAACATTGGCCCATCAATCAACAGCTTTATCTATCTGTCTATCTGTCCTCCTCACAGTCTACATACAAGGAAGGGCACACAAGAGAGAAACGCTAGAACTCTGGCCATTGCATGAAGCCCACAAGAGAGGCCGAGAAGAGGAACACTTTCCAAGCAGTGTTTGCTGTGCAGAAACGCGTGAGCCTGGGAGCTGCGGAGAGAAACCAGAGGAGGTGTGAGACGCAGCGGTGAAGCTAAAAGGGACCTTTGAGTTCACTTGGTCCAACCCCCCACCCCCCCCAAACATGAGATCATGGGGCCCACAGAAGTGCGCCTGGCTTCCTCCCTGCATCATCCCACATCCTGAGTGCCAGCCTTGGCCGGGCCCCCTGCCCCTCACCGGCTCTGAGGATGGGACGAGGCTCACAGCTCCTCCTTCCCTGGGCTCTCAATACCAACTAGTACCGGGTCAAGGTCAAATCCACGTTAGGATGTTTTTTTGTTTTGATGTCTGTTTGAAATTTTTTGTTTGTATTTTTGCTCTTCCCGCTAAGCCACGGACTGCGTGTATCTCAGATCTGAAACAGTGCTGGGTCTCAAAATAGTTCTGTCTGGCTCTATGCTTGTGGGATTTGGTCACCATTAGCTTAAGAAAATAAAGCATTAGCTTGTGCGCAGGCGTTATTCTAGAGAAAGTCTGAGTGCTCCCCCTCGAGAGAGTGAGAGTGTGTGTGTGTGTGTGTGTGTGTGTGTGTGTGTGTGTGTGTCTTTCTCTTCTCCCCTGCCCCTCCTTCCCTGACCAGATTTGCATTCTTCAGGACTTTGGGAATGAGAGAGAAATGAATGTTTTGGTTGGAATCACGATCCAAACAGAGCTACCACAAGCTCAGCATACAGTGCATGAGTGCCACCCACGGAACTTCTCGCTCTCTCCGGAACGGGCCTGGGTGGCACAAAACATGGGCTAATGGAAAGGGCAGAGGCTGAACCCACACTGAGGTGCCTCGGACAAAAGGTCTGGAGCTCGGCTTCTGAAAACCACAGCCGTTGAAGAGCCTCCGGAGCACAGTTCTCTGACACGCATGGGTCACCAGGCGTCAGAACCAATGACAGGGTGACCTTTTCCTCCCGTGAACCGTCAGCTGGGGGACTATCAACCAGGACAGCCTCCCACCCTCTGCCCTTCCTGGAGTCTGGAGGCATCCCTGGAAGTTAGAATTGCTGACTCATTAAGAACAGCCCAGGGGGGAGCCAGGAGGAAGCTCAGCTGTGGGGAAGGACTCTTTCCTCGCCCCCTCCACTACCTGTAGATGTCAGAGCCCCCTCTTTCCCCCACCCCCACCCAGCCCCAATCAGCAGGAAAAAGGTCTACAGCCCTGAGACTGAAAAATGCCCAGGGGAAGGAGAGGTAGTGGGTCCTGGGCAGGGGTGGGATGGACAGAGAAGAAAGGAAAGAGGGCTTCCCGCCTGAGGCCGAGGCAGGGAGGAACCGTCCGAGGTCTCCTGTGTGCCTTGCCCACCAACCGGATTCGTTAGCAAGGCGGGGGTGCGGGTGGAGGGGGTGGAGGTCCTGCTGCAACTTACTCCAAATTCGGCAGCCTCTTCCCTCCACTGTGAGCAGTAACCCCCATTAGGGGCATAGGCTCCTAAACGGTCTCTTGGTTTCCACTCTCTGGTCCTTAAAACACATTCTCCATCAGTCTGTGAACTAGCTCATCACATGGAGAAGCCCGGAGGACATGCAGCTGAGTGATCAGGTCAATCCCAGAAGGATCAGGAGTATAAGAGACACTATGATAAAAAATCAAGGATAGCTTTCCATTTGCAGAAACAAGACCCATACCACACTCCATATGTAGAAACTAGATCAAGATAGATGAAAGGCCTAACTGTAAAGTCTAGAACTATAAAGATCATCAATAAAAAAATTGGGACAAACACCCCTCACTGCCATCCAGGTGATGCTGACTTATCTCGACCCCCTGTGGGTTTCCGAGACTCTAACTGTTTATGGGACTAGAAAGCCAAGTCTTTCTCCCAAGGAGCTTCTGGGGGTTTCGAACTGCGGACCATGCAGATCACAGCCCAACACATAGCCACGACACTGCCAAACATAACGAAGCACACACAGAGAGAAGACAAAATAGATGACCAGGACCGCCTAACAAGGAGACTCTAATGTGCATCACAGGACTTTACCAAATATTTCAAAAGAGAACTCACAGACTAGGAAAATAAAATGATGACGTATTAGACAAGGGACTAATTCTCTAATACAGAAGGAAAACTTCAACACTTTGACAAGAAAAAGATGATGGGCAGAGGTTATGAACACACAGTTCACCAGAGAAGACACTCAGGTGGCCAACAAACATATGACGAAGCTCTCGAGCCCACTAGCCGTCCACGAGACGCCAATCAAAACAAGGATGAGAGTCTACCTCCCGCGAGCATTGAGAGTAGAGCTAAACCTGCCCCCACCTCTACCCCTCAAAATAAAACAAACAAAACAAAACACACCGAAAAAACAGAAAATGACAAATGCTGGGGAAGATGCCGAGAGACCAGAAACCTCACACACTGCTAGTAGCCACTGTGGAAAATGGTATAGTGCTGCCTCAGAATAATTAAAACCGACATATCCCATGACCCAGCAATCCCTCTGCTTGGTGCATAGCCTAGAGCAGTAAGAACCAGTAGCAGAGACGCATACACGCACCCCATGTTCATCGAAGCCCTGGTCACAGTAGCAAGAAGAAGGAAACAACCCACAAGGCCACTGGAGGAGGAGTAGACAATAGACACCTCTGGGCATGCGCACACTGGTATCCCGTGCAGCGTTAAAGAGTGAGGGTGCGTCTGTGAAGCACGTGATGTGGAGGACAGTACGCAGCGTGAACCGAGCCCACGAAGGACAGAGATTGTACGAGGCCACTGCTATCTTAAAGATCAAGGAAAGGTTTTCACATGAAAAGGGACCGAGGTTGATGGTCCCCAGGCGCAGGAAGGGCAGGAGGGCAGGGAAAGCCACTGGCTGGAGGGATGACAGAGTGAACGTGGGCGAGGGGAGACACGACCCAACCAGGGAAAATAGGCAAAAAATGGTGGGGACAGGACAAGCTGCTTAGAGGTTTTGTATGTTGTTGAATATGAAAATGGCAATCTGCTCCCTTAACCTTCATCGCATTCACAGCTTAAGACGTTTCAATAAACGAATGAATGAAAAATAAAAGGTTTTCACACCCAAAGAAATATTCTTTGATGGCTGAAGGTGGGAGGGTAAAGGAGAGTCCGTTTAATAAAAACAAAACAAACAAAACACGATCCACGAAGCAGCCAGAGGAATCTTTTAAAACTGTAAACCAGGTCAGAAGTGCCCCTGGCTTTCCCAAGGCATGAGCAAAGCCCTGCGTGAGCTGGGTCCCCACGTTCCTCCGGGCCTTGTATTTTACCCCTGGTTCCCCAAGACAGCCAGGCCAGTCTTCTTTCTGTTTTCTGAGTGGCCAAGCACCATCTTACCCCAGGGCCTTTGCACTTGCTGTTCACGCTTCCTGAATTGCTCTCCCTTCTGCTCTTGCCAGAGCTGTCTTCTTCTCATCCTTCCTGTCTAGGCTCAACGTAAACTCCTCCAAGAGGACAACGCTGACCACCTTGGGCCAGCCCTCTCTTCTTTATCATCTTTATACTGCTCACTAGTACTTCAAGCTATCTTCCTGATTAGTTTAGTTACCGATGAGGTAGTTAGTTTATTGTGCCAACTTGGCCGATAAACACACGTGGGGTGAATTGAAGGGAGGAGAGATAAATGGCTCAATGAGTATCGCCTTTCTAGTTCTCGGGTCCCTTGCTTTCTGATGGTTGGACCATGGTACAGCTGCCTTGGCCAGTTCCCTGCTTCAGCTGGCAAGGCTCACTTCCTGCAAGACATCCCTGAGGAGAAGCCACATGGACCTACCCTGATGCAGCCCTGGGTGCTGGAGCAGCCGTGTGGAGACCCCTGCCAGTGCTGAGATGCTTACACATTCACTGTCTTGGCTTTCCTCCTGAAGTCGGCATCATTGCGTCTGTTTTGTGAGATGGAGGAGGACTTTGTGGATTGGTGTCAGACGTATGGGTTAATGTTGGACTTGTGGGCTTGGGCAGCACTGGGTTGGCTTACACAACCTACTACTCTGTTTTCCTAATAATATTGAAATCTCTAGGGCACACTTACCTTGTGTGGGGCAGGAAGGGAACCTAGAACAGGGCCCGGTGCAGAAGAAATGCTTCACAAATGCATGTTAGATGAACTAGTGAGTGAGCTGATAGAAGAGTCCCAAAAGTCCAGACAAAGGACTCAGATTAGGATTTCCTGACTCACTTAATGACAATGCAGGCCTCCTGGCTAAATCTGAATTTCAGAGAAACGATGAATGCACACTATCCTGCTAGTGTACCACAACCCCCCTGCCACGGAGTAGATTCTCTCTCATGGAGACCCTATATAGGGTTTCTAAGGCTGTTCATCTTTAATGGCTGCAATCCACATGGTCACAAGTTTGAATCCCCCAGCAGCTCCTCAAGAGAAAGACTCGGCTCTCTACTCCTGTAAATAGTTACAGTCTCAGAAACCTACAAGGGGGTGCTATGAGTCAGCATTGACCCAGTGGCAGTGAGTTTTATATCTTTATGACAACACATAGCCTCATCTTTCTCCTGAAGAGTAGCTGGTGAGTTTGAACCACCGACCTTGAGGTTAGCATCCAAAAGGTGCCTTAAGCTAGTATAAGTATATCCCAAATAATGGTGGCATTCGTTGTTTACCTGAAATTTAGTTTATCAGGGTGCCCCATATTTTACCAGACAACCCTGACCTCAGATCTGTTCAGGAGTTTGTGTGAATTGAAGAGATGCAGGGAAGCCCTTTGGGCTCACTGCTATGTAGACTCTCATGGGTTGGGAGAGCCTTGAGCTAAAGTCAAGAGTGGTTTTAGACTGCATGCATGTCTGTTCACCTAATAGCACAGGGTTTTCAGTGATGAGTGTACCCCCCTTCTAACACAAAGGGTACAGAGAACAATATGTAGTACAATCAGCAAACATTAACACTCATGAGCAGATAGAGCCACGGAAGATTTGTTTCGTCATTTATTGACACAGCTCTTATAGGCACACCCTTGGTTAAAGAGACCCATGGTCTCTAACCAGCAGAAAGGAAGCCTGAAGGGGAGAGCTTGTCAAAACGGTATCGATGATGGCGGGGGTGCCATTGCTTTCATGGACTCAATAATAAAAAGAAAACCTCTCCTTTCTCACAAAAACTTTCTTCAGTCACGCCAGTCCCCCTAAAGTACCAAACCCAGTAACTTGATAAGTAAACCGAGTTTTGACACTCTAGCATTATCCACTCCGTTCTTAAACAAAAACCAAACAAACTCAGGTTTCTAATGCAAAACAAACAAACAACAAAGTGCATTTCGAGGGTTGCATGTATTTCAATTTTCCCCAGAGAGTTCCAGTCAAAAGAATAAATTTCCCCCTCAGCTTCCAAACCCAAGCCCAACCCAGTGTCCTTGAGACAATTCCCAACAGCACCACCAGGACCCCTGGCTTTCAACTCTGGACATCGCTTGGATCTGTTGGGACTTAGCCGGAGAAGCCAGACTGCCAGGAGGCTGAGGAAAGCCCTCCAGGTGAAAGAGGCTGCCTGAGACAGGAGACACTGCATGCGGAAGAGGGCGGTCTGGCCCCTTAGAGCCCTGAATAAACTCAAAGCGGAAGGTGCGCTGGTTTGCAAGGTCGCAGTAGACCAGGGGCTTCCCCTAGAGTCACGACTTAGCACCTGATCAGGAGGGCAGCAAAGACACAGCTTCGTTAATGCATAATAAAATTTGTTAGCTATAAGGCTGTGGTTATTTTTTTCCCCCTTAAGCCAACAGACCTAGGAATCAGCCAGCCTTGACGATAGAATCATTTCTTTTCTTTCTTTCTTTCTTTCTTTTTTTTAAATCATTTTATTGGGGGCTCATATACTCTTATCACAATCCATACATATATCAATTGTGTAAAGCACATTTGTATGTGCATTGCCCTCATCATTCTCAAAACATTTGCTCTCCACTTAAGCCCC
>NW_022103920.1:83156827-83164114 GCF_000313985.2 Echinops telfairi
CGACCTCTCACAAAAAACACCTGCTCTGCCCCCAAGAATCTGCATTTTGTATTTATTGTTATTTATGTGCCTCGTTCTAAGAAGAATCTGTGATCGTTGTATAAGCACAAAGAAAAGTGCATCAATAAAATCATATACCAGGGAAACTATGAATTAGAATGGACAGTATAGAAAGAAAGAAAGAAAATAAATGCAGACAGGCATTAAATTCGCTCCCTCAATGTTTATTATATATGGAGTATGCTTTAAGTATGAAAGTGCTGTATTCAACGATGAGTTTGTTTCTTCAGCCCCATCTTAATTAAAATAAGAGATAGAAAGAAAACGGGCTTAGTGTTCTCATAACATCTATCATTGTCGGCAATAAGCACAAATCCTACTTCTGGTTCGTATTGACTTGGTGTACAACTTAGTTGATGGTAACATCATAGACCCAAGATTTAAGTCAGACCGAAGTTCATTTCTCTCTTACCTAACAGTCTAATGGTGAGTGTTCCGGGTCATCTGCAGCACACATTTCTTCCATCTTGTTTCTCCACCACCCCCTGTAGTTCCTCGAGCAGGGTCTCCTGGGTCCCCATCCTGTCCTCATTGCCCTCAGAGGGCACTGGAGGTGGAACGCATCACTTCTGCTCACACGAGAGAGAAGCTAGTCTCACGGTCACGTAGAATTGCAGGAGCGACTGGGAGATTTAGTGTGGCTGGGCAGCCACGTGCCCAGGAACAAGTCCACTACCAAGAAAGGCGGAGGGAAGTGATTCATGGGCAGCTGGCAGTCTCCAGCATCTTGGCTCCTGGGCCCATCATAACCAGAGATGTGGGTTTCAGGAAATGAGAATTCCAAGGCCGTGGCCAGATCATATTTTTAGTTCAGAAAACATGGTCACTAGAGCCTAAAAATACATCCACCCCACATCTTGTACCCTGGGATCTAAGTCTGTAGAACCTTGCAGAACAAAGATTTAAGGAAGGACCCACTTACAATTCACCAAGTTAGCACCCTGTTCGTTGTCAAGAATAAGGACCTCAGAAATTGAACCCCCAATGCAGCTGGATGAAAGGCTGAAGCAAGTAAAGACCATCCTCCTGGCAACTTAACAGATAGCTGAGGCGGAAATGTTCTTTTGCTACCATGAACTCATCCTTGTTTTCTCATAACAACTACCACATCGTCCAACACGTCAAGGTCGTACTTCTGCTTGACGTCATTGGGTGAAAGGCAGAAGTATACCACAGTGCAGAGACATCCTTCTAGAGTGACTGGCAGCTAAAATGCTGTTAAGTGAACTATATTTTCAATATCATTATTGTATTGAGGAAGACAGTCTAGTAAGGAATCAACTGTTCAAAAAAAACCCTTCGATGACTCCTTTTTAGAAATCTGTGACTTTTAATAGCTTGTTCGACATTCATTTTTCTCATTCATGTAATTTCATACACCAAAGAATCCAGAGAAGTACAACTAGGAAGTTAGTTATTGTGCCACCCTCCGGCCCCCAGGAAAATGACACTTACCTTTGATTTGATTTTGACCCTATGTCTTTCAGAGTAAAATGGCTATCATGAATAATAGCACCTGGAATCTTAAAGGCTTGTCTAAAACCAAACAGCCACCTAAGTGAGGTAAGTGAGGACTCAGGTAAGCCCACATGGAAGCACACCAGCCTGTGTGATCTAAGAACTGCAAATAACAAACCCAAGTCTGGAGGAGGGAATAGGACCAGTGCCTACATTGTAAATACCTGGTTTATGGAAAGCTATGACTGATAGGGTTGGCCCCAAATCCATTTTCAGGGCCCTTACGTGGGTGGCGTCCTCAGAAAATCCCCAGTGCACCTAGACTAGGAACATTAGCAGTCCTCATATTAGACAAACGCATTGTAAAGTGGGGTCAGCAGCTGTACTTAGGCTGGATTGTAATACCTTGTCATTTGCTCTCCCTCTGTACCCAAGGTGAATTTATTTTAAAATTTTCATATGCCTTACTTTCTCCTCCATTAAGTTCTTTTACCTGTTTTATATGGCCCATGTTGCTCAGTCGATCCTTGATTTGTAGGTTTATCTGGACAGGGAACCAGGATGGGTGGAATTATGAAGACAGTCGCTGGATTGATGATTGCCTGTGGGCACAGGAGGGAGGGTGGAGGAGATGGGGAGTCAGCATCAATGGATACAAGAAGGAAGAATACATTTGCAAAGTTGGTTGTGGTGATGACCGTACAACCCTTTATTGAAGTTCTGCACTATTGTCCTTGTGTTCGGTGCCATCGAGTCAGTTCTTCTCACAGTGGCACTGTGCACAACAGAAGGAAACGCTGCCCGGTCCTGCGCCGTCCTCACAATCATCCCCAGTGCTGGAGCCCACTGTTGCTACCAAGGCGTCCATCCTCTCCCTGAGGACCGTCCTCTTTTCCGTTCTCCCTCTACTGGGTCCAGCACGATGTCCTCCAGGGACTGGTCTCTCCTGACAACACGTCCAAAGTATGAAACCTTTCCATCCTTGACTCCAAGCAGCACTCTGGTCATAGGATATGTCAAGTATCGCTCAATATTTAAAACAACAACCTGTTTTCCATTCAGCCATAGACGTTTCAATGGCTGCAACCTTTTGAAGGTCCATGGCCTTGTCTTCTGTGGCACCTCTGGGTGGATTCCAGCCTCCACTTTTTCAGTTAGTAGCCCAACATTTAACCATTTGTACCACCCAGGAACATCCATCTTCCCACCAGACCCCTGATCCAACAGCTACCATTACACCCCATGTGATTAGCACTAGGGGTTTAAGACGAATCCTCCCACATTCTTCTCATACAAACACATACAAATATTCACTGAGGTCTTCCTGAACATTCAGTTTTTACTAAAACGAGAAAATATCAAGTTTGCTAATGTGTTCCACTCTCGCGGCACAATGGTGAAAGTGCTTGGCCGCTAACAGAGCACTCTGTGGGTCAAACCCACCGGCGGCATGGGGCAGGAAAGAAGGAGGCGGAGGACTCCGGGACAGATTGCAGCCTAGGGAAGCCTCACGTCTGTCATATGGGGTTTCTATGAGTCGGCACTGGCTCGACTGCAACTCACAATAATGTTTTCAAAAAACTTTAAAAAGTAATCAAAGGTATACAAGTATACACCCCCAAAATGCATTCTATCACTTACAGTATCCTCGTATTTTTCACTTAGCAATACACTTCAGATGGCCCTGCAGTTCAATATTTATGATTCTATCTCATTGTGTTTGATCACTGCCATATTTATAAAATACGCCATGGTATAAATATATGATGAGTCAGCAACCACACACCTTTAAATGAACGTTCCTTTTCCCCCTTTTTGTCAGCCACCCAGGAGGCTGCCTGCAGAAGCATTCTGGAACAGCCTTTCCTGCAGGGCAGCGACTCTACTGCTTACTTCCCAAGCTTCGATATTTGCATAACAGTCTTCCTGACAATAATTCAAGTGAAACGAATAGAGAATAGGAATACCTTGAAGCAAACCATGATATCTTTTTTTTCTTTTTTTAGTGGCATGATTTGCATCGACTGAGCCCAGAGCCAATTTACTACAAGCCAGTTTTCTGCCTCTGTCTGGTACAACAGCCGCTCCTCGCTGGAGGCTAGAAGTGTTTGTCCTGCAAAGCTTTGATCATCCATGACCCTTTTCCACACTGGGAATAATCTTCTCCCATCTGCAGGCTCTGTAACCGGTTTATGAACTTCCATTCATCTGTGAACATACAGAAATGCGGGGGAAAAAATGTAATGTGATCATTCAGCCTAAAAATTATCTGAGCAATGGAGTCCTTTGCAAAAGTACAACCTGTTCAATCAACCAGGAAGGTGAAACAGCAGATGTTTGTATATGTGCTACGCACCAGCATGCGGGGTGCTCAGAGAGGGTTAATTGGCTCCCCCCAACTCTGGGTTTGAACCAGATCCCACCACCAATAGCCTTCAAGCACCTACGACTCGGGCTATCGTGGTAGAGTTGTGAGATTTAGAGACTAAGCATGCAGGATGTCTAGTTCACCTTGACTTTTGGATAAACCATGACTAATTTCTTACTGTACATCTCTACCAGGCAATATTTGGGACTTTTTTTTCCAGGTGTCATCAAGCCGATTCGGACTCGTGTGTCACGGTAGACCAGTAAAGCTGCGTTCCATTGAGTTTTCAATGGCTGGGTTTGTGTTTAAGTGGATTACCAGGTCTTTTTCCCCAGGCGGCAAATTCAAACACAACTGACAGCCTGTCATTTTTTCTGGCAGTGCTGTAGAGAGAAGAAACCTGTTCTGCTGTGGTCTCAGAACCACACAGCCAAGGGCTACCCCGTAGACTCCAGCTAGCTGCTGCCTGGAGCCCAGTTCCTGTCCCAGTATAACGGGAGCTGCCAGTCTCAAGGAAAGCGCTCTTATGGCAGAGAGTTAAGCGCTCAGACACTGGTGAAAGCGTTCCTCCCCCTCCCAGCATCTCCATGGGAGGAAACACCTGTCGATTGGCTCCCAGAGAGATTGTCGCTGAGTGGCTATTGGGTACAATGGAGTCCCGTCCGATCCATCTTTGTGTCCAAGTGAATGAAAGACTGCTCAGTCCTGCGCCAGCCTCACAATTGTTGTTAGCCTTGAGTCCCTTGTTACAGCCACACTGTCAAGTTCTCTCACAGAGGGGCTCCCACTTTGGGGATGACCCTTTACTAAGGATCATGTCCTTAGGGATCTCCAGGGACTGACCCCTCCTGAAACATGTCCAAAGCACACGAGACAAAGTCTCATCTCCCTTGTTCTAAGGAAAACTCTGACTGTACTTCCTCCAAAACAGATTTGACCATTTGTTCATCTGCAGTCCAGGGAAATGTCAGTATTCTTCGCCAACACCCTAATTCAGATACATCCATCCCCTCGTCTTCCTTATTCACGGTCACATGCTTATGAGGTGACAGAAACATCATGGCTTGAGACCTTAGTCCTCAAAATGACATCTTTGCCCTTGAGAATTTCAAAGATAGTTTTGAAGATTTGCCCTATGCAATTAAGGAATCCTTAACTTTCTATGTTTTTAATCATTTTATTGGGAGGTCTTATAGATATCATAACAATCTATAGTTCAATCACATCAAGCAGTTTTGTACAATTGCTACCACATCAGTTCCAATTCATTTTCTTTCTTCTTGAACTCCTTGATATCAGCTCCACTTTATCCCCTCCCTCCCCCATTCTACCCCTCAGGAACCCTTATTATTTTTTCCCTTATAATAGTTTTTTTTCATATTTTAGATATATATCCATTCACATCCAATTCTGTTGTTCAATCCCATTGAGTGGGGTTATATAGTCATCAATGCTATCTACTCCCTAGTCCCCTTCCAAATCCCCTCTCTTCTCATACTCTCAGGGAAACATTACTCCTGTCACTGTTTTTGAAGGGAAATTTATCTTGGCTTTCATGTACCAAGTGATCTTAAATATACCAAGGACCCCACGCAATGAAACATGATTAATGATGTAAAACAAATGAGAGCCATCATAGTAAGGGGAAGAAATATTGACGAACTAGAGGATTGTTATGTGGTTCATCAGTGCTATACCGCACCCTGGATTTTTCATCCCTTCTGGGTGGCCCTTCTGAAAGGGACTGCCCAATTATCTTACAGGTGGGTTTAGATCTCCACAACACCCACGCCCGTTCACTTTGATCTGGTTGCTTGTTTTTGAACTTCTGATACCTTTTCCAGTTCTTTAGATTTCTTGACTGCTCCTTTCATGAATTGTTGATTGCGGATCTAGGTAAAATGAAATCCTTAACACTTCCGTATTTTCCCCTCTTATAATCATGTTGTCTATTGATCCATTTGTGAAGATTTAGGTTTTCTTTACATTGAGTTGGTTTTTCATCTTCATCAGCAAGTGCTCCAAGTCCTCTTGCTTTCAGCAAGCAAGGTTATGTTGTTTTCTCTATTGCCTTCAGTGCAGCCTGAATGTCTTCCTTAAATAGCCATGCACGTCAGAGTAAAATTGTGCATCGTAGGGTTTTCAATTGGTGTGATCTTTTGAAAGATCAACAGGCCTTTCTTCTGGGTTGCATATGGGAGTATCGAAACCTTCAACCTTTTATTTGGCACCTCAGCACTAACTATGTTGACCTAGTTCTTGATCGCATGCTACCTCTTGAAATGGTTGGACCTTGACTGTGTATTGCTTTCATCTTCTTTCAGTGCTTCTTTTGATGCATCGTTCAATAATTTGCCCATAGAATCCTTCAATATTGCAACTTGAGGCTTGAATTCTTTTCTTCAGTTCTTTCAGCTCAAGAAATGAAGACTGTGTCCTTCCTTTTTTGGCTTCTTCAAACTCTGGATCTTTGTACATTTCATTATCATACTTTACTTTGTCTTCTCTACCTGCCCTTTGAAATTTTCTATTTAGCTCTTTCACTTCATCATTCTTTCTGTGAAGCAGAGTGGTGTGACCTGCAGACATCTATCTGTATAACGTTCTGTAACATTGCCTGAGCAGGGCAGAGGCCAAGGACCAGAAAGAGGCATACTTGCAGACATGGCTGAGAAGAAGCTGTCCTTCCTGAAGAATTGTATCCTGAACATTTCTGATCCTGAATTGCAGCCATTAACTTCCTTATATACTTCATAACCATGAGTGCTGTGTATAAGCGCTGTCTGGCCATTGCAATGAACTCTCAAGCCCGAGGAGAGAGCTGTGGGAGGTATGGCTGATGTCAGAATTGGGGAAGAAGGTTGGAAGATGGACGCCTACCTGAACTCCACCTCCTAGGGATTGATCTTGCGCTTTTGAATTTGATTTTCTTTCCCCTGTTGTAATGTCAGAAGAGGTCAGCTACTGTCCTTGCTTATTTTTACAAATATGATTACTGCGCTAGAGGGACCATATGAGAACTGGTCTTTTTTTTAAAAGCCCTTAAAATGTACATAAACAATTGAACTATGTAGCCAATTAAAAGTATTAGGACAAAAGAAGTAAATATTAGAATTAAAAAGAAAGTCATTTTCCAGATAACTTTGGGGTGCCTGCGCTGGTCAAGTAATGCCATCCATGGTGAAAGCTGCTTCTTAATCAAATCCACCTTCTATTTCTTTTCTTTTTTTTCGTGGGGGGAATAGATTCTTTTTTTTAAAATCATTTTATTAGGGGCACAGACAATTCATCACAATCCAAACATACTTTAATTGGGTAAAGCACATTTGTACATGCATTGCCCTCATCATTCTCAAAACATTTGCTCTCCACTTAAGCCCCTGGCATCAGCTCCTCATTTC
>NW_022103920.1:83165118-83183034 GCF_000313985.2 Echinops telfairi
ATAGTACCCAAATCAATATACAATACCTGTTTCTGAGATGGGTAAGATCCCCCATATCTGGATCTGAGGGCTCTTCGGTCTCGGGGTAAGAATGTTCTTTTGGGATAACCTGGGTACTCGTAGCTTCTGGCACAAAAAGTATACTACAAACTCAATCATAACCCTTCTCTGAATGTTTGGCTACATTGCACTATTTGCATGTGTGGTTTCCAGAATCTTTCACGCTGCTGTTCAGCCATTGTGTCATCAAATGATCATCCCACACCTACAGAGGCTGAAACAGCCATGACGAGAAACCTCACTCATGACCATAGCTCCAACAGTTATGAGGTGGATTGCCCATGCCCCAGATGGTAGTGGTGTGTCCTACAGCTTGGACGGAAGAATGACCACAAAGCCAAACTAAACTCACTGCCATTGAGTCAATTCCAACTCACAGCGCCCCTATAAGACAGAGTAGACCTGCCCCTGCCCCCGTGGGTTGCCAAGACTGTAACTACAGGAGCAGAAAGCCTTGCCTTTCTCCTACCGAGCAGCTAATGGTTTCGCACTTCCCTGCCACCTGGGAAACTAGCCCCTTTCTCAGAATAATAGATCCTTCAACTGGGTATTGGCTTGCCTATTGTTTATTCATCAAGACTCATTTCAAAACACTCTATTCTCTGCTGTGTTCGCGAACTCTCGAAGCCCCTGTATGATAAACTTCGCTGCCACCCTGAGCTTAAAGGCCTTCCTTAACCACTTGAACTCGGATGATGATTTCCTTTGTGTGACTGATTGAATTGGGTCTCTCCTTGGAAAAAAAAAAAAGACATACTAAAGTCCTAATCCCTGGACCTGTGAGTGTGACCCTGTTTGGGAAAATTAGATCTGACTTTGAAGAGAGTATCAGGTAAATTGCACTAGGGGAGGGCAAATCTCCCACCCCTGACTTGATGCGTGGTAAACACAGAGGGGCAGCAAAAACAGGAAGGCCCTCGTCAAGATGGATCGACACAGCAGCTGCAACAACGTGCTCCGACATAAGAGCCACTGTGGGGACAGCGCAGCACCGAGCAGTGTTTTGTTCTGTTGTGCATAGGGTCACTATGACTCAGAACAACTCGACAGCACTAACAACACAACACAACAACAACAGGTAAATCCTCGTCCTGACCCTTCAGAGTGGCGTCTTGTTAGGGAAGCACAGATGAGGAGACGGCGGCCGCACCGCAGGAAAGGCTGGTGCCACAAAGAGACAGCTGCTCTCCCAGGAATCAGAGCAGCAGCTCCGCAGGGACCCTGCTGGGAACTTCTAGCCTCTGTGTGAAAATAAAGGTCTGTCCTTTGAAGCCCCCCACTTGGTGGTGGAGTGCTGCAGCAGCCCTAGGAAATTAGGACACCTTACTATGGTGAAGAATGAAGTCAACTTGATTAACAAATTACTCTGATCATCTTTTGAAGTGTTTGTTTTTAAACCATCAATGGTTTAAATCAGTGTTTCCCAAAGTGGTGGGGAGGGGGGCAGGAATGGGGAGGGGGCTGCCAAAGCACATTTTTACACTTTATCGTGGATGATAGGCTACAGTACAAATGTTTTCAATAGCCAGGATTATGCTGAGTAATTTTTTTTTTTCTGAAAAGGAGGTAGGCCAAATAATTTGGGGAAGCTATGGTTTAATGGGAAAAAATTAAATTTAGTTTAGTGAAGGCAGGATTAATGGAAAAACCAAGCACAATGAGGCACCAGGAAACTAGCACAAGTAGGAAGGCAATGCTTGTTAGTGAACGAATGAATGAGACCACAGAAAGCTCCTTTCTTTTCGGGGTATTGGCTTTTGGGGGTCACAATCTGTTTGTGTCAATCTTGTTCCTTCGCTTATAACATCTAATGCCAAGATCAATACAGCGTTCCAAGAGCAGAGGACAGGTTGTTTCAGAGATTCCGTAGACATCGTCCATGATGTCAGGGCCTGGTGGCACAGCTGTCAAGGACCTGGGTGCAATCTAACGGTCGGCTGTCCACACACCGTGGCTCTGCAGGAGAAAGATGTCACAGTCTGCTTCCATAAAGATGTCCGGCCTGAGCAGCTCTGTGGGAGATTTCTACTTTGTTCTATAAGCTCCCTATCAGATAGACTGGACTTGATGGCATCGCGTTTGGGGTGTGGTATAATTTGGCATAAAGACTGGATTTAGGAATTGTGATACAAAAATCACCTTCATCGCATTTCCTAAAAACATCACCAAACCAGTACTCCAGATCCAGGGAGCTCACCCAACACACATTTTTCTGGAAGGAGTTGAAAAGGTTGCCACAGCCACATTATACCACTAGATAAGATGTGGTCAATATAATACCTTTAATTTTTAAAAATGTAATGTGGGTGGGTGATGAAATGTACGTCGATGGAGCATATACCCATTCAACAGTTCTCCCTGTACAATGCCGTGACATTGATTACATTCTTGAAGTTGGGCAATCATTCTCACCCTCTTTCTCTGAGTTGTTCCATCCCCAAGGACATAAACTCACAGCGCCCTAAGGTTCCTGCTGAACCTTTCAAGGTGTGGCCGTCATTTGGACCCCATCCCTATCTACAGGGACGATACTTTGAAGTTGCAAATGCCCAGGGCACACATCCTTTACTAGTTAAAGCTATTACTTGGTTTTATGAAGACCTCGGGGGATATTCTTGGTTTCAGATTTAAAGATTATCTCAGGGCAGTCGTTTCAGAAGTTCATCCAGCCTCCCTGGATCCAGAGAGTGTAAAGTCCATGAGAGCTTGAAAGTTTCTTCCCTTTTTGATCAGGATTCTTCTGTTGAATCTCTGATCAAATGTAATCGAAGTTGGGCACCCTTCAGTTCTTGTGGTCTCATGGGCAAAGGAGGTAGTTGTTCATGAAGGCAGTGAACCACACCATCCATAGCCTCTTCCTCTTTCTGACTCTCCTTCCCCTCTGTTGCTCTAGGTGACTAGAGACCAATGGTGCTGGGCCGTCCATTTGCAAGGTATTAAGACCTCAGCCATTACCCAGTGAATGAGGAGGGTAGCATTGCACCGTCTATTATTTTAAGTGCTATCAATAAGGTATATAGCTGTAAAACCATTGAACTTTCAAAAGTTGTGTGACATATTAAAACAATGCCAAAAATGGGGGTGGGCATGGGGGAGGCAGCTGCTGAGGCTGCCGCTGTACAACCAAAAATTTCATGATCGTTCACGCCTTGGTTTGGATGCTTAGGATCACGGCTTCTTAGGACGTTCTGGTTAGTTAGCCTAGTAACCGCCTCAGCGCTCAAAGCACGTGACTCTCTGAAGGTTACCCTCTACAAGCGGGAGCCCGCCCGAGCTCTATTTTGAGTTTCAACCTAAGTTCAGATGCCATTTGAGTACTTTATGTTACTTCCCCATGCTTGTTGACCATCAAACCAGAAATAAGGCTGTGCTAAAAGGATCCCTGGTAGTGCACTAGATTAAGCATCGGGCTGCTAACTCAAAGGGTGGCAGTTCGAACCCCCCCAGTCACTCCAAAGGAAAAAAGATGAGGCAGCTGCTGCCACAAAGATTTACAGCCTCGGAGAAGTAGAGAGTGTTCCTACTGTGACGGCAGTCTCTAAGAATCAGAGGCAACTTTACAGCAATGGTTCTGTTTGAGTGGCTGTGTTTACCTACGTCTGGGCCAGACCCAGGGAGGGGTAGTTTGCCTTCAGGAAGATTCTGGTTAGAAGCAGATTTACGAGGGAACACAATGAGCTAAGGAACTTGCGTGGGCATTTACCACAAGCAACCAACGGATGTGCGCTGTTTAAGTAACAGATGAGGCCCTGGTGACCATGACTCAGGGTCCTAAGATCGCGAGTCAAACCCTGACCATCCTGCAAACCAGAGAACCAAACCCCGAGAACCCCTCCTCTTCAGCGGCACCACGCGTGTATCCCAGCCTCAGTCCTTTCCCTATGTCTGCAGCCCGCCTGCAACAGTGATGAAGGGACCCGCCACGAATCCCAGGTAGGCGGTGATTTCCCTCTTTTATAGCACACGCCGTGCCTGTAACTTGGTGGACTCCTTTGGCCTCAGGATCGTGTGCACGACAGTCTCCCACGCGCAGATGACTACCCTTGTTTGGTCTTTGCCCCATTTCACACTTAACAAGGGGGTTTCTGTAGAACATGCTTGAATCTGGAGCCTTCTTCCCTGAGTGCAAAACCCTTTTAGGGCTTCCCTCTTCCCCAAAGAATACATTTAAACAGATGGCTTAGTAGAATGTGAGCTGAAGAGGGTTAGTCAAAGCCAAGGATGCAAGTTAAGTTGGGGGGCTATCTGCCACGCCTCAAAAACTCTCCACCATAATGAAGTGTTTTTTGTGTTTTTTTAAAAAAAGCTTACATATCTGGTTTTCAATCTCATATTATGTAACTTAATGCAAGTTACTGGATCCCTATGTCTCAGTTAAAAGATTTGTAAAATGGGAACAATAAGCACATTGCTTTGGGTAACAAGAATTAATCCCATCTCTTTCTATCCTTTGCAAGTAGGCCAGGCTAGAAGCCTGGTAACTGCATGTCCCAGGCTCCATTTCTTTCATGGTTCTCGGTAAGCGTATCCTGCCAGCGATGAAGCCTTGCCCATGATTAGGCAGATGTGAAGTTTACCCTTTCCCCCTTCTTATTAACATCGGAGATTCTGCAGGACAGCTACGGCCTGCTGAGACTCTGGGGGACAGTTTCCTGTAGTCCTGATCTGAGTGGCAGCAGCAACTTCTTATAGACTCCAGTAGTTAATCCAAGAGCTAGCCGTTGCCCCCCCTCCCACTCTTTTAGCCTTTTTATGCGCATCTAATGATTCTTTCTGTGAGTTCCTCTCCATTAGAAAGACCTGAGGTGGCTTCTCTTTCTAACGGTACCCTGACGGAAAGTCCCACACCTGAGTCAGCGGGGTCCTGTGGGACGCCCACTGTAGAAGGCCTGCAGCAGCTGCTGTAGGCTAGCTCTTGGGTTAACTACTGGAGTCTGTAAGAAGTTGCTGCTGCCACTCAGATCAGGACTGGTGGGCGTGGTGGTTGACAAAAGCGATGACTTCAGAATTCTCTGCTGTGATGAAGAAAGGTTAGCAGAGTTATGAATGGTCTCCTTGACATCGTCATTAAAACAATTTATTTTGTTGGTATGATCATTTTAATACCATAATTACAGAATCAGATATAAAAATCCAAGTTGAACTAAAATTCTGGATACGAAAGATACTATCTATAAAATTCAAGCATACCTTTAGAAACCCAATGACATTTTTATTTACCAAGAGCCACTAATAACTCTCCTTGCAGTGTGGCCCCTCTTCTAGCTATCGTCTTGGGATTCACACGAAATGATTGGGTGGAGCTAGGCAAATAAAGTTCTTATAAGACACCAAAGGCATTGGATCGTCTGCTGATAATGGAAATAAGATGCTGGGTACCCTTGTGGGGTTAGGTCCATGCAAACATGGTGCAGGAGATTGGTCAGCTTTTCCATCTTGCTAACCCTAAAGGAAGTCCATCAAAGAGGTGGGGCAGGAGAGACTTAACTATGATCAAGAAGAACTGGAAGCAGACTATATCCCTTGGACCCAGGGCCCCTGGACTGGGAACTCCTTAGAGAGAGTTGTCATGCTGGCAAATGCGTGAGGCAGCAGCCACAGCAGCAGGTGAGGCAGAGAAACAGCAGCTGCAGGATCAGGAGGAGGGATGAAAGGCAGCGGGTTTCCTGACCCAAGAGCAAGGTGGCTACAGTGCGCATGCGGACACACCAAGGGAGAGAGCTGGGCATCGGGCAGGAGGCTTGGTGGTCGGGTAGGATGCCTCTGTGCACTTGTCAATACAGCTAAATGGCTAGAACACTTTTCCAAGCAAGGCAGAGGCTGGGCCAGGGGCCAAGGGCCAAGGCTGAGATTGAGGGTCCAGGGCAGAGGCCAGGCCCAAACAAAGCCTGAGGTCAACAGGCCAAGAAGGAACTGTGCTGAAGAACTGTATCCTGAGCTGCTCCTGTAACTTCCAGGTTGATCCTGATCCTGAATTAAAACCTGTTACTTCCATAATGATGAGTGTGGCTACTGTAATGAATTGTCAAACCCAGCAGAGTTGTGGGAGGATGACTGGTGTCAGAACTGGTGACACGGTTGGAGCATGGAGGTACTCCTGACCTCCCTTCATAGGAGCCCCCCCACCCCACCCCCCACCATGCAGTGAGAGGTCCTCTGACCCCACACATCAGTTTCACACAGCTCCGGGCAGAGATAACTGACTAGTCTCTTCAGTGGAAAGATAGATGTTTTACATGTTTATCATTCTCCAGTCTAGTTGATCCAGTCAATGCTGACTCACAACGACCCTATAGGACTAGGACAGGGTAGAACTGCCCCTGTGAATTTCTGAGACTGTAACTCTTTACCAAACTAGAAAGCCCCGTCTTTCCCCATAGAGTGGCTGGTGGTTTCAAACTACTGACCTTATGCTTAGCAGCCCAACAACTAACCACTATACTACCAGGGCTCCTCAGTCTAGTGAATAGGTTGTGCTTAAAGGAACAAGAATTTATTAGTAACTTGCATAGTCTTTCCATTAAAGATGGAAGAAAGTAGAATAATTTATAAATTTGTTTATAATGTATAAAGTTAATAATATGCAAACAATGTATAAAGTCATAGTCACTCCTTGCCAATTCTGCTAACCGTACCACATTCCTACCCACTGTCGAGTAGAGATGTGCGAATACTCCATTCTGTATGAATGTGATGTCTATGGGTGGCGAAAACTGTCCACACACGTGGCAGCTAACTGGAAGGTTAGAAGCTTGAGTCCACCCAGAGGTAGAGGTTTCTGAAGAAAGGTTTGGGGATCTACTTCTGCAAAATCCCTGGGAACCCTGCCGAGCACAGTCCTACTCAGACACACATGGATGGGATTGTCAGGAGTCAGAATCAACTCCACAGCACTGACGTGTTTATCTACCACTCCCAGCCCTCGAGATGAGGGTGTAATCTCCCAGAAGGCAGGAACCACGTGGTCCCCCTATTTCTAATTCTACACAACACTCGGTATACTGTCCTGCTTACTAAATATATTCTGAGATCCGACCTCATGGATTTCCCATGAGAAGGGCCACCTGGGAGCCTCTAGCACTGCTTCTCTTGGTCCCGAACTTTTCAAAGCCAAGTCCAGTCCTTGCATGCATCAGAAACCTAATGAATCTTATCTGTCAACTAATGAAACCGATTACCTGGGCCTTTGTAAATATCCAAGGTACTTCCCCCAAAGAGTCAACAACAGTCATGTCCAAGATCAAAGCTTAGGGTATGGAGTGCTGCTATTATGGTTTGTGGGTCCTGCCTGCTGGCAAGAATAACAAACAGAGGTTGGCTTTGATCATGGTACCACTAACACAGAACCTTCAGGGCTCCCTACTGCCTTCAAAAGGCTATGCTGCTGGGTAGAATTGCCTTCCATGCCTCTACCACCTGGTCTCTGCCCACCTTTCCAGCTTTATCTTCAACTTCTCTCCACTGCCACACGCCAAGGTCACCCTTCCTCCCTGCACAGTCACTGCACAGCCTGGCCTCTTGACCTCAAAACATTCGCTCTTCTTCCTTCTGCCTCTCTTGGTCCTAGGCATCAGCTTCACCCGGCTCAGGCCCCTCCTCTTCTCAGAAGCATCTATCCACGCAGCACAGGGGGCAAACACCAGCAGCCCTTCTTGCATACTCGCTGCACACTTTGTAGGCATTGTCTTCATTCCCCAAACAACTCTAGGAAGTAGGATTCTTTTTCCCGTCTTAAGGATGAGGAAAAGGAGGCAAACATCGTATTTTCAGATGGCTCTGCTCAATTGTCAGATAATTTTACAACTCACTCATGCTCCAGAAGAAAATTGGGCTAATTACTCCTAAACCAGGAAAAGCGGATCTGTCGGAGTTCTTGAACAAAGTAGTCAGTACTTTCAACATTTACTATATAGTAATTTGAAATTTACAACAATGCTTTCTCTTATACACCAACCCAAACCAACTGCCATCAAGTCGACCCTACATAGGGGTTTCAAGCCTATACACCTTTAAGAAGTGCCCAGGTTCATCTTTCTCCGGTGGAGCAGCTGGTGGTTTTGAACCACCGACCTTGCAGTTAGCAGCCCAACATTTATTCCACAATGTCAGCAGAGTTCCTTACCATAAAGTTCACAAAAATGCTTTCATATCATGCATCCTGTCTTCCCCATATACTATGGAGACGCAGAAAGGTTAATATGATGCCCACTGCTAAGATCAGGAGCCCTGGTGGTATAATACATGTGGTAGTTACATGATCTGGTGTCAATTTGAGGATTAAGAATATGGGGGTGGAGTCTAATCTATCAATCAGGTCATAGCCAGTGAGGCCTCTGTGTGGACATATCCTTCTCCTGAGGATTCTGGGAACTCCTTTATCTCCTCCATGGAGGCTGGACACACTCTCTCTCTCTGCTCACTCCCTGCGAGACATTTCTGAGGAGAAGCCACTTAAAGCTATGCTGAGGCGGTCAGAGTTTCGGAGCTGAAGGTACCACATGGAGACCCCTGCCAGCTCTGAAATGCTTATAATGCCACTGGATCCACAAGACTTCCAACCCACTGGCCTGTCATCTTCCTGCATTGGGCATAATTGTATGTGTTTCATGAGTCTGAAGAGGACTTTATAGACTGGTATCGGACATATGGGCTAATATCGGTCTTGATCTGGACTGGGCTGGGACGTTTTCTCAATATTCAGTTGCTATTGTATATAAAACTCTTTTGTTATACACATATGAGTGTCCATGAATTTGTTTCTCTAGTCTACCCGGACTCACACAATAGGTTAATGGGCTGCTAACCTAAAGGTGAGTGGTTCAAACCCACCAGCTGCTTTAGGGGAGAAAGATCAGGCTGTCTGCTCTGATAAAGATTTCAAGTCTTGGGAATACTCTGAAGCAATCCTCCTCTTTCCTACCAGGTCTATCTGAGTTGGAATCCACTCAGTGGCAGTGGCTTGATTTTCTGGTTGATTACTAAGATAGAAGCCCCTGGGCGTGCAAAAGATGAGCATATTCAGCTGCTGAGCTCTAACCAACGCTGGACGTTTAAGTCCACCCATAGATGCCCTAGAGCAGTGGTTCTTGCCCTTCCTCATCCCACGACCCTTTCAGACAGTTCCTCAGGTTGTGGTGACCCCCAACCATCAAATTATTTTTTATATCGTTTTATTAGGAACTCATACAACTCTTATCACAATCTATACATACATCAATTGTGTCAAGCATATTTGTACATTCATTGCCCTCATCATTCTCAGAACATTTGCTCTCCACCTAAACCTCTGGCATCAGGTCCTCATTTTTCCCCTCCCTCCCTTCCCTCATGAACTCTTCATAATTTATAAATGATCATTTTTTCATATCTTACACTGTCTGACATCTCCCTTCACCCACTTTTCTGTTGTCCGTCCCCCAGGGAGGAGGTCACATGTAGATCCTTGTAATCGGTTCCCCCTTTCGAACCCACTCTCCTTCTACGCTCCCAGTATCGCCACTCACACCACTGGTCCTGTTCGGATCATCCGCCCTGGATTCCCTGTTGTTTCCAGTTCCTATCTGTACCAGTGTACATCCTCTGGTCTAGCCAGACTTGCAAGGTAGAATTTGGACCATGATAGTGGCGGCTGCCCGGGGTGGGTGTGGGGGGGAGCGGGGAGGAGGGAAGGAAGCATTTAGGAACTAGAGGAAAGTTGTATTTTTCATCCTTGCTACATCCTGACTGGCTTGTCTCCTCCCTGAGACCCTTCTGTAATGGGATGTCCAGTGGCCTACAAATGGGCTTTGGGTCTCCACTCTGCACTCCCCCCTCATTCAAAAAGATATGATTTTTTGTTCTGATGATGCCTTATACCTGATCCCTTTGACACCTCATGATCGCACAGGCTGGTGTGCTTCCTCCATGTGGGCTTTGTTCCTTCTGAGCTAGATGACTGCTTGTTTACCCCATCAAATTATTTCCATTGCTACTTCATAACTGTAATTTTGCTATTTTTATAACCCCAGATGCTATATCTTTTGATAGCCAGGCATCATCAGCTTTCTTCGTCACATCTGCTTATGCACCCATTTGTCTTCAGCGATCGTATCATGGAGGTGAGCACACAATGATATGATTTTTTTGTTCTTTGATGCCTGATAACTGATCCCTTCGGCACCTCGTGATCACACAGGCTTGTGTGCTTCTTCCATGTGGGCTTTGTTGCTTCTCAGCTAGATGACTGCTTGTTCACCCCATCAAATTATTTTTGTTGCTACTTCATAACTGTAATTTTGCTATTGTTATGAATCATCATGTAAATATCTGATATGCAGGATGTATTTTCATTGCTACAAATTGAGCATAATTAAAGCATAGTGGTTAATCACAAAACAATATGTAATTCTATATTGTGAAATATTTATTTCTAATGACAAATAAATGAAATTTTGTCTTGAAGCATGGGGTAACAGTCTTCACGCCGGGTACTCCTTTGTGGGCATATCTGCATGTGGACGGTCCTGCCTGGAAACGGATAGAGGAGTGGTGTCTCAGTTCCTAAGACCATCGGAAATATGTGTTTTCTGATGATCTTAGTAGACTCCCATGAAAGGGTCATTTAACCCCCAGTGGGGTCGTGACCCACAGGTTGAGAACCGCTGCCCTAGAAGAAAAGCCTGACAATCTACCTTCAAAATATCAGCCATTGTGCTCCCCCCCCCATCAGGACCCCAGCTCTACATTATAAATCCGGCTAGACCACTGATACATACAGATAAGAGATCTGGACTCACAGAACCCAGAACAGATAAACCTCTCAGGAACAGGGTTCTCAAGGGTGGGAGAGTGGGAAAGGGAGGGAAAAAGAGGAGCTGATATCAAGAGCTCAAGTGGAAAGAAAATGCTTTGGAAATGTTGATGGCAACATAAGTACAAATATGCTTGATACAACTGACGTATGGATGGTTATAAGAGCAGTAAGAGCTCCCAATTAAATGATTTTTTTTAATCAGCCATTGAAAACCTGATAGAAAGTAGAAAGCAAATGGTTTGAGAATGATGAGGGCAACAAATGTACAACTGTGCTTGACACAATGGATGAATGGATGGATTGTGAGAAGAGTTGTATGAGCCCCCAATAAAATGATTTAAAAAAAAACAACAGCCTGATGGAACCCAGTGTTCTCTGACACACGTGGGGTGGACACAACTTGGAGTCAACTGGACTTTGTTGCTGAGGTATGGAAAGTAAAGCTTAGTGAGGGTCTCTGGTTCTGGATCTGCATGAATCATCTGGGCGTCCTTGCTAAGTGCAAGGGCTGATTCAGTGGGTCTGGGTGGGGCCTGAGAAGACTGCACTTCCAACCAGCCCCCAAGTGAAGCTGGTACCACAGATCAGGACTACAGGTCTACCGCACAGCCAGGGTGTAGCAGTAGGGCTGAGACACAAAGTGTAATTCTTCACCCTCCCAACCAAGGATTCTTGGAACTTTTTCTGAGCATCTCTTGGAAATCACTCTGCCCTCCCAAGAAGGAAAGAGAGAGTCCACGGAGAATAAGATCCTCATCACCAATGTATCGATGAGCTCATAGATCTCTAAATGGCCGCTATCAGGCCCAACGGTCTATGTAAATGCTCTGCAATACAGGGAGATCTCAGTTACACCCTTCTCGATCTTACACAGATTACTTTTTTGATTGAAAGGCCACCTGTACTTTAGTGCAAATAAAGGAAAAGGAAACCAATTTGATTCCAAAGTAGTGGAACTTCTTAAAGCTTTCCTTAACTAGCTGATTAGTCTGGTTTATTTCACTGAGGGCAGAGGTCTCAATTCCTGGATGCACATGACATACAACCTGGTATCATTTTTTTTAAAAAACACTGATGCTCAAGACGCAGGCCTGATGGCTTTTTGTTCTCTTGTTTTCGGGCTCTCCTGGGATTCTAATCACGGCTAACGTGGGAGAGCCGCTGATGATGAAACTGCAAGCCCATGCCAAGCTATTTAATAAACTGCATGTCTTGATTCTCCACTGGGACAAAGCACCAGTGGAGGCACCAGAACAGTCGGCATAGTTCATTTCTAACTGCAAATCCAAGTGTGCCATTTCAGGTTTTTATTGGGCTAAATATACCAACCCAACCCACTGCTTTCAAGAGACCCCACAGCACAGGATAGAACTGCCCCAGAGGAAGGCTATACTCCTTTATGGAGAAGACTACCACCTCTTTGTCCCCAGGGGCAGCTGGTAGGTTCAAACCACCCTTCTTTTTGGTTAGCAGCCGAGTGCTTTAAACACTGTTCCACTAAGGGCTCCTTCTAATTATACAACAGGAACAAGCCTTATGCAAAATAATGCAAGATCACCAATAATGTATCTGTCCCTAACAACCCAAAGGGTAGTTTGAATGCCATGAAACTCCTGGTTGAAACTACCAACCCCAAACTCAACAAACTCACCTGTCATCAAGGCCATCCTGATGCACAGCGAATCCAACTGTGGATTAAAAATCAAGGCCGGGCTCACCACCTTAATTAAAATCAATAGCTACGTTCCATCCCCTGTTGAAATAAAACTTGCCACAACCCCCATATTGATAGTGCCCCTCTTGTTGATTATCATCCTTCGTATTCAGCCATGATCTGCTTTGCAAACCCACATTCCCAGCCTAGGACACTTCGGGATAATGCATGTAAACTGTGCCACATCCATCACAGAACATCTGCTGGCGCGTAAGCATTTGATACATAAACATAAATAGAAGCTTTGCAAGTTTGCATTTCTGTTGCTCATAAAATTATAATTTATAATAAGCGTACAGTGTTGTACTTTTTAAAAATCACCATTCATCAAGATAAAGTGATATCAACAGAAGTTCTATGATAAAAACCATTAAAAGAATGCAGTATCCTCAATTTCCCCCCCATGATTTATGGAAGGAAAAGTTCGTTATTTGTCTTTTGCATTTGACACCATTTAATTGCATTTTACCACTTGTATAATTAAAGGTAAATTTGCCAAATTATAGTCATGGAAACTGTCATGAAACAGTATTTTCTTAAAACACACACGCACACACACACACACACACACACACACACTGCCATCAAATGGACTCCAACTCCTGGCATCCCTCCCCCGAGGGCCTCGGAGGCGTTTTAAATCTTTACAGGAACAGACAACCTGATCTTTCTCCTGTGGAGTGGCTGCTGGGTTTCAACCACCGACCTCGCAGGTATCCGTCCTATGCTTACCCTAAAGCACCACCAGGGTGTTCACCCATTCACTGCCATCGCATTGATGCAAACTCACAGCAACCCCCTGTGGATTTCCGAGCCTGTAACTGTTTATAGGAGTACACAGTCCCATCTTTCTCCCATGAGATAGAGATATATACACTATTTACTATACATTATTGTATTAGGTATAATATATTTTAGTATGCATATATATATACATGTATATACACACACAGAGGAGCCCAGGTAATGTAATGGTTATATATTGGGCTACTAACTGAAATGTCAGCAGTTTGAAACCACCAGTCCGCTCCACAGGAGAAAGACAAGGCTTTCTACTCCCATAAAGAGTGACAGTCTTGGGAACACACAGGGACAAGTCTACCCTGTCCTATAGGGTCGCTATGAGTGCAGCATCAACTCAAAGGCAGTCAGATAAACATAGTATGTATATGGACGATACACATGAGGGGGCTTCAAAAGTTCAGGGGGAAATTCCATTATCTTTCAATTCCATTTTGCACTAACTTTCTGAAGCAGCCTTGTAAATATACTTAGTACCGAGCTGGTGCAAAAAAGGATGCATGTGAACAATGGCACTGGCAAAGAATGTTGAAAATACCTATGAACTCCCCAAAGAGCAAACAGATTTGTCTTAGAAAAAGTACACCCAGAATGCTCCTTAGAAGCAAGAATGGCGAGACTTCATCTCATGGACTTTGGACATGTTGTCAGGAGAGACCAGTCCTTGGAGAAGGACATCATGACTGGTAAGTGGCGGGGCAGCACAACCGAGAAAGGCCCTAGAAGAGACGGATTGACACCATGGCTGCAATGGGCTCAAACAAAATCACCCTGGGGATGGTGCAGGTCTGGGTAGTATTTCCTTTGGTTATACACAGGGTCACTATGAGTCGGCATGAACGTGATAGCACCGAACAACAACCGATGGAGCAAATGATTGAGTGCTCAGCTATTCGCTCAAAGGCTGGTAGTTCAAACCCACCCAGAGGCAACTCGAGAGACGGGCCTGATGATCTGCTTCCAAAAGAAAGCTCATGACCTCAAAAACCCTCTGGAGCGCTTCCACTCTGCACACACGGGGTCTCCAAGGATTGAGAGCCACTGAACCGCATCTAACAACAACTGCATATACCTGTGTACACAGCACATCATAAGTTCAAGAATATGCTGGAACCTATCGTTAGTCCAACCAAATACAATCCATAAATGAATACAAGTCCAAACATAACAACTGATATATATTCAAAAGAAGACGTGAATGTAACATTAGTAATATAGTAACCGTATTAAAATACACCATTGGTATTTATTGCCTAGGTTACGATTCCAGGAGTCAGCAGTGAGGTGGGTGCAGTCTCCTGAAACATCCCCAGAGGCAGGGTGGCGGAAGCAGAGTAAAGGTTGTGACCCAAAGCACATGACCCACGCCTCCATCTCCTCCCTGAGGTGCTGCTGTTTTTAAGAGTTAAAAGCTGCGGCTTTTCTCACAGAAATCCAGATAAATAAGGCAAACAGCACACAGGTGTTGACCTGCCTGCCGCCTGCTGCTCCAAGCTAGAAGAGTCAGCTGAGGGCACCTGAGGGCCTGCCGACCTGGGAAGTGAGGGATGCCTGCACTCCCAGGAGCTAAGGAGGAACGGGGAACCTCCCAGGCATATGCTGAGCAACTGCCCTCCGGCCTTTCCTGTGTCCCCAGAGTGAGGGGACAACTCACGCTGCATGCTCCAGGGCAGTCCACATCATGTCACAAGACTAATAGTCTAAAATTTGTAAATCAGGGTGATGTTTCCATCTGCACCTTTGTCATATTCCTT
The DNA here is from genome assembly GCF_000313985.2 of Echinops telfairi. NCBI lineage: Eukaryota > Metazoa > Chordata > Mammalia > Afrosoricida > Tenrecidae > Echinops > Echinops telfairi. The sequence continues at coordinate 83,180,240 of NW_022103920.1, forward strand.
TCCTGGCTAGATGGGAGAGGGAGAGAAAATGGGGTCCTGAAAGGCCCACCCCATTGCCGCTGAGTACTTCCCCAGTCATATTCCCACCATCCAACTGCCTCATGGGCTTCGTTTCCCAGATTGGAATCCCCATGGAAGCAGGCTGCCCTGCCTTTGTGCCTCAGAGTGGCGGGTGAGAGCTTTGTGTCAGAACAGCCTACAACTTACTTCCCGGCCTCTACAGCATCTCGATGCAGTCTGGGAAAGAAAAGAGAAGCCTTCGGGTTCTGAGAAGAAGTGGATGGAGACAGATGTAGAGGGAGCAGACGGCAGCTCATGGGTGAGACCCTAGTCTACTCTGGACCTGAGCGAAGGAGCGCATGCCATGGATTCAGGAGAAGCTGACAGTGAAAGAGGGCTGTGATGTTGTGAATTAAAAGTCATCTATCCAGATGGGAAACCAGAATGTCAGAGAGGTTAAGCAGCTGCCAAAAGTCACACCCTGAGAGGCTGAGTCACCGTTCCAACTCCCAACAAGGCAGACTACACCTGCCTCTCACCCCCGTTACGACTCTACAAATTATGATGCGCTTCAGTGTCTGTCCGTTCAGAAGTCTGTGGGCTTCTGCGAGTCAGGAGTCCCACGTGCCTGGTCCCAGACCAGGAAGGATTTTGCACTCCATAAGTATCTGGTGAATGGGTGATGGTCTGGCCTCGCCTCACCTTGGAGCTAATTAGGACTCTTTTCCCAGGCCAGGCAGCACCTGGGAAAACAAGACTGGAGATAAAGACTCAGCAAAGGTTGACCATTCCAGGACCAACGTGCTTTCTCCAAAGGTCCTTGAAAGAGGCAAGAAAACACACTGCTGGCTTCCGACCAGCAGCCCCTGGCCTGGGCGTGCCCAGAGATAAGCCTGAGATTACAGAGACAGCTGGGAGTTGATAGAACCTGAGCAAGGCTCTGGGTTCTGTTTTTTGGTGTGCTTTTTCCCTTTTTAATTTTTTAAATTAATCATTTATTCAGGGGCTCTTACATATCTTGTAACAATTCATCATTCAATAGTATTAAGCACAGTTGTACATATGTTGCCATCAATATTTCCAAAATAATTTCTTTCTACTTGAGCCTTTGGTATCGCTTCTTCGTTTTTTCCCCCTCCCTAATAATATCAATTATATATTATTGTTATTTCACATTTTACACTATCCGTTGTCTCCCTTCACCCACCTTTCTGTTATTCGGCCCCCTGGGGGAGCTAGATATCCTGCCTTGTGATGGGTTCCCCCTTTCACTCCCCACTTCTCCCTACCCTCATGGTATCACTACTCCCACGACTGTTCCTGAGGGTTTTATCTGTCCTGAATTCCATGTGTCGAGAGCTCTTATCTGTACCAATGTGTGTACTCTGGTCTAGGCAGATTTGTAAGGTACACGGAGTCATGGTGGTGAGGGGAGTGAGGAAGCTTTCGGGAATTAGAGGAATGATGCGTGTTTAGTTGGTGCTATAGTACACCCTGGTTGAATCATCCCTTCCTTGTAACCCCTCTGTGGGGATGTCCAATCATCTACAGATGGGCTTTCGAGCTCTACTCCAACCCCACCTCTTTCACATCAATATAATTGTTTGTTTTGGATCTCCTGATACCTGATACCTGCTCCTGATGACACCTCATGTCACACAAGCTGGTGTGCTTCTTCCATGTGAGCTTATTTTCTTCCCTGCTAGATGGCTACTTGTTTAACTTCAAATTTTTAAGACACTATATCTTTTGCTAGCCAGGCACCATCAGCTTTCTTCACCACATTTGCTCGTGTACCCATTTTGTCTTCAGTGATCGTGTCAGGAAGGTGAGTATCAAAGAGTGTTAGATAATTAGAACAAAGTTCTTGTGTTAAGGGAGGCCTTGAGTAGAGGCCCAAAGTCCATCTGCTATCTTAATACTTAACATATAAATATATGTACATTGGCCTCTATCCCTTTCCTTATAAATGAATATATTTACATATATACCTACCTATAGCTATACCTCTATAAATAGCTTTTGTCTCCTTTCCTCTATTTCCTTTCACCTTCCTCCTACCCCACTATCATGTTTACCCTCCAATCAGCTCTCAGTAATTCCTCTCAGATACATTGCACTTGATCAAACCTCACCAGGTAACTGGGCTCTGTTTTCAAGGATCTATAGAATCATCTAAATCATGTGGATTGACACATTGGCTGACACAATGGGATCAAGCATAGGGACCATTCTGAGGATGGTGCAGGACAGTGTTTCATTCTTGTGTTAGGCAGGTTTCTCTAGAGAAAGGAGACCAGGACACTTATGATTTTATATAGCTATGAAAGGGTAGGTTTATACAGCAACAAGGAATATAACAGCTAATCAGTCCACACAGCAGTACAGTGGGTTCAGTTCAACTCACTTGCGTGGAACAATTAATATACCGGAAGCCCTTCAACTCACGTGGGCTGCCGGGTCCAAGGTCAAGGAAGCAGACAGCTGAGTCCTCCCTCGGCCATGCAGGCAGTCTGCCCACAGGCAGCAAGCAGCAGGGTGGGTCACCAACAGTCTGTAGCTCAGGAGCTCAGTGAAACAGGCCTGAATGGAATGTCAAATGCAAGCAATGCAAGGTGACAGAGTTCACCAGCCTCCAGCTCAAGCGGTGTAGGATGTATGCACCAGCAGCTTGGTGAAATAGGTCTCAAAGGAGCCTCAAGCTCCAGCAACACCATCCAGGGGCTGGCCCCGACCCATAGGTAGTGTCGCTCACAGGTTGAGGCAGAGAACTTAGCTACAGCAGCAGCACAAAC
>NW_022103920.1:83184338-83186456 GCF_000313985.2 Echinops telfairi
AAAAAAAAAAAAAGAAGGAGACTAGAGAGCCTGTTCATATTATGCCCTTCATTTACAGCCTCAGCTCAGTGGGCATCTCCTGATGGAGACCGCTGGGGTCAAAACTGGAGCCAGCAAAGTGGTGCTTCTTTGGAAATGCAATCAGCACCAAATCGGTGAAAGTTAATAGTGTGTGTGTGTGTGTGTGTGTGTGTGTGTTGGAGGGGAGCACATGGGGGAAATTGTGTGTTCCTTTCTTTCTCTAACTCATTCCATAAAGGTGCCACTATGGTCACTATATGTTGGAGAGGACTCAATGGCCCCTAACAACAACAACGATGTGCCAGGCAGAGGTGCTTGAGATCCATCATAAATCAGAGAGATTCCTGCCCTCTCTGAGCTGGCCTCTCCCGGGCAGAGACGAGCAAAAGCAATAAGCACAGGAAATACCGTAAGGATGTTACGGAGCATGTTACAGAATAATGCAGGTCTTGTATCAACAGAACGTAAAGAAAGGTAGGAAAGATGAGGAAGGAAGTAGGGGAGAAATGAGACAGTAGAATCAAATGGATAATCAGAGGAGGTGATGTTTGAGCCCAGACTTCAAGGAGGAGAGTGAGCCAGCCCTGTGGGCATTGGAGAAGACGTGGAGGCCCAGCAAGCGGCCAGCGTGTCAGCAATGGAGGACACGGAGGAGGTGGAGGAGTGCGACAAGGGACCAGAGCAGGGGAGGGACAGGTTCCCAAAAGGCTTTGCAGGCCATTGGAAGGCCATTTGTTTAAGCTTGAGTCTGAATGGTACGGGTCAATAGCAGAGTGGCACGATCTGGCGCAGACCAACGACAAATAGACTGTAGGGGGTAAGCCTTCTTTGTTGTTAGTGTCAAAGAGTCCTAACAACCCATGTACACCAGAACAACACGCTGCCCAGTCCTGTGCCATCTCACAGTTGTTATGTTTGAGCCCATTGTGGCAGCCCCTATGTCACTCCATCTCTTAGACGGTCTTCCTCTTCTTTGCTGTCCCTCCACTTTACCAAGCACGTTGTCTTTTTCCAGGGACAGGTCTCTCCTGACAACATGTCCAGAGAATGTGAGATGAAGCCTCCCATCCTTGCCTCTAAGGAGTATTCCAGCTGTACTTCTGCCAAAATAGATGTGTTTGTTCTTCTGGCAGTTCATGGAACTGTCCATATGTCCTCCACCACCATAATTCAAATGCACCAACTCCTCTTGGACTTTCCTTATGCATTTTCTAACTCTCAGATGCATCTGAGACATTGCAAACCCCATGGCTTGGGTCAGGTACCCCTCTGTCCTGGAAGCTGTTGCAATAATCCAACAAATAATATGTGTTGGTAGTGGAACTGACTTCAGCTGACGGACCCTTTATAACAAGGAGGAAAAGTTGCCCGGTAGATGGTGGTGCTAAAGCCAGAGTAAATCATTCCCCATGTACGATTGTATGGGAAAAAATCATTGCTACTAAGGTTCCAGTACATGCACGCCCAGATATACACAAGTGATATCTTTACATTCTGATCATTCCAAACAAGGCGTGTTTAAGCATGTCTCTGAGATCAATGGATGGCCGCATACTAGTGCTCTCAGTGACACCCTTGCCTTAGCCACCTGGGGAAATCCACTGCCTTCAAGCCTATTCTGACTTCTAGAGACCAGGTAGGACAGGCGAGACTGTCCATATGGCTTTGCATATGTAACTCCTCATCTTTCTGCCAACAGGTGTCTGGTGGATTTGAAGTGTTGACCTTGAGGTTAGCAGCCCAAAGCATAACCCATTGCCCCATCAAGTTCCCTCTAATCTCCTGAAGGTGACTTCAGGAGAAAAAAAAGTTCAGTCAAAACAGTGACTTCTGAGGGAATTTGCTGGGCCAGGTAAATTCAAAGCAGACAGGTTAACCCAGAAAAGTAATTGTTTGGGGGAAAATCCCAGAGTGGGGAATCTTAATGGATCTTCTCAAGGTTCACAGGACAATCATGGAGTCTTTTTTTTTTAAATCATTTTATTGGGGGCTTGTACCACTCTTATCACAATTCATACATACATCCATTGTGTCAAGCACATTTGTACATTTGTTGCCATCATCATTCTCAAAACATTTTCTTTCTGCTTGAGCCCT
>NW_022103920.1:83187263-83213290 GCF_000313985.2 Echinops telfairi
TCATATATATATTTACATATGCACATGCCTTTATTTAGACCTCTGTAAATGTCCATTGCCTCCTAGTTCTTTCCTCTATATCCTTTTACTTTCTTCTTATCCCACTCTCATGCTCAGCCTTCATTTGGGTTTCAGTAATCATGGAGTCTTCTTAGGAAGAAGTCTTAAGAAAATTGAAAACTGCCTTGGTGAGGATTTGTTATCTATTGTGACAGTGCACCCGCTCGTTCTTCAAGGGTTGTAAGGATGGACCAACTAAAACTGCATTGGGAAACCTTATCCCATCCACCCTACTGCCCCTTTCTCTCCCCAAACTCAAAGGACATTTCAAAAGAATACAATTTGAGCCCCTCAAGGATGCCCAAACTTCTCATTTAATGTAGATGGAAGAGTACAGAATTTTGGAACACCACCTTCACACATGTGGAGACCCAATGAAAAATATGTTGACAAGTAAAATCTTTACATTCTGATAGTTTTGTTTGATCAAGATTTCTATGATCTTGTAGCAACACCCTTTTAAAAATTGTGTGTGTGTGAATTAGGTGAAAATTTTGAGATCATCAGTTTTCCAATCGACAACTCATCAAACCTCTCATTGTCTTTCCCCCATTTCCATCATTTTTTTGCCCATCTCCCCCTTGTCTTTTCCATCATCCATGTTCACACCTGTCTACCCTGTGACTTCTCTGCCCCTTCCTTTTCCTCCCTCCTCTGCTAATCATCAAACCCTGTTTCTTTTCTAGTGGAAACCTTCTTGACTCTCTCTAAAGGTGATTTCAAACAATGTTAGTTCTTCTGTGATTGACTAACTTCACTCAGCATAATGCCCTCCAGTTCTCTTCCTATCATAAGGTGATTCCTGGGCGCATCATTATTCCTTACCATTGCATAGCGTTCATTGTATGTACCATTGTTCATTTATCCATGTTCCCACCGATGGATATGTATATAGGTCGTGTTCCTCCTTTTGTTATTGTGCATAGTGCTGCAATGAACATGGGTGGGCACCTATCTATTCATGTCATGGCTCTTATTTATTTAGGATGTAAACCAGGTAGAGGGATTGCTGGGTCCCAAACCAAAACCAAGCTCACAGCCCAAGTCATTTCCAACTTACAGAGACTCTGCAGGACAAAGCAGAATGCTGCAGTGGGTTTCTTAGACTAATTTTTTTAATCACTTAAGAAGAACATGTATTAAGTCTTAAAAGGGACAGAGACAACACAAAGATACAGACACATCATCAGATGAGGGAGGCCATTAGCACGGGATCACAATGGCATCTGAGGAGTCACAACCAAGATACTAGGTACATAAGGTCTCTGAGACTGAATCATCATGGGAGTGGAAAGCCTCGTCTTTCTCCCAAGGAGGGTCTGGTAGATTCTAAAGGCTGGCCTTGTGCTCAGCAGCCCAACGTGCAGCCCACTACACCACCAGGGCTCTCTCGTCCCATATTTTGAGGACGTGCCATTACCACTTTCCATCGTGGTGGCTCTGGGTCCCAGCCCCCCAGCAGGGGATTAGGATGCCAGTCTCTCCAAACCCTCTCCAGTGTTTGTTGTTTTCTGAATGCTGTTGTTTACTTTCTCACTTACTCTCGTAGGGCCCGCCCTCTGTCACTTCAGACCAGTTGGATAACTGAAGTGCTCAGTCAACAAGGACAATGTTTTCAATGCACAGGGGAGACCCGGACCTGGTCACATCCTGTGCTAATCGATGACAAGAGGAAGAATCGGATGCTCCACTCCACCTGGTTAGGAAAAGCATGTCCCCTCCTCGTTTTCGTTTGCCCCTGCCCAAGGCAAATAAAGCAGCGATACCTGTCTGACTGACACTTCCGCTACTGCAGCCTGCAAGGAGCAAACCAACTCTCCTCTGTGTCCAGTTCTCCATCAGAGGGCTCCTGCCCTGTGTGAAACGTCCTGTTGGCCAGTGAAGCGTCTTATCAACCTGTGGGAAACAGAAGGATTTCTCCCTCGTTGTCTTCCCCAAATATGTGCCAAACCCAAGGCGCTGCTGCTACACATGGTAAATGACTGTATACTAGGTAATTGAAAGTAGTTCAGAGGTTATTCCCCTTAAGGCTACCTAGAGCAACCAGACTGTACAGTGTGACTCACTCTAAGTAGAACCCACTCCCTTCTGACATTGCTCCCATGAAGGAGTACCCAAAGGCAAGCCTGGGACCACTCAAGGATGACTAAGGTTAGGCTACTATATTGAGTCTAGGGTCCACCCATCTTGCCACATATGTACCCCTATTCCCTCCCTGCACTATTGCATGTACACCCCTAGGTCATCCCCCTCCTACTGCTTATATTGCCTATGTTACAACCCCTTTTCATGACGTACATTGTTATCTGTAATTAGAGGGCTTGCATGCCCCCAAAGATATATAAGCTTTGGTTAGAAATAAAACCTCACAAGAGCTCTCTCCTGCCCTCTCGTCCCCCACCTCCACGTGCTACCAAGAGGAGCTGAGGTGAGCATGCTACCATGAAATGTGCCTTACTCCGTTATTTCAATTTCTCTTCTATAGCTCTTATTCTCTATGACTTTACTATAATCTTTACTTATTATCGCTGTACAATTGTGCCTACCGGACCTGTGATGATTTGTTAAGGGCTGGCTACCCTGACATCAACCCATTCACACGTACTGGGGAAACTTGCTTTGTCTTATTGGGTTGGTCTCACGAAGTGTCTAAGGTACAGCTTAGCCAGCCCACATGGGAATTGTTTGCATTTGCACTATATGATTTGCCACAGAAGTCGCAGGAATCCTTCTTGGCATGCTCTTGTTTTCTGAAGCTATTTCCTCTGTTGGTATTTTGGTTTCTAAGTGTCTGGTTACTTTTGTGAAAGTAACTAATTCTTTTGTGAAATGTTTGTGCCCTTAGGTACTAATAGATGCAAAGGGTTTTCTTTGCCAATGAACCCAACCCAACCCAACCCAACCCAACCCAACTCACGACTGCTGATTCCAACTCCCAGCAGCCCTGCAGCACTGAGTGCAGCTGCCTCACACCGTTTCCAGAGCTGTAACTCGCTACAGAAGCAGACTGCCTCATCGTTCTCGGAGGAGTGGCTGGTGGGTTCGAACCACAACCCTATCGGTTAGCAGCCAAGCACCTTAACCACTGTACTACCAGGGCAATTTTGCCCACTAAAGAAAACAAATCCTTCTTTCTTAAACTTTTTATTGTGCACTCGGCGGAGGTTTACATTTCAGATCATCAATTTTGTCTTCAACAATTGTCATTACTTAACTTCCTCCCACCCATGCCCACCCCTAATAGCTTGCCCTTCCCACCCACCTCCCTTGCTATCTCTTCTCCCTCTCCTGGATTGCTAGCTTCCCCTTCACCAACTTCATGCCGCCTACCTTCAAGTTGTGCTTCACCTTCTCTTCCTCCCCCCCTTCCCTACCCAACCAAGCAACTACCGAAGCCTGTTTCCTTTGTTATGAAAAGCGTTTGTCTCTATTTTTTTCTTTGCAGCCGTGGTTTCATACAAAATCTATCCTTTGGTGAGTCCGTAGTCCACACAGCATAATGTTCTCCAGCTCCATCATGGTTTCCTCAGGGTCCTTTAACGATGCTGAGCGTTCCAGTGTACGTTTGTACCAACTGTGTTTGTGTATTCTTCCATGGGTGGACATTTAGACTGTTTCCCTCTTCCTGCCATTGTGAACAGTGCTGTGATGAACATGGATAGGCATGTAGCGCCTTGTGCTAAAGCTCTGTGGTAGTCCAGGTTGACCAGAGAAACAAATCCAGAGACTCTCATGTGTGCGTAGCAAAGAGCAATTGTATATTAATAAAATGTCCCAGGGCAGTCCACATCAAGTCTATAAGTCTGATATTAGCCCATAAGTTCCTCTTCAGACTCACGCAGCACATGCAATGATGCCGAATGCAGGAAGATCACAGGCCAGTGGGTGAAAAGTCCTGTGGATCCAGTGGTGGTGGAAGCAGCTCCTCGCTGGCCTCCACGTGGCCCCTCCAGCTCTCTCAGGGTGGCTCTGCAACAGGACTGTGAAGGAGACAGAGGGGCTCCTAACAGGCTTCAGCAAGTCCCCACGTGGCTTGTCAATGGGAAGACGAAGGCAGAAAGAGAGGGATTTTCCAGAATCCTCATGAGAAGATCACGCCCACAAGGAGGCATCATCAGGCAGCGACCTGATTAACGAGCTAGACTCCACCCCTTCACTCTTAATATTCTCAAGTTAACACGAGATTATGTAGCTACCACCTGTACCAGATTCCTGTTTAGATGAAATCAATAGTGGACTTGGGTGTGGTTTTTGAAGTCCCTCATCTTGCTGAGGGAATGCCTCCTTCTTGCTGTCCCTTTTCTTTACCAAGCTTGGCATCCTTCTCCGGGAGCCGCAGATCTCTCCTGACAACATGTCCGAAGTATGTGAGACAACGTCTCACCAGTCTCGCTTCTGAGAAGTATTTTGGCTGTACTTGTTTTTTCAAATAGTTTTACTGACATGTAATTTACATATTATACAATTCAATGGTTTAAGTATTTTTAAAAGAGTTGTGCAATTATCACCATAATCAATTTTAGAACATTTTCTTCATTCTTCTACTCATTAGTATTAGCTCCCTATTTCCCCACAACCTCCTCTGCCACAACCCTGAGAAACTATTAATCCAATTACTGAGTTACTGTCTCTATAGATTTACCTATCCTGGATTTCATATACAGAAAATCATATTAAAACAAACAAATGCAACAACAACAACAAAGTAAAATACAGGAAAACCTAAATCCAAAAGGAAACAGAAAATAATAAAAACTAGATACAATTTAAAATAGGACAAAAAGGAAAACAAATGATAAAGTGTTCAATTTTAACCTAACTACATCTCTGATGATCCACTTTTCAATGCACTCTGTCTGGGGGCAAGGCTATTCATATCCTGGTCAATCGTCAGAGGGGATTCACCAGATACTTAATCCATGTGGGGACTCTGATAATTAATTTTGAGTTTTCACTGAAGTTCATAGTTCTCTACAAATGGGGTGCTCAAAATTCAAGTTCTAATACTGTTCCCTCTCCTATCTTGGATTTTATTATTGACAATCCTTGGATTACACAAGCTTGTATACTTCTTCTGTGTGGACTAAGCTGATACCTCACATAGATGGCTGCTTGTTTGAAGACCACAGGTTTAACATCACAGGTGCTATTCTTTCTGATAGCCAGGCACCATATGATTTCTTCACCACACTTTTCTGTAGCACTCATATCTTCAATGATCTCTTCATAGGGGCAAGTATTAAGTAGGGAGGGCCATATCATATGAATTAACTGTTTTTATATTAGAGCTTATGATGAAGTTTGAGCTCAAAGTCTATTCACATATCTAGGACTCATATTTATCCTTGGTCTACATTAGAGACATCACCATCCTTTTATTAGGGAATATTATAAATAATCCCCATGGGGCATATGGTAATTTCATTAATAGCATAATTAATTTATTCAATGGTATAGAGTTTAAAATACTAGTGAGAACAGGAAAGCATATATGTAGAGGACAGATTTTGAGACATCTTTCTGTATTTCTTCCAAGAAAGTTTTGTTTGTTCCTCTGGCCATCAAGAAGGGTCCTGGCACTTTCAGTCTCCTTCACGACACTGTACTGTAATCCAATGCATTGGATCCTCTTCTGTCTTCCTTATTCATTGTCTAACTTTCACCTGCATATCTGAAACTAACAGGGGTCAGACACGACTCTCCACATGTAGAAACGGTTGAATTAGTGGATGTCTTGCTGTGGCTATCCTCAACAAAAAATAAAATTATTTTAAAAAATGAAGGTCCATATGCCTTAAGGAATAACTGAATTTGTGTCCAAGTTTCTGATGGAGAAATTTGGAAATGTATATTGGTGATGGTGGCTCAAGAAGGGAATGCGATCAATGCCTCCAAATTGTACCTTATGAGTGACCAGGGCAGTGCTATCTGTATTTTACTATGATAAAATATAAATTTTAGGTCAGAGAGGAAGGTGATGCCAATGCAGGATCGTCAACAGGAAGAGCTCACTGTGTGATCGCCAGATTTATGGGTGAGGCTGAGTTAGGGGACTGGGACTAAAACCGGGTCTCACAGCACCCCAGGGTTCTTTTGTCAGTTTCCCCACGGAGAGCACAGCTGTGCGTGTCACCCGTGCGTCCCTTTCTCACAGCACCAGCCTGAAACTTGCCTCCCTTGTCGGTGGGGCAGCAACTCCCAGACTCTACAGCACTCTTCAGTGAAAGCCCAGGAAAGTCTATCCTTCGGAGGCCTCCCACAGATGCCTGCTCGGACTCCTGGAGACCTGGACACTAGAACTCACAGCAGCCCATGGGGTGGAGTTCCCATTGGGGAGAATCCCTAGCCAAGGCCCAGCTCCCTCCCCGGTGGCAGGGGCACAACTGGACTCTGCAGGTAGATAGAACCTGGTGGTTGGAAAGGGATCTGCACTGGGGAGATAGGCAAGGCTGGAACCCACAGCCCAGCAGGCTCCAGGAGGTTCTTAGATTTGTTCCTATTTTCTTTTGAGAAAGGAAATACAAAATTCCTGTCTCGGTTTCTCAGTGGCTTTCCTGAACTAGGGTCCACAGACCTTAGCCAGATCACCTGTGATCAGAAGGCCCTCTTCCCTGGGGCATCCACTAAAAGAGCCCATTTCTGCCCTAGGATCACATGTAAGGAGTGGATAGTTCTAAGTTGTGCAGGAATCCACTGTGATGAAGGTCTGCACTCTCCCCACATAATATACAGGTCGACAAGGGAATGTGGTAGATTCAATAGACCCCTCACTTACCCCAACACCATAACCTCTGGAACCTGTTCCCTCCACCTCAGTAACACACACTCTCCTTTAACTTACCAAGTAAAATTGAATCTCCCAGAACCCTCTTCTCCAATTCATTAAAAATTACTATACTTAATGGGAAGGCTTCCTATGATTAATATCACCACTTAAAACCTTCTCAAGAGCACCTATACCGTAATCCTCATACTCACCCAACTAACACCCCTTCCTCATCTACACACAATACATTTTCCAGCACCTATCTGATCCTCCCCTAATCTAAAGAGCCAGCCCCTCCCCTCACACACACATCCCAGAAGACTACATACCACCTTCAGCTTAACCAAGATGGGACACAAACTACCACCAACACCAGTAGCTACCGTAAAAAGCCTAGAGAAGCAAAAGTCAATTACTGAAGATGACCCAAACCCCACAGTTTACTCAGAGGGAGCAGCTCTTGAACTGCCAACGGAAGAATACATGAGAATGCTGCTTAGGGTTGTACAAGAAATTAGGGCATCAATCCTGAAAACTGATGAAAAAATAGAGATACTAGAATCCTCACACTGAAGAGAAATCCAGGAGCTAAAGAATGATGTAGCAGAAAAAAATATATAGATGATCTCACCAATAGAATGGAAGAAGTGGAAAACCAAATCAATGATCTTGAAGACAGCAAAGCAGAATTCAGCAAATGAGTGAAACAATCAAACAAAAAAGAAAAAAAATCTGAACCAGACCTGAGGATGATGTAGGATTCCATGAAGTGAAACAATATTCGAATCATTGGGGTTCCTGAACAGGAGGAAATAAATAAGCCTACAGTTAAAATAGTAAGGGAATTCTTGGAAGAAAATTTCCCCAATATCACAAAGGAGGAGACGATAACCCATTCAGGAAGCAGAGAGAACACCGATTAGATTAACCCCCCCAAAAAAACACATCAAAACATAGAGTAGTAAAATTATCCAATTTCATGGAAAATGAGAGAATCATGAGAGTAGCTAGAGAAAAAATAAAGCAGTCACACATAAAGGTAAACAGACAGGAATAAGCTCAGACCACTCCGCATATTCTGGAAGCTGAAAGACAACCACTGCAATCCAAGAATCCCTTATCCAGCAGAGCTCTCCATCAAATTTGAGGAGAAATAAAAGTATTCTCCAAAAATTTTTTTTAGAGAATTCATAAAAACAAACCAGAATTACAAAAAATACTTTCAAGTTCTTTATGGGCAGACAACCAACAACCACAGCACGCAAGCATGAAACCACCACAGGGTGTAATACAACCCAGAAAGCAACAACTGAAGACACTACCCAACACATTACAAATCCAACAGAGAAACAAAGACAAGAAGAAACTCCTCACACACACACACCCTATAAAAGGGAAAGAAAGGAATCAAATACAAACCGTATGAGATGACAGCACCCAATCTACATTTAGATTTAATTACACTGACTATTAATGGTTTAAACATACCTATTAAGAGACAAAGAGTGGCAGACTGGATTAGACAACAGAATCCATCAATCTGCTGCCTTCAAGAAACACATCTCAAACTCACAGACAAAAATAGACGGAGAGTCAAAAGATGGTAAAAATTCTACCACACTAATGGCAATTAAAAAAAAAAAAAGCAGAAATGGCAATACTAATCTCTGGCAAAATAGATCTCAAAGTACATGACATAACAAGAGATAAGAATGAGTATTACACTATGATCAAGGGATCAATAGATCAAGAACCCATTAACATAATAAACATGCATGCACCCAATTAAAGGCCCTCAATATTCATCAACCAAATCCTCATAGAGATGAAAAGAGAAATCACCAGATCAACAATTATAGTATAACAACAACAACAATCTTTCTTCAATAAAGAAAGATAGGTCAACAGGGAAGAAACTCAATAAAGAAACTAAAGAGTTGACAAAAACGATTGAACAACTTGGACTACTAGATATTTTCAGAGTGCTCGAACCAACAGCAAAAAAAACCCCAAACCCACATTTTTCTCCAATGCATACAGTTCATGTTCAAAAATGACCACATGCTGGGACATAAGGCAAGCTTGAGAAAATTCAAATATATAGAGGTCATTCAAACCACCTTCTCTGACCACAGTGCCCTAAAGCTGGAAATCAACAATAGAAAGAACCACCAAAAAAAACAACAACAACACTTGGAGACTGAATAAAACACTTCTCAAAAAATAATGGGTAAGATTCCAAATTAGAGAGGAAATTAGGAAGTTCCTAGAAACCAATGAGAATGACAATACAACATCCTAAAGCCTATGAGCTGCAGCAAAACAGTTATCAGAGGTCACTTTATCGTAATAAATGCATATACGGAAAAGGAGACGAGAATTATGGTCAGCACCATAACACAGCACCACCAGCAGTTAGAACAGAGCCAATAGCATAAGCCTTCTAACAGCAAGAGAAAATAAATCATAAAAATTAGAGCAGAGACAAATGAACGGGAAAACAGAACAATGGGGGAAATCAGCAAAAAGTTGGTTCTTTGAAAGGATCAACAAACCGCTAGGAAACTTAACAAAGGAAAAGAAGGAGCAGACACCAATATCTAGAATTAGAGATGAAACAGGGGAAGTCACAACAGACCCTAATGAAATAAAAAGATTAATTACGCAGTACTACAAAAGACTATTCCAAAAAATTAATAATTTGGAGGACATGGAAAAATACCTGGAAAATCACTCTCTCCCCAGATTAATACATAAGGACATTAAGAACTTGCACGGACCCATAGTAAAAGAAGAAACAGATAAGGTCATCAAGGAACTCCCAACTTCAAAAAGCCCCAGTCCAGATGGCTTCCCAGGAGAATTCTACCAAGCATTCATTCAGACAAGTGCTGACACCAATTTTACACAAACTCCTTCGAAGACAGAAAGGGACAGCAAAATCCTAAACTCATTCCTAATAAAGACTCTCAAGAAGATAGGATTAGAAGGAAAAAACCTCAATACAATAAAAGCCATCTATGAAAAAAACAAACCAATATTACACTCAATGGAGAAAAGCTGAAAGTATTTCCACTGAATAAGGAACATGACAAGGATGTCCCTTATCTCCACTTCTATTCAACACTGTGCTGGAAGTCCTAGCCAGTACCTAAGACAATGGCAAGATGTCAAGGGTGTACAACTGGGTAAAGAGGAAGTGAAACTTTCGCTATTTGCAGATGATATGATTTTATACATTGAGAATCCTAAGGGGTCCACAATAGGATTGCTGGAAACAATAGAGGAGTTTAATAGAGTAGCAGGATACAAGGTTAATAATCATAAAACAATTTGATTCCTACATACCAGTGATGGGAATACAGAAAAAGATATCAAGGAATCAGTACCATTCATAATAGCCACGCACAAGCTGAATGCCCGGGAATAACCCTAACCAACAAACAAAAGGCCTGTACAACGAAACTACAGAACATTCCTCTAAGAGACCAACAGGGATCTACACAAATGGAAGCATGTTCTGTGTTCACGGATCGGAAGACTCAGTATTGTGAAATATTGACTCAATACTACCCAAAACAATCTACAAATTCAATGCAAGCCTAATCAAAATTCCAGCATCATTCTTCAAAGAAATGGAAAAACTGATGACCAACTTCATGTGGAAAGGGAAGAAGCCCAGGATAAGCAAAGAACTCCTCAAGAAGAACAAAGTACAGGTGATCTTTTACCTCAAACCCTACTAGACAGCCATAGTTGTCAAAGCAGCCTGGTACTGGTATAATGATGGATATTCGGACCAATGCACACAGACAACTGATTTCTGACAAAGGCCCAAAAAACATTAAATGGGAAGCAGATGCCCTCTTCAATAAACGATGTTGGAAAAGCTGGATATACACTTGCAAAAGAATGAAACAAAACCCATATCCCAGTCCATGTACAAAAACTAACGCAAGGTGGATCAAAGACCTAAATGTAAAACCTAACGGCATCAGGACATCAGTGAGAACACGGAAACAGCGAGACCTAATGCAGGGAATACGCGGACTACCGGAAATAACAGAGGAAACACTCTGTGGAAGATACGATAGATTAGTGGGACCTATTAAAAATAAAACACCCATGTCCATCAAAAGATTTCATTAAAGAGAAAAGAGAGAGCCCACGGAGTGGGAAAAGATATTAGGAATGACATAACAAAGGACTAATTTCCAAAATGTACAGAATTTTATAAGCTTAGAACAAGAAAAAACTAATGCCCCTCCGAGAAGGTGGGCAAAGTATGTGACCCGATGATTCACAAAGGATGACCCTCAAGTGGCTAATAACCACATGAGGAAATGCTCCTGGTCACTAGCCACCTGGGAAATGCAGTCAAACAACGAGACACCACTTAGCGCCCGTTACTGTAGCCCAATTAAAAAACTGAGAACAGCAAATGTTGGCGAGGGTGTGGTGTGATGGAAACTCATATCAACTGCTGATGGACTTGTCAATGCATCCAGCCACTGCCAATTGAACTACCATAGGATTCTGGAACACCATTACTGGGCATATACCCCAAAGACATAAGAAACAGATCAGGAATAGACGTTTACTGCCCCCTGTTCATCACAACACAGTTCACAGGAGCAGGAAGCTGGAAATAGCCTAAATTCCCACCAATAGAAGAGTGGATAAAAATCTCTGGATCATCCACACAATGGAATATTACACATCCCTAAAACAGGCAATGACATCATGAAACACCTGAAGTCATGGAAGGATCTGGAAGATATTACACTGAGTGAAGTCAGCCAAACACAAAAGGACAAACACTGTCTGAGTCCCCTGCAGTAGGAACAAGCAGCAGAATGGGCACAAGGTCAAGCGGGTAGAGCATCCAGCCTTCTGGCTGAGGACCAGACAGCCTGGTAAAGAGCCGGAACAGTGCCAATGAACCACACACCATCCGCTCCAGGAAAGTGTACCGTAGGTCACTTGGCTGGAGGGTGCCTCACGACAACTGGGATCAAATGGTCAGTAAGCGAGAGGTGGGGGATGGGTGGATGCTGTCTGCTGAGTGGTGGCCATGTGGATCTGGGGTGTGGTTCCCTCAAAGAGGGAGGTGTCCGTCAGAGTGATGAGGCTTACTGATGGGAGGGGCAACACAGGAGAGAAGAGAGGGAATGGTCATGTCTGAGGGAACACAGGTGCATGTCTGTTGAGGGGAGGGAGGGAGGGCTGACCTCCAGGTGTGGGAGGAGACACTGAGGGTGCTTTGGGAACATTAGGTGGGGAGTGTCTTTAGTGGCGTTCAGCAGGTGGGTAAAATTGAACTAGGGCACCTGGAGTACCCTGGGAATCCAGGCCGGGTGGCCTGGAACACTGGGACACTAAATCCTGGATTACGCTCCAGAGGCTGCATCAGTAAGACCCCATGCGGGAACTCCACTGGGGGAACTGGACTGTAGCTCAGACACACTTGTAACCTAAGGATCTAAGCCGGAAAATTCATAGCGTCGGAGGAAACAAAAAGCAGCTGTCCCGGGAACGGTGTACTGTTGGTTGGCGGACAAATAAAATCTTGCTGCCGCAACACCCTGTAGGCACTATTTAGATACGTATGATCCCGGCAATCCTGTGACGGTCTTCTGTTATATTTTGCTTATGCTAGCTCATATTCGGGTGCATCTCAGAGGTGTGTCACCATTGGGGGGTCACCCCCTTGAAGCTGTTTATGTCTCTATTTTTCAGTAAATGAAACCCGGAAATGTTGAGCAGATAAGGAAAGCAAATAGAACAAGGGGGAGCTGGAATATAGAGGGGTAGGGATAATAAGAGAGAGATGATGTCAAGGACTCCAGGAGGGAAAAATATGTTTGGAGACTGATTATGGAAGCAATTGTGCGATTCTGTTTGACATGATTGAATGTGGAATGGTATGACATATGTATTAACTCCCAAGTCACTGCATATTAAAAAAAAAAAGTACAGATCCAGGAATGAGTTTTGAACTTGCACTAAATCCCAGCTCCAAGTTTTTTTCTCTTTTTGTCTCCAGCTCCAATTTAAGAACAATGCATTCTTACATCATGGCCCTGCTCAATACTCACCCTCAGGAAGAGAACACAGAAGATATGGGTTCTATAGAAAAGTGTGGTGAAGAATTTAGATGATGTCTGGCTATCGGATAAAACAGCATCTGGGGCCTTAAAGGCTTGTCTCCAAACAAGCAGCCATCTAAGTGAGATGTCAACTCAGTCCACAGGGAAGAAATCCATCCTCAGTCATCGAAGGATTGGAATCCATATAATCCAAAGTCGAGATCAGTATCTGACCCTAAATTGTGAGACTCCGGTGTGCATAAGGCAATGGATGACAGTGGGAGCCCAAGATTCATTTGTGGACCTACTCAGGACATAAGCCTCCAGTGATCTCCCCCTATCTAAAACGGAGGGGTGGGAGGAAAGCAGTCACTAAACAGAGTGCTTGGGAGAGAGGAGTACAGAAGATCAAAGGCATACATCTGAGCTGAACAGTTACAACGTTGTCAGTGGATCCCCTCTGTGGTGCAGGCTGAACCTGGTCTGGTCTTCAAACTCTCCTGTAGTTTGGGCTGTGTTGTTTTGTTTGGTTCTTGTTTGTTCGTGGTAGAGGGCATCTCAGAGGTGTTGTGTCAATGGAAGCTGTGCTATATGCTTTTCCGGTTTCCGGTATGCTTTTCCGGTTTTCCAGAATTGATGAACTGGTAGGGACAGCAAGTAGAATAAGGGGTCCAGGGAAAGTGGGGTACAGTGGTGGTGATGATGGGGCAAAAGGGAACGATGTCAAGGAGTCCATGTAGAAAAACATTGTTTGAAAACTGATTGTAGTAGCAATTGTACAATTATGCTTGACATGATTGAAGTATGAAATGATATGATACACGCATTGAATCCCAATGGGAAAAATACAGATATGTGTACATGGAAAAGTCTGGTTTTGATTACTGATTAATATGTGTATGCATTGACTAGTCTCTGTAGTCATTTGTCACAGTGGACTTTTCTATTGTAGTGTCCTTTTCTATCACATCAACAATGGCAAGGATCACACCACTTTCTATATTGTTATTAAGCATTCATAACTAAGCTATCATTAAAGGGCTAGTTCCTTTATGCTTAGTATAGGTCAAGAAAACTTTAAAGATAAAAGCCTTTTATCTTAAGCATAAAAAAATAGAAACAAGGAGTGCTAGTTATTGATATGTACACTGAAGTTTTTTGAGAGATAAGTACTGAGGTTTGCCATCTATCTGAAATGTATAAACATAATAAAGCTTGATAGAGGTCCAGAAACATAGATATTTGATAAAGTAAACATTAAGATATTAAGGGTAGGTATATGAATGCTCATTATAAAATTCTTACAACTGTGCTAGATATTGGAAATTTCTCAAAATAAAATGTTTTATATCACTTTAGGATTTGGCTTATCATTTTTTTTAAATTTGCACTTTTAAAAAGGCAAGATATTTAATGATAGATTAGGAGAAAACTACTCACAGAATTACATTGCTTAGCTCTGTGGTACCCTAAAATGTTTTCCTCTTTTATTGTTAATGATTTTATTTGTCTTTTTGTTGTTGTTGTGTGTAAGCATGAGTCTCATCATTCACCTTTTGAGAGACTTTTCCCAAAGTTATGAAGTAGAACCTTTACTAAGAAAAAAAAATCAAAGAAAAAGTGAATCAACTGAGAGAATTACGAAGCTGGGTTACTATGAAGTTTTTTCAATAAGGTATTTGTTTGATTTAAAGCACAGAAGTGGAGCCTAATAATTAAATGAAATTATGAAGTACAGATAATCATGCTGAGTTTGGATGGCTGGGTTATGTCATGGAAATACAAATGTGAAAGGACAAAAGATAACTAGAGATATATACAAACTTTATCATAAAAGAAAACATCATATTTATTAGCTTCTCTCTTCAAAGGTGGCACAGATGGCGCATAGGCCTGGCTTCTGACCAAGATATGGGTAGTTTGAGGTCAACCAGAAGCGCCGCCAAAGAAGGTCAGGTGATCACTTCCGAAAAATGAGCCATTGACATTTTCACGGAGCACAGTTCCATTCTGACACCTGTAGGGTCACCGAGGCTCAGCCTCAGCTCCACAGCCCCTGGTGTGTGTAGTGATCAGGGGGAATTGCCCAATCAGCAAGGTAAGCACAGGCTGACGTGTGCTTGTTGGCTAATCTTAGTGAACACTTTTCAGACTTTTCTCCAGCACATCAAAGATTCAGCTTCTAAGTCTGGCTGGCATCTGTCCCTCGTTCAATTCCACATCATCTTCCCAGAGACGACAAAATCCTGTCCAAACTTAAAATCCCTGCTAGGGGCGAAGTGCCCCCAAGGAGGGCAGCATGCCTTACTTACCTGTGTTTATTGGCTAACTCATGCCTGGAGGGGATCCTCAAAGAAACACAGGTCATAGGCAAGCTTTCTTATGTTCTCCAGTTTTTCCTTTCTCTCGATCGAAATACACATCTTAAATAAACACGAAGACCCTTTTGTCTACCTTCTTGTTGGCTCTGCATTAAGCTTTGGCTTGGCTCTGAAGTGTGGGTGGCATTGGACGGTGGCAAATGCCGCACCGTGAGAAGGGCAGGGAGGCTCCCTCGTCCTTACTGATGAGGCCTTTTCTCCAGGGTGCATCTTGGGGCTCAGCTCCTGTCAGTGGGGTTTCTCCGGCCTCAGAGAAGAGGTCATTCTTTCTGCTCATTCTCCTTTAGACTCCGGTTGATGGCTTGCCAAAGTAGCAGGATGCTTCCCGGCTCCAAGCAGGCAGGAACCCAAGAGAGGCACTTTTGTGTTTGTCCAGGCACCGGTCAGTCTTTGAGGAAAAGCCCTAAGCAAATGTACAGTTTTTATTTCTCCAGCGCCTGGAGCAGAAAGAGCCTCTTACTTCTGAGCAGCAGGACCAGCCTGGGGCAAATTCAATCCAACTCAACAAAGGTGCTTTTCATCACCTGGGCTCCCCATCAAGCTCTTCCTAGGAGTCCTCTCAGGGATCTTCTCCACTGAGGGGTGTATCCGGCCCCCCTCCTCCTCCACCCTCATGCATCCACCCATTTCCTCTTCTGCTTGCAATCTGGGTGACTCTGGTTGTTCATATGAGCTGACGCCTAGTTTCCATTGAGCTGCTAAGTTTAAGTTCGGCTCTCTGCATCCACCCAGTTGCCCGGAGGAAGAAAGGCCTGATGAACCGCTTCTGTGAACATGGCAGCCCAAGAAAACTCTATAGAGCCATTTCTACTCTACGCTACGACTATGAGTCAGAATGGGTTCAGTGGCAGTGAATTGAGGGATGTGTGTGTGTGTGTGTGTGTGTGTGTGTGTGTGTGTGTGTGTGGATAAGCATGTGTGCCAAACTGAATCGGAGGGCAAATGGTTTGCTCATGACGTTACAGCAGGCGGCAAACAGGAAAAGGGTTTATCTTATCAGAGCTCTCTTCTGCGAGAGCCCCACCCACAAGAATATGTCTCAATGTTCCTGAAGATGAAGGCTCTGGGGGCCCACCAGAGCTGAGGGCTCCAATCGTGAACTCGGGTTGTTCTCAAGCCACTCAGCTTGAATTAGATGCAGCGTATGACTCACAAAACAGGTTCTATTGAAGGGATTCCGGTCTTGATTTCAAATGTATGTTTATGGGCTTGGGGACCCAGTGGGGAAATAAAAACAAGAATGTATAATAATGAGTAAATATTCAGATTTAGAATGCGGGATGCATTCCAGGTATGGGATTCCTGATGCTCTTGGTGGGGTTGGTTCGTGTGGGTGGGGTGAGCACAGCATTCTACCAAGCCCCGTGTAAGTACACTTTCCAGAGGGCTTTAAATATATACATAACAACAAGTAACAAATGTTCTACATCTAAAAGTGACAGTTAGACAGGGTGGCATTACTTTGTTTAGCCAGGCAGTCGTTTAGCCCTGACTCTTTCCAGGTTTGGTCTAATAGTCTTACCAAGGTGAGAGCTGAAGAGAGAGCGAGGCCCCGAGCCTCACTGGCAGCCTCGGGGCTTACGTCCAGTTCAGGAACTTTCAAGGGTCTCTGCGGACAAACACAACCAGACGTTCCATCCTCCTCCCCGCCTCCCAGGACACATAGGCAGCCTTGTGGTTTTGCTGCTGTCGTTGTTAGTCGGTCTGATGCAGAAATGAGGACAATCCGTCAGACTTCAACCTAGAATGTCAGCTTACGATGAAGAAACCAGGCAGGGACCAAGTTTGATGTCACCACTGCCGTTAAGGTCTGAAGACAGCTCAGAGCCTGTCGCACCGAGAACACCCCACCGACTGCCACCCACAACACAGCCATGTCTCTAACCGATGCCTCCTCAGCGAGCAGTGCCCAAAGCGAGAGAGGCCCACGGCGATGGAGGAAGCTGGTCTGAAACCGCCTCCTCTCACCTTCAGATTTGGAATCTTGTGCCGGCTCCTCCTTTGATGGAGGTAAATTAGACCATCTCTGAAATTCTTTTCATTCCAAGCATGATTCATTCTCATAGACTCACTAGGCTGCAGGATCAAGATGAATAACTGTGCCTCAGAGGCCAGAGGCCAGGCCCGGTGGAAAGGAAGTCTGTCTGAAAGCTGAAGGATGGGATTGCCACGGAGGGTACCACTACCAGTTGCCCTCAAGTGGGCTCCTCCTCATGGGCACCCCACGGGCACCAGAGTAGAACTGTGCTGCAGGGGATTTGAACGGTTGACTTGGGGGGCAGTAGATTGTCAAGCCTTTGCCTTTCTTCTGAGGAGGATTCCAACTCCTGACCTTTTGCTTAACATGAACCACGTGCACTACCCAGGGGCTTCGTGGAGGGCAGAGGGACATGGGTTTTCTTCATCGTCGGAAGTTATGAGCTCAACCCCTCAGGACCAATCATGAGAGCGGGGTACCAGGAGCGGAAGGGGAAGGCAGGGAGAGAAAGGGGGAACCGATCACGATGATCTACCTATAGCCCCCTCCCAGGGGACAGACAAGAGAAAAGTGGGTGAAGAGAGACATTGGTCAGTGTAAGATATGACAAAATAATAATAATTTATAAATTATCAAAGGTTCATGAGGGAGGGAGGCAAGAGAGGGAGGGGGAAACTGAGGAGCTGATACCAAAGACTCAAATTAAAAAAATGTTTTGAAAATGATGATGGCAACCGATGTACAAATGTGCTTGACACAATAGATGTATGTATGGATGGGGATAAGATCTGTACGAGTCCCCAATAAAATGATTTTTTAAAAAGTTATGAATTGGCAAGATCGCTATCCACGCTGGAGAAGTGTGGTGTGTTCTCAGCAAGAGACGAGCATGTGGCATCCAGAGGGCTGAAGCAAGGAGTAAGTGAAAGATCCAACAGCCACAGCACGGACACGACCTGCTCCATGCCAGGGCCTCCCAGTCAGTCAGGGACACGGGCGGGCTGTGAACTGAGCTCCGCTGATTCCAAGTAGCCCCAGCTTACTTCCCCAAATCGCGCCTACTATTACTGTTACGTCCCACATCTGGTGGCTGGGTCGTTACCTGGGTGCACTCCAAGTCAGAAGTTCTGCTTTGACTTTCTTTGCAAAGAAAATCCCAGGGTCTGGGATTTCATCTCAAAAATGCCTTCACAGGTGGACAGCTCAATCGCACAGCCCTCTGACACCTACCTTTATTTATTGTCATTACGGATTTACTGAAGGCTTCCTCTGAGATAGCACCATGCTATCAAAGGTTATTAAAACCTGGATGAAGGTCCATTAAAGAAAAGTAAAGTGGGGGATAGCCAGCTGGGGAAATACAACAGCCCGTGTGCACAGGGGCTAAGGAGCATCGCAAGACATTCTCTAAAGGCCAAAGGGAACTCTACAAATGAATCCCACACTGTGAAACACCAAAAAGAGGTTGGGAGGTCATGGGGGGTGGGGGGAGGATGGTGGGCTATAATTGGATCTTGTCTAGAGGTGGACAAGGGAGGGGTGTGAGTTATCTGTTCACCAAGCTGCTGCTGCTGCTGCTGCTGCTACCTGGCGTTTTCAGCCATAATCCATATCCTCCTACCCAGTGGTTCTCAATGTACAGTCCTTTGTATCAGAAGGATTTGGGGTGGAGGAATCATTCCCTCGGGAGCACCGAGTTTCTGTAAAGGGTGATGGAATGGCACACCCCAAGATGAACATAATCCGCACATCACTGCAGTTCACAGGCACGTGTGAAAAATGTGGAAATGGGGAAATCGTTGTCAGTCCATAACATCTCCCTGGGTTCATGTCTTTACTGGAGGAAAGAATTTTCTAAAGCAGCCAAAGTTATAAAACCATCATACACCTAATCAAACACTTCATGGAGTGAGTCGCTGGGCTTGAGGGCTCAGGATCATCGTCTCGGGGGACACCGAGGTCAATGGCTATAAGTAGTTCACAAAGACAGTGGTCTACATGATACTTGGGTGAATAGCAACTGGAGCCTTCAAAGCTCGAAAGCAGCAAATATAAGGGGTCAATATTGGTCTCTCCTTGTTCAGAGGAAAGAAGCATGCTGGGAACAAATGACAACAATTAGTCCTCA
Organism: Echinops telfairi; assembly: GCF_000313985.2. NCBI lineage: Eukaryota > Metazoa > Chordata > Mammalia > Afrosoricida > Tenrecidae > Echinops > Echinops telfairi. Next base: position 83,206,666 of record NW_022103920.1, read on the forward strand.
GAAATGATGCAATTATCAATCTCCTCAACCCTGAGACGAGAACTAGATGGTGCCCAGCTACCACTACCAACTGCTCTGGAAAGGACCCCATTAGAAGGTCCTGGATAGAGTAGGGGAAATGTGGGACAGAATTCACAATCACAAATGAGACTGGGCTTATTGGAGACTGGTGGGACCCCCCAGGACTATGTCCCTTGGGGGTGTGAAATTGAACTCACTCCCACATTAGAATAATCAACCATTTCAGAGCAAACAGGAAGCTTTTACCTAAGGACCAAAGCCAAAGGGTTAATGGAGTGGAGTGAAATTTCTTAATGTGGTGCTTCCACTCAAGTCATTGCAACTCCCACCAAATGATTGGGTCAGAGTATATGAACAGGGCGTGTGTAACACTGGTAGAGGAAATTGGTTGGTTTTCATTGCCACCCCTCTGGCTATAAGAGTGAGCCATTTGGGAGGGAGGGGAGAAACCCCGAGGCCCTTGGAAGAGCACGTTCAAGATCTGTCTGCAGGGGCAGAGGCTGCCGGGACCAGATACATCAGAGGCTCAGCCATGATGACTCAGAGAAGCAGCCCTGGGACTATGGGATGCCCTCTCCTCGCCCGTCTCAGCAATCGGAGGGCGGTCTTCCTGGACCATGGAGGCAAAGGCCAAGAGACCATGCGGCTGAGGGAGACTTGGCTGCTGGCTGAGGAGACCAAGGACTGTATCCTTACTGTGTGCTGACCCTGACTTGTAGGAACTCATAGAACCCCTTACTTGTGCATATGGTCTGAGTGCTCAGTGGAGAACGGTGTGGGAGAGACCGCTGGGGTCAGAATAGGGTGAAGAAGGACGGGCCGTGGCGGCTTGTCCGACCCTTGCCTCCTGGCAATGGGGAGACAAGAGGAGATCAGATATGACCCCGCAGGCTGTCTCTTGCCATCAGGAAAGGCGGAGGACTAAACCAGGAAGCACAAGGAGGAAGCAGGGTGGGCGCGGGGGCACTGTGATGATTGCAGTGGACAGGCTGAAATGAAGTGGGGATGACCACTGACTGGAACGCTGATGATCTGCATAACAACAAAGTTGTGTCTTCTTTCTTTTTTTTTCAAGCAAATGCACCATAGAAACCACCCACAATTCCGCCGCAAGATAATGACTCCTGTTGGCATGGCTCTCGTTCCTGCCAGTCCTTTATTACACATTAACGGCTGGGTTCGGGCAGGGGCGGGGGCAGAAAAGTACAGTGTGTCCCCTTCAGGTGGCCTCATGGATGCCCTGGCACCTTCCACATCCAACGGCCTTGTTTCCTTCTGCTCTTGGAAAACTCACTCTCCCAAGGAAGGCTTTTTATTTTTTATGTTCCTCTTACTATATTTGTTATCAAAGTAGTATCTGTTTGTGATAAGGGAGGGAAAAAGCTCATGCTACGTTTAAATGTATACAGTCTCTATTCCATGTTTGATAGGTCTGATTCCAGAATGTTCTCTTCTCATATATGCACATAGATGATTGATACCTACATTGTTTTTATTGTTTTTATTTTTTTCTGAATTGTGCTGATAATTTTTTCAGATATTGCTTTTTCTTCTTTTTTTTAAATCATTTTATTAGGGGCTCATACAACTCTTATCACAATCCATACACACATCAATTGTGTAAAGCGCATTTGTACATTCATTGCCCTCATCATTCTCAAAACATTTCCTGTCCACACCTACATTGTTTTTAATCTACAAAAATAGAATAATAATGTAGATGCTATTTGGTGAGCTGTTTTCTAACATGATACATTGTGGCAATCATAGATGTTTTTAGTGAGAAAAAGAAGGTAGGAATAAAAACTGGGCTGAAAAATCAAACCCACTCCTCCTTCCATCCAGATACCAGGAAGAGAGGATGTCCTGGGTTTGCCACGCTCCCTGGAAGCACAGCCCAAGGCGATGGAGTGCTCTGCCCTAAGCGTGGGACTGAGAACTGTAACTGTGGGATGCCATTTCATAAAGCACCAGAATAAATACTAAACGTATTTTTAAAAGTGGCCTGAGCAAAGGTTTACATAAATCTTAATCACATATTACGCTTCAATTTCAGCATCAACCTGAAATTGAGCTGTCTCTGCTTTGTAATAGACATCATTGATTGAAAATACTGAACTGTCAAAAACACAGGTTTAGAGTGAAATAAGGCAGCCACAAAAAAATAAATATTGTATGATCCCCCTTGTGCGGCACTTCTAGAAGTAGGAAAAGGTATTAAGATGAAAGCCTGTTAATGGTGACCACGGGCAAAGGGGCGGGACGAGGAAAGGAAGACACAACACTTAGGGGACACGCCACTTCTGTTAATGATGGTAGAAAAATGTGGGAATAGCTAATGGTGACAATTAAACAAGATAATGAACATATTTAATGTCAGTGGATTGTGCATATAAAGATTGTTGAAGTGGCAAATAGGTTCTTACTTAAATATTCAACACGGGTTTCTCTTTTCCTTCCAAAAATAAAAGGCAGCAGTGACCATCTAAGATACAACTCTTGGTCCCTCCCCATGAGAGCAAAGACAAGTGAAGAAGACAACCGAAGGGTCACGGAAACAGTGCAAAGGGCTGCTGGACCACGGGAGCCGCAGCCTCCTCCGGGAGGCTGAGAGCGGACAGACACACCACTGCCTCAGCTCTGACCAGGACCACCGCAGACGGCCTCCTACAGAGGCGAGAGAGAGTTGCTGAACAAATTTCAGATTCATGAAAAAGAACAAACTTACTAATCTGCTTGAGACTGGTGTAATGCGTAAGAGGGTGAGGCCCTTCGAACTTAGAGCAGAGCCCCGCAGACCTCCAAGATGAACACTGACACGCATGAGGGACACACGTCTCAGAACATTCAACCGTGAGACCACAGGGCAGCGTGTCCCAACGTAGAACTCAGAAGGAAGGGAGAGAGGCAGGGAAGCTGGGGGGAAGGACCCAGGGAACCCACGGTGGAAGTGGGGTGAATGCTGAGCTCTGAGGCAATAGCAACCAAAGTCCCCGAACAATCGTGCATACGTTGTTGGACAAGAACCTAATTTGTTTCGTAAACTTTCTCCAAAATGACAATAAAACATTCGAGAATAAATAAATAAGAGGCAGTCCAATCATTCTCCAAAGATGAACGAGTGGCTATGCCCTCAGCCCAATAGGAAGAACTGCTTTCTAGCTGGGGGTTAGCACGGTGAGAGAGACTGTCCACCACATGTCATTTAAGTAACTCTACATAGAAATTCATAACAGGAACCACAGCATCTAAGGTGTTAGGTAACAAGCAGGGCAAGAGCAGCATCAGCGAAACAAACGGAAGGCCAGTGAAGAAGAGTGGGGAGATGAGGATTACCGAGGTCATCAGAGCGGCGTCATCATAAAGCTAACACGAGACCACACCGTTGAAGCCAAAGCTGAAGAAGGTGAGGGAGAGACCCAAGTGGGCGGGGGTGGGGACAGGGAGGCACAAGAAGGAGTTGCCTGTTGTTCCAGTCTCAAAGGAGTCAGTGTGGCCGGGAGGACAGTAAGGCTGAAAGTAGAATCCAGGTCAAGGTGAAGGGGTGGAGTGATCAAGAGGAACCCTAATAAAATAAAATTTAAAAACCACTGCCACTGAATCGATTCTAACACATCACAACTCTGTGTGACACAGCGTACAAATGCATCGCCCCCTCCCCCCAGAGGGCTTCCAAGGCTGTGGAGCTTCACAGAAACAGACTTCCACATCTTCCCACAGAGCGGGTGGTTGGTTTGGACCGCCTACTCACCTTTGGATTAGCAGCAGAGCACTTACCCAGTGCACCACAAGGGTTCCTTCTAAGGTTCCTCCTAAATCTACAGGTGAGAGGTTGCAATAAACCGAGGGACACCCACCTGCTTCCTTAGAAGACTTGGTGTTGTGGTGTGCCCTGGAGTCTGGTTTAGAATATGGAGTAGAACTGCCCTATATGTTTGCCTAGGCGATCATCCTGACAGGAGTAGGGGCCCTTGGCACAGTGGTCAAGTGCTCAGCTGCTAACCAAAAGGCTGGCAGTTCTAACCCAGCAGCAGCTCTGGGGGAGAAAGACATGATCTTTTTTTCATAAGATGTCAGCTTTAGAAACCTAGGGGGCAGTTATACTCTGTCCTGCAAGGTTGCAAAGAAGCAGAATCCACTCCACAGCAATGGGTTTGGGTTTTGGAATCCTTACGGGAGTAGACTGCCACGTGTTTTCTCTTATAGCAGCTGGTGGGATCGAACTACTGACATTTGTTTAACCATTGATTAACCATTGCACCATGTCTCCAAGAACATCCTATGGAGTACGGTTCTGCTCTGTAACACATAGTGTGGCAATTACATAATCTCTTGTCAACTTGCAAAGGGGTGGAGTCTAACCTGTCAATCAGGTCACAACTTGATGACCTCATTGGAAGGCATGAGGAAAATAAATAGTTCACTGGAGCTCAGACACACACCTTCTCTCTGCTAGACATTCCTGTTGACAAGCCACATGGAACAATGCTGATAGAGCCAGAGCCCTGGACCTGAAGGAGCCATGTGGAGACCCACACCAGCGCTGATATGTTTTCACTGCCACTGGATCCATAAGGCTTTCCACCCACAGGCCTGTGATATTCTATCGCATGTGTTGCGCATGAGTCTGAAGAGTAAATCATAGACTGGAATCAGACCTATGGGCTAATATTGGACTTATGGACTTGATCTGGACTGGGCTGGGAGGTTTTCTCATAATCAATTGCTCTTTTATATAAGGTTATCTCTTATACACATATAAGTGTCTGGAGTTGTTTCTCTGGTCAACCTGGACTAACACACATGGGTTGCTGTGAGTCGAATCAACTCAACAACAATGGACTTAGCTTGGTATTTGGGGGTGTTCGTGTAAAGGCTTTGGATTTTATTGCAGTGGAACAGTGTTATAAGCAAAGAAATGACAAGATCTGATGAGTGTTGCTAGTGTGCTGAGAAGAAACTGGGTAGCCCCAAGGGGTCCAGGTAAGAAAGCGTCTACCACAATCATTCTGATGAGAAGTGGTCCCTGTAGAAGTGGAAGTGAGGAGGAAGGGTCCACTTCTCCATGTATTTTGAAGGTAGGGTTTTCTAATGGGTTGCATGTGTGGTGGAAGGAAAGGGTGGACTAAGGATGACTGGGCTCAGCACAGCTCAGCACATTAACTCTTTCTTTGGTCAAGGTGACCCAAGAGTAGGTCATCTTGGTGTATTTGATACACAGTTACCACTCAGTGCAGAAAAAAATGCTGAGCTATCTGGCACTGAGAAACGATTGCCATTGTTCACAGGCCATAGTTCAGAACTGAGCAACTTTCCACCTAGCACGAGGCCCCATGTCAATTTGGCATTAAGATGCTACAAAGAATTCTGACTTACTGAGAAATCATGACAGGAGCACTGTGATTTTTCTGTCCTCTAGTTTCCCTGGACCTGGTTTCCCCAGACCTCTTTATATCTTGTTGATGAAGAATCATCTCGGCTACACAAGATGATGTCTCTGCACATAAGAGAGAATGGTAAGCTCTTTTCTGTCATGTTGTGATGATGCTAATGATGATTATCACCAAATCCAATGCTGTAGAGTTGATTTTGACTCTTAGTAAACTTATAAGATGGACGTAAACCTTAATGGAAACAGGCTGTCTTATCTCTCTCCCACAGTGCTACTCAGGGGTTCAAACCACTGACCTTAAGGTTAGCAGCTGAGTACTTTAACGACTATGCCACCACGGTTCCTCTTCAATTTTTTTTTTTTAAGTAACTACACCCAACCCATTGCCATCAAGTTGATTCCAACTCATTGCAATCCTATCTAGCGTTTTCCCGAGGCTGTACACGTTTATCGGAGCAGATAGCCTCCGCTTTCTCCAGTGGAGTGACTGTCAGTAAGGGATCAGACTCCTGACCTCAAGACACATATGAGCACCTCCCATGGTGCAATGCAAACTTTGGCAAATACAAAGATGAGCAGGATATGCTCATGTTTGGGTGAGATACACACGCAGAAACCCAAGACAGCCTGCACTGATTGTCCGTCCAGGTTGTGGGTTCCAAATGACGTAATAATTCATTCTGAATTGAGATATGCAGGGATGCTGCACACTGAAGACAATGCTTAGGTGAGGTCCGGACGTATGAGAAGACTTGATAGGTAAAGAATATTTCAGGACACGGAAACACCTAGGGCAAAGCAAACTAAAGGAACCAAACCCACGGCCTCTGAGTCAACTCTGACTCAGAGGAACCTATACAGGGTTTCCAAGGTTTTAACTCTTTATAGGAGCAGCCAGACTCTTCTCCTACAAAGCAACTGGTGGGTTTGAATCCTCGACCTTGAGGTTATTGGTCCAATGTGTACTAGACAGCACCTCCAAGGCTCGTCCAAAGCTAAAAAGCAACAACAACAAAAGAACACTATCATGGAGTCACTCAAACTCATAGCAGCCCTATGTATGGTTTCTGAGGCTCTAATTCTTTTTAAAATTTAAGTAAGTTTGCCTTGTTACATATGCCCACCTGTGCATATGAGTTGATGGAAGTGCATTGATGTCATTTTAGGGGGGTTTAAAGGTTCATAGAAAAATCTATTATCAAAAAAAAAAAA
>NW_022103920.1:83213743-83220471 GCF_000313985.2 Echinops telfairi
GGGGAGAGGGAAGAAAAATGAGGAGCTAATGCCAGGGGCTTAGGTGGAGAGCAAATGTTTTGAGACTGATGAGAGCGATGAATGTACAAATGTACTTTACACAATTGATGTATGTATGGATTGTTGTATGAGCCCCTACTAAAATGATTTTTTTTAAAGAAAAGAAAAATTCCATTATTTTTCATACTTAGGAGGTATATTGAAGGAAAAATAGCTTCACATTTGATAACTTCGTTTACAAAAGTTTCTATGATTTTATAGTAATCATTTTAAAAATAAATCATTTTATTGGCATGTACTTCAAATATACAATTTAATCATTCAATCATATTACAAAGTGTTGTGCCATCATCACCAATGAATTTCAAAACATTTTCTTCTCATATTTATTATTATTAGCTTCTTATTTTCCTCCATTCTACCTTGCCATGACCCTAGGTAATTATGAATCCAGTTTCTGCCTCTGTAGAAAACCATATAAAACACAAACAGGAAGCAAAATAAACAAAAACCAACAGCAATGACTAGACAAAACATAGAAAAAACTCAATTCCTGCCCCCACCCCCAAAAGCAGAGAATAATAAAAATGGAAACAACTTTAAAGTGGGTTAAAAAGGAGATCAAATGATAAGGTATTACACTTTAACCTAACGTAATTACCTCTGCCGTAATCCACTTTACAGCGCTGTCTGTCTGCTAGCAAGGCTGTTCACATGCCTGGACTGTGTTCACAGAAGATCCACAGGAGGCTTCATCCATGTAGGGACCCCACAAATGAACCTGGGGCTGCTCCTTGATGGGTCTTGATGGGAGCAGATAGCTTAACCTTTCGCCGAAGGAGGGGCTGCTGGGTCTGCACCGCCGACCTTTTGTTTAGCAACCCAATGGCTAACCACAGCACCTCCACGACTCCATCTCCAAAGGTAAAACCCAAACCCACTGCCATCGAGTCAGTTCTGACTCATCGAGACCCCACTGGAGGAAGTAGAATGCTCCCAAGCATTTCTGAGACTGTCCATCTTGAAGAAGGAGAAGCCTCGTTCCCTGCCTCAGAGTGTCCGGTGGAGTCAAACTGCTGACTCTGGTGAGCAGCTCAATGACACCCCCCCCCAACACACACACACACACACACACACCACCAGGGTTCCCTCCAAAGACAAAGACACTTGAAAGTAACTAGAATGTTGGTGGATGATCAGGGGCTGAACATAAAATGAGCGGGAGAATGTGATAGGAAAAGCGGTATGAAAAGGTATCAGACAATTTGGGGATTTATCTACCTGCTTAGTACCCATCTCAGAAACTCTGCCAACGGTGGGGTGTGTACCTGTCCCGGAGCCAGCTGACTCACTGGCTAACAAGCAACCAATGCCCACTGCTTCTTAGACTGGACATGAGAGACACTGAGTTGACAGCCTGGAGACGCAGGTGGTGAAATTCATTGTGGCATCAGGGTTGGAACAGCTCCGTGCAAGCCACGGGCAGAGAGACACCCCTCCCCTCAACTCTCCTCCCTCCTCCTCCCCCCACAATAAGCCAGCTGCCCAAGGCTCAGTTCTGACTGATGCTGACCCGCGTGTGTCGGAGGAGAGCGGCGCCCCACAGGGTTCTCATGGCAGGATGGCAGGCTTTTCTTCTCACCGTTCAGCTTGTAGTTGCGTGGTTCACCACGTCCACCATCCAGGGACTCATGTGTCTGTGCCTGGAAAAGCCTCTGGGTACTTTCTACTCCTAGGTTTTATGCCAGTCTCCCTGTATTTTTGTTATTAATCTTTTCATCTGAGTTGGTTGAATGGGAGCCCGGGTGGCATAGTGGTTTTGCATTGGGCTGCTAACTGCAAGGTAAGTAGTTTGAAACCGCCAACCACTCCTTGGGAGAAAGAGGGGGCTCTCTCCTCCTGGGAAAAGTCACAATCGCAGACACTCACGGGGCAGTTCTCCCATGGCTGATGGGGTCACTCGGGGTTGGCAGCGATTCAATCGCAGAGTGTTTGGGCTTTGTTTTTGGGGGTTGGGTTTTTTTCGTTGAAATGGGCTCTGCTTCTTGCTACCAAATAACCTTGAAGACAGCTCATACAGGCAGTTGGCATAGGGTGTTGCCGCACAGAATAAGGATGTCTTTTCTCTACAGTTCTCCCCATATCTCTTCAATGTAGAAACCAGGTGCTATCTCCCACTCATCTCTTCCCCCCAGTACTCCCCCATCTGTGTCTGGCTCTGTCATTCATAATAAATACTGTGGCTTCAGAAACTGTCTGTGCGCTTGGCACCTCATCTCTGAGGCTGTGGAACCAATCAGACAAGTTTTCTTCCAACATGAAAGGGGCATTATTAACCCTACTTTTGGCTCTTACGGGCTTTGATAGATTGTGTGTATTGATGTTGGCCACAACCCCACTACAGCAGTTCCGTAAGTAATCCCTCTAATAATATACTCCTTGACCTCAGACATCCCCAGATCCTGTCCCCTTCCCAGACTTCTGACCTTCCATTTTGATCATCAAAGCCTTCTAACTTTTCCTGACGGCTCCTTTCATCCAAAGTATCTTCTTTACATTTATACTTGTGGATTTGCCATCCATAAAATTTAAAAAAGGAGTTGCAATCACTTAGAAGCAATGGCATGAATGCTGTTGCACGCCCTTAGTGTTTTGCCTCAGTGTGGTGGGATCAGATCGGGCATAATTCCCATACGGTGTCTCCAGTGTTGTCTCCTGTAGGGCTATGGGTCAGGGAGGGATGTCGTGTCTCATAGTGGGGCCAGTCATATGGTCTCCTCTGTGGATTGGCTGCTCTGAGCGGGAATATCATCGTCAAGGCCTGGTGGGCCAGGATGTGCTCCACTCTCTCTTCCTCCCCCTTCATTTGCTCCCGAGACATTGATATTTTCTTTGAAACTTTCCTTCTTCTTCTTCTTCTTTTGTGGCACATCTATACTTACTTGCTTGGACATTATTGCAGTACAATAGTTTCATAACAGTATGCTTCTTAAATGAAAATATGTTGACACTAAAGATTTATGACCCCCACAAAATAACTTTTTCTTCTGTTCTGGAAATAACTCCATTACATCTCTAAGTCACATTCCATATTACAGAAATGGGCGGTCGAGGGAAACTTGTAAAGCTTTTGAAAGAGGAAATGACACTCCCTTGCATCTGCCTGTTCCACTGAGGGCTCCTGGCTGCTTTCTGCTCAGCCCTAGGGCAGAAGCGGCGCCTTAAGGGTTGGTACCTTGATGGCAGAAGTAGACAGACGTCCTTACTTCCGAACCTTCTCTCTCTCTGAGAAGGGATGAAGCTGGTCTCCTCTGCAGCACCATTAGATGTAAACGCAAGAAGCAAAGGAGGTGCCTGGGAAGAATTTCCTGGCCTTTCTCCTCCAAGCATGGGCCAAATGTAAAAAGAGAGTTCCTTAAGAGTGTTCTTGCTTCTGCCCAGGACAACCAGATGATGGTTACTTTAAATACCACACGGGCCCTGGTGTGTTCCTGCAATGAAGTTCAACCTTGAGCCTGAGAAGACGTGCCAGAGAAGACAGGAGGACAAAATTCCAACTCCATGGGTCAAACCCTTGGAGGCCTAATCTAAGAGTAATTCAATGGAGTTAGGCTCAGCCTCCTGTACTACAGGGACCAGGCTGGAGCTAAATGAGAGCTGCTAGATTTGATGGACCACACTGCTCTTGGAAGGAATCCTAACCACTTTCTTAGTCTCAAGCCTAGCTATGTAATTGAAATTGAAATGGCCTTTGTATTGATGTGGCCATCTTTTCTCAACATACCTTGTGGTGGATTGAACGGTGGGCACCAACAAGATAGGTTCAAGTCCTAATCCCTGGCACTTGTGTATGTGGCCTTATCTGGCAAGAGTCTTAGCAGATGTAACTAAGTGAAAGATCTTGAGAGGAAATCATGCTGAATGAACTGGGTGGGCCCTGAACCCAACGACAAATGTACTTCTAGAGAAGACGCACAGCGGGGAGAGGAGACGGCCATGCAGAGATTGGAGTGATTGAACCACAAGCCAAGGAATGCCAGGAGTCACCATAAACTGAAAGAGGCGAGGAGCATTTCTTCCCTAGAGCTTATAGAAGGAAGTGGCCCAGCCAATACCGTAACTTGGACTTTAGCCTCCAGGACAACAAGAGGACAAAAATCTTAGTTTTAAGCAATCGTGTCTATGGTGAATTGTAGTGGCAGCCCTGAGAAACTAATATATACCTAAAGAAGGCAAGGATAGCCTGCCATTGGTAAGTTTGGACTAAAATATGTATTAGGATAGTAAGAAGTTGTATTAGTCTGGGTACTTTGGAGAAACAAATCCACAGCAACTCATATATAAGAGAGAGTTTTATGTAAAGAAAAGGTGCATCACGAAAACATCCCAACCCAATGCTGCCCAAGCCCACAAGTCCAACATTAACCCATTAACCCAACACCAGTCCACAAAGTCCTCCACCTCACAAAACAGAGGCAAATAATGCCGACTGCAGGAGGAAAGCTGAGTCCGTAAATGAATAAGATTCTCAGCACTAGCAGGGGTCTCCACACAGCTGCTCCAGCACCCAGGGCTGCATCGGGATAGGTCCATGCGGCTTCTCCTTGGGGATGTCTTGTAGGAAGTTAATCTTGCAAGCTGAAGCAGGAAACTGCTAAGGCAGCTGCACCCGATACAACCATCACAAAACAAGAGACCCGAGAGCTAGAAAGGCGAGGCTTCACCACCCATTTATCCCTCTGCCTTTCAACCAGCACCACATGTGATTATCGGCCAGGCTGGCACAATTAACTAACTCAGAAGTCAAGTTGACAAAGTGGTGATGATGACCACATCCTCCTTCCTCAGACTCTAGTGATTCCCTTTCCAGGGGCCAACTCCCCGCACAAAAACCCTAAATTCATGACCATGGAATCCATTCTGACTCATAGTGGCCCTATAGGACAGGGTAGAACTGCTCCCATGGGTTTCCAAGTCTGGAACTCTCAGTGAGAGTAGAAAGCCTTATCTTTCTCCCTCAGGATGGCTGGGGGGTCTCAAACTGCTGACCTTAACGTTAGCAGCCCAGCTTGTAACCACTGCACTACCAGGACTCCTGTCCAGGAACAATGGCCCTGGTCAAATATCCTTGACATTTGACTCAGCGACTCAACGTCAGAGTCAATCCCCTTTCCCCCACGACGACTGCTGTGGAGCTTGCCTGTGGCTGCCCCACGTCAGCAAAGGCATGGACCCCAGCCATCTTCCCAAGGTTAGGACCTAGATTGTGAACTTTTCTTCAGATATACTTTTCCATGCAAGTGCCGGAGGAAGTCCATAAGGATGCAGCAGAGAGAAAAATCTAGAGAGAGCCTGAAAAGGTTAGGCTGAAGCTTCTCTGGAAAGCGCTCCCTCTTACTCCGAGGGCCCTTCTAGATGCACCCGCAGCACTGGCCTCACTGTATCCATCGCAACTGTCTGCTGTTCACTTGGCTTTTTAGCAGAGGGCTAGGAGCATGCTTGCTCTTGTTCACTGTTGCATCTGTCGCCCCTGGCAACAGAGTCTGGCAGAAAGGATGCATTCAGTGAACCTTGATGCAAGAGAGCCAAGGACAGGCTGAAGGAGACAATGCCACCAGGCACAAGCGGCTGCAAGTAAAGGTCCCAGATTTAAGTACGTAGCTTAGGAGAAGGGGGCCTGGTAGCACAAAGGTTAAATGTTCATCTACTAACTCAAAAGGTGGCATTTTGAACCCACTGGTGGCTCTTTGGGAGAAATGACCCAATGGTTTGCTCCCATAAAGATGATAGCATAGGAAACCATACGGTACAGTTCCAGTCTGCCCTGTAGGATCACAGTCAGTTGGAATTGACTCAATGACACACAACAATGGCAAAAGTTTGGATGCAACACTTATTTTATTATTATCATCTTGGTTTTATATGTTGTTAGTAGAGGAGGCAAAGCAATGATATAAGTTACATTTCTGAGGATAGGACTTCAGGAAACTGCTAAATCAGAACTCCCCGGAGTAGGTTTTGCTTCACTGCTACCATCCCCAAAGACTCAGAACTTTGAATTCATATATTCCGTCTCGGGACTCAGAACAAGCTGGTCTGCTTGGGTCTCCTCTTCTTTGTTTCCATCTTTCTTGGCATCTCTCATTCTCCCAAACATTTCTTGAAGACCCACTATGTGCCGAGAGCGATGAGAGGTAATAAACAAAGTCGTGGGACAGAAAGTTTCTGACCTTGAGGCAGTTGCACTCCATTTGTATTAACGAAGATAGACTATCTTAGCTGAAGTAAGAAAAGCAAGAGAACTTGACTTCTCACTCGTACAAAACCCTGTGCCAACCACTATCTCCTCCATTCAGTGACACCGGGATTCAGGCTCCCTCCATATTGGAAAACCACCATCTCAAGCATGGCTTCCAAGGACAGGGGTAGGGAAGAACAAGGCACGGAGGTAGTGCATTGTTTTCCGATTGTCTGTTTTTCACAAAGCATCGCTTTCACTGGCAGTTCATTGACTCAAAGCAGTCACCTGGTCCCAACCTAAATGCAGTGGGAGTTAGGAGGCTGGGAAATGTGTAGCCGATGTGCAATTTGGTGAGCACTTAATGCCAGTGTCACACATAATACCTCTTCTCGATGCAGCCACTTCTATTTACAAAGCTTCAGCCATTTTCCTAAAGGAAACTTGGCTTACTCTGCAGAGCACTGATTCCCAGTGCCCTCATCCACCA
>NW_022103920.1:83221210-83224669 GCF_000313985.2 Echinops telfairi
ACTGATTCCCAGTGCCCTCATCCACCAGGCCTGCTTCTCCCAAGCAAAAAGTTCCTTGGATTTACTTTTGGCAGCTCCTGCTAGATTCACCAGCAACTTACTTTGCTAGACCCGACTCAAACAAGAACAGCTCTAACATATATGCAGCCAACCTATATTTCAAGAGTCACTTCCTGCATAAGAAAGTAACCTACACACTGGATGAATGTATGGATTGTGATAAGAGATGTAAGAGCCCCCAATAAAAGTTGTTGTTTTTTTAAAGTAACCTGGTGCCCCTGGACTCTACGAATTCTGTCTTCATCTACTTAGACAAACGTCTGATTCATCTGCATCCCAGGACACCCAGTCTAGCATAAAGCCGTCCACAGGGGGGAAGCCCAAAAGGGCCCTGTGGAGAGGGACCCCTTGATCCCTGAAGGCAGACTCCACTAGCTCAAAGACCCTCTGGAAGGTAAGTGACCTCAGTGGGGTTTGCTTCTCCCTGTGACAGGGCAACCACTCTCCCCTAGACGCTCCAGCGGCTCCCAGACAGAGTCCTCCCCCAGTCCACACCCCCACACACATTAAGCCGCCCCCTGCCACTCAGAGACACTCCCAGGTTGGTGCCACGTTGTCTCCGGCTTTTGACTCCACTGAAAGGCTTCTCCCCTTTCACAGGTCATTATTCTAACATTGAACTATTTTAGAAGCCTTCCATGTTATAAATAGCGACTAGTGCCAGCCTCCTTCTCTCACCAACAGTGCTTTGCCCGCTGCTGAACTGTGTTCACACAAGAGCCAGTCCTGGGACCAGAGGAGGCCGAGCAGCCTGCTACCCGCATGACAAGGCAGTTCTGTGTATTCGGGTGGCCTTTCCACAACCAGAAATACACGTGGAATCAAGCCAATGCATTAGGGGAAAAAGAAAAAAAAAAGATTTAGTTCTCTGTTGAAACTTTGCTTTTCACCTCCTAAGAGCCCCTGAAGACTCACACCCACTTGCTCCAACACATTGGATTTTATAAACGGCCAGGAATAATATATTCTTGCCTCAAAGTTTTTACCGGGAATGAGAAATTATTCAAATTATTCTTAGTAAGTCTTTAAGGAAAATATGATTAGCCTTAGTCGAAAATATCCTCTTCTGGGATTTTAAAAGGTTTGCATTTTTCTTTTTAGCTTGTCTATATTTTATATTTTCCCCATAAAGATTGTGTCTACTTTGGCAATATATTTAGGTACATATCTTCCCTTTTCTGCCTTAAACCAAGACTTCCCAACCCCAGCACTATTTGGGGTTGAGTAATTCTTTACTGTGGGGGCTGCCCTGTGCACTGTAGGATGTTTAGTATCGCCCCTGGCCTCTATATTGACAGCAGGCACACAGCTGTGACAACAGAAAATGTTGCCAGACATTGCCAAAGGCCCCCAAATAGGGAGCAAAATCACCCCCATTGAAAATCTACTGTTTTGAACTGTAAAATGCTAACATCTTTGAGGAGTTTGGGACCCTAGTGGTGGTAGTACAGAGGCACAATGCTTGCCTTCCATGCAAGAGACCCGAATTCACTTCCTGGCAAATGCACCTCATGGCCAACCACCATCCTTTCTTTCCATGGAAGCTTGGGTGTTGCTAGGTTGCGCAACACCTTTCCGCAGAGCTTCCAGATCAAGTGGACTCAGAAGAAAGGCCTGGCAATCTATTGGCAAAAGTCAGCCAATGAAAGTCCTATGGACCATGGTGGTTTAATGTATAACCCACCTGAGGGGTGGCATGGGGCCAGGTAGTGTTTGGTTACTTCAATTGTGCCTGGAGCCGTCATGAGTTGGGGTGGACTGACTGGCAACAAGTAATCGTAAGTGGCAGTTACATAATCTCCTGTCAACTTGCGAAGGGGTGGAATTTAGCCTGTCAATCAGGTCGCAGTTTGACGACTCCCTGTGGAGGCGCTGCAGAGATAAATAGCTCACTGGCGGCCAGACCAATTCTCACTCTCTGCTTGTCTCACTGCAAAACATTCCTGTTGACAAGCCACATGGAGTTACACTGATAGAGCCAGAGCCCTGGAGCTGGTGGAGCCATGTGGAGACCCACGCGAACACTGAGATGCTTCCACTGCCACTGGATCCTCAAGACTTTTCACCCACTGGCCTGTGATCTTCCTGCATTCAGCACCATTGCATGTGTTACATGAGTATAAAGAAGAATTTATAGACTGGCATCAGACATATGGGCTAATATCGGACTTATGGACTTGAACTGAACTGGGCAGGGATGCTTTCTTAATATACAATTACTCTTTTATATTAAGCTCTTTCTATGAATTTGTTTCTCAAGTCAACCTGGACTAACACGTGGTAATATTGGCTGAAATGCCCAGAATTTGTCCTACAGGAGTCTGTTCCTGCAGAAGTCAGAAAACATGCCAGGAGCGCTGGGAGCAGACCCCTCTGCTCACACGTTGGATGCCCTTTCTCTCCATAGGAAGGACAAGTTCAAGCAGAGAGAATGAGATGGGTTTTCTCGTGAGTGGAGCAAGTTCAACAGCATATCCTCAGAGGGTCATCACCAGAATGCTCAGAATGGAGGGCTCTGCTTTCACCCAAGATAAATGTTCCCTGTTCATTTCAGCATCAACTTTTCTCCCAAAGAGCAACCTGTTCTCCGGTCTCTCGCCCAGCACAACAGGGAGCCAGAATCTTCTGATGGCAAAAGCCATCTCACACTTTCCACCGTTCGGCACCGTGAGTACGGGTAGCAGGGATGAACTTAAAAAAGAGACTCATCCGCGTCTCTCAGCCCCAGGGGGTGAGCACAAGAGTTTCAACTGGCATGTTGAGAGATGTACTGGGGCTGCCTCGGGAGGGGAATGCAAACGATTAAAAAGATTGGAGGGTCAGGTGCACCCAGAGGTGCCTTGGAAGAAAGGTCTGGCAATTGGCTTCCTAAAAATCAGCCCCTGAAAACCCTTGGGAGAAACTCTGCTCTGACACGCAGGGGGGTCACCATGAGTGAGAATTGACTCGGTGGCTGTCCCAAGTAACTCTGCTGAGTGCTAAACACAATGCCTGTCCCTTCGCGAGCACACCGCGTCTATCGCCCAGTATGGGGGCCTGCCACTAGCTCATGGAGGACTGGTCAGTCCATTTTAATGGTAGGATTATATTAAAATGCTCCCACGCACGCAAAGCATTATGTGAATCTCTGTGAGTAGAAATTCTATATATTACAAAAACATCCTAATATAAAGTTATGCAATAGAATTCCTGTAAAAGAAGATAGCGACTAAACCGGAAATGCTAAGTAAAATTCATCGCTGTCTTGTTTGGCTTTTGTTGTTTAAAAGAAGGTGGGCAGTCATTCTCTTTGAAAAAGACTAAGCCCATTAGTAGGCCACTGGAGATCTCCTTGCAGAGGGGTCTCGGGGAGAAGATGAGCCAGCCAGGGTGCGATGTAACAATGATGAGAAATACAAC
>NW_022103920.1:83225440-83228645 GCF_000313985.2 Echinops telfairi
GAAATCACCATGATCTGAATAAGATCCTTGACATTTTTTCCGTTTTTCTTCAGAGCCGCCTTTACGTACCAGAAGGGCGCTCAAGGCTCAGTTTGCTGAAAGCCTAGCCTCCCAAACTTATCCAGCCCACCGCTCCCTCTCAGGGGAAAAACACTCAGTGTCCCCTTGGCAATGAAAACACTTGTACGACAGCCCATAATCCAGGAGAAAGTGTAGGTCTGCTTTAGAAGCCCCCTGAATCATCCCAGTGCCCCACCCACCCCCAGGGTACTACCCACTTAGGGAGCATTACTCTAAGGAGTCCTAGGGTTGAGTGCTCATAAAGTCTTTCTAGAATCTATCTGTTCTACCTCCGAGATAACCCCAAGTCCACATGCTTCTCTCTCCCTACTAGGCCCCATCTTTCATCTGGCCTGTGGAAGTAGTCTCCCAAGTGGTCCCTGATTCTCTGCTTTCTGTCACCTCTTCACCACACAGCAGCCAGAGCAACCTCTCAAAACATACATGAAATCACGGTATTTTCCTTGGACGGCTCCCAATGCAGTGTAAGGAAAACCTGAACTTCTTATATGACCTCGAGGCTCACCAACATCGGACCCTCCAACTCTCTGAGCCCATCTCCACTCTGGAGAACGCTTGCCGACTCTATTCCAACCACACCGCTCTTCTTTCCTTTCTCTGCATAGGCCACGCACGTCCTGCCTCAGTGTCTTTGCCCTTGCTGTTCTCTTTGCCTGGCAAGAACTTACACAGGCTCACCACATGGTTGACTCATGCGCATGATTTCAGTATCAGTCCAAATACTACTTCCTTAGAGAAGCCCGATGCTTCACCACATCACCAGTCATTACTTTTGCCATCCCAGCCCATCACACACACACACACACACACACACACACACACACAGCTTGTGTAGCTCCTCCCACCAACCCTCCAATACCCAGGGACTGGAAAGCAAGCTTGGTGGAAGTGAAGGCCGTGCCTATCGGGTCCCTCGCTCCATCTCATTTTGCATTGAGTTCTGAAAAACCAAGCCAGTTTCTGTGGAGCCACTGACTCAGTGGGCTCTCCGGGTGTCAGCATGGAGCTGTGCCCCAGAGGGTTTTCTACGGATGGTCTGGGGGAAGTCGATCACAAGGCCTTTCTTCCGAGCAACATCTAGGTGAACACTAAAGCCAACTTTCCCATGATCAGCCAAGCATACTAACCACTGACACCATGCGTGGTTTGTGCCACATAGAACATACGCCTGTGCCCGACCATATGACTACATCCTAACGTGTCGTTGCTATGTGCCATCGAGTCGGTTCTGACCCATAGTGACCCTGTGTACAGTAGAATGAAACACTGCCTGGTCCGGAGTCGTCTCTAAAATTGCCCTTATGTTTGAGCCCGTTGTTGCAGCGATTGTGTCAGTCCACCTTGACAAAGGTCTTCCTCTTGTTCGATGCCTCTCTACCCAACATGATGTCTTTCTCCAGGAACTGGTCTCTCCTGACATGTCCAACGTCCTTGAGATGAAGTCTCACCATCCTTGCCTCGGAGGGTCATTCTGGCTGTACTCCTTCTAAGACAGAACTGTTGTTCTTTTGGTAGTCCATGATACTTCCAATATTCTTCGTCAGAACCATAATTCAAGAGCACCAATTCTTCTTCAGTCTCCCTTATTCCATGTCCAACTTTCACATGCATATGAGGCCACTGAAAACACCATGACTTAGGTCAGCTGCACCTTAATCCTCCAAGTAACCTCTTTGCTTCTCAGCACTTTAAAGAGATGCTGTGCAACAGATTTCCCCAGTGCAGTGCCTCATTCGATCTTGACTGCTGCTTCCATGAGCAATGATTGTGGATCCAAGCAAGAAGAAATTCTCAACAACTTTAATCATTCCCCCATTTATCATGATGTTACTCATCAGTCTAGTTGTGAGGATTTTCATTTTCTTTACAGTGAGCTGTAAATCCCTGCTGTAAGCTACAATCCTTGCTCTTCATCAGCAAGTGCTTCAAGTCCTCCTCACTTTCAGCAGGCAAGGTTGTGTCATCTGCATATCATGAGTTGTTAAAAGTCTTCCTCCAGTCCGCTAACATCTCTCACTGCCATGGAGTTGATGCCGACTCATGGCGACCCTGTAGGTCAAGGTGGAACCTCCCCTGTGAGTTTCTGAGCCTGTAACTCTTTACGGGAGTAGAAAACCCCGTCTGTCTCCTGAGCTGATGGTCTCCAGCTACCCACTGTAACTAACAGCTCAACGAACAACCACTACACCAACAGGACTCCTCCCTCCAGCGTAGCACATGCACAGTAAATGTTTCTTAAATGGGTGAAGGTGTAAAAAGAAAGCTTGAAGGAGAAATCCTTCCCAATACCTTTTTATTACACCTACCACTACATCCAGTTCCCTCCATGGACACTCTCAGCCAACCCTTTGTGGGAGAGAGATTTACGTGATAGCTTCTAAGTAAAGGTAGTTTCAGAAACGACAAGGAAAGAACACGTACCAGACAGAGTTCCACGTAACCGGCAGGAAAGCATGGCGGAAGTGGCTGCGGGTTCACCAATATGAAGGTAGGCTGGGAGTCACCTTTCTGGAGAGAAATGGAAAGAAAAATTTTACCAAGCCTTCATTTCACTTGAAGAAAACATCGAGAACACTCAAGTACTTCTTTGAATACTCTGAAAGGAAGAATTTGAAAGGAAAAAAAAAAACACCCTTGAGAAGCTTGGCGCTTGTTTTAACATTACTTTTTATGACTTGTTAATATAACAATAGTTATTATAAAAAAAGAGTATATATGTCAACAGGTCTGAACACCTAGTGCAAAGACCCTTCCGATTTCATTTGGCTCAAGAGTTATGGAGGCTGGAAGATGGGAGGGGGGATCATACAACTGAAATCCATCCAAAGGAAAATGTCCTATTCAGAGGTCTAAAAAAAAATTAAAGAAATGACCCTACTAAGTTCATCAAAGGCATTCTAATAGCTTACACGTGAGTTGAGGATCATTTACTTGTCACAGTGTAAGGAAGTTGCTCAAGATGATATAAAGGACAAGAGAGAGATTCGGAATCTTCTGCTTTGGTCCAAGGAAAAAAGTGAGACACCTCTACCAACAAAAAGTTTTATGGAAGAATGACTACTGCCCCTACGGTGACCACCAGACTGGAAGATCAACCTCGCTTGTCCAGGGAAGACCAAGAAAT
>NW_022103920.1:83230715-83266449 GCF_000313985.2 Echinops telfairi
GTCGCGACCCCTTTGAGGGGAGAACAACCCTTTCACAGGGGTCGCCCAATTCATAACAGTAGCAAAATGACCATGTTGAAGTAGCAATGAAAATAATTTGATGGTTGGGGGTCACTGCATCATGAGGAACTGTATGAAAGTGTTGCAGCACGAGGAAGGCTGAGAACCACTGGTCTGCGGCATTCCTCCCATCTCAATGGGTTCTTGGAGCATTGGCGATTCTGTCCAGCATTTTACATGTAGGTTGGTTTTCACAATGCGATAAAGAGGGCTCAGTAAGTGACGGTTCTCTCTTCCTTCCCAGGGTTCACCTTTCAATCATCTGAAAGGGGTCAGCTCTAGAGAGTTCTGGCTCTGACGCCAGATTCACTCAGTAGCTCGGTGGAAGAAGAAAAGACCCTCAGTGTCCAAAGAAGGCAGGAGAGTCCGTGCGAAGAGAAGGAGTGGTCAGGACCATGAGCCTGGCCTACAACGTTCATCGCAACCTCTCTGATTTCTCCGCTTCCTTCGAGCCAGGCAAGCTTCTCAACGCTGTGTATCTATGATCTCGCTTAGCCTTCACAGTGACCCTATCAAATGGAAATGATCTTATCTCCACTTCACAGATGGAAAAGCTGAATCACAGAGCCTTTCTGTGATCTGCACCTGCCACCTCCTCTCTCCACGTTGCCAGCCTTTGGCCTCCATGCATGCACTGCCTGTCTTCCAAAACCTGTCTAAAAACGACGAGTTCTAGAGAGATGTACAGCTCCAAACGCTTGTCCCATTCTGTAGTAGCCATCAAAATGTAGATTTCCTTACCTTTGATCCAGCACTCCTGTCCTAGAAAGTTACAGAAATAACCACTCAAGTTTGCAGAACTATTGTACCACAAGTTGGCTTTGTTTGTTTGTAGCATTGTTTTGAAAAGCAAAAAGTCAGAAGCAAGCTAAGATGACCACCACTGGGGAATGGGGCTCAAACATGGAACAACTGTGAAGATGGCCCACATCGTGCGCTGTTGTACACAGGGTCGCTGGGAATCCTAACTGACTCAGGGGCACCTCGCATCAATAACAGCAATATGATATTGACTGATAACTTTTAGTTAAGTAAGCTATGGTGTGCCCATGTGATTATGATCCTTTAAAAATACATGGCAGGCCTGCTCCGTGCACTAACCCGGAAAGCTGTCACAATGTATGAAATGAATAAAGAGAAAGTGTAGAACCAAGGACAACCACGTTTGTATAATGACAAGTAAGTTATAATCGTAGACATTATGGGAATACTTGTGAGGCTGGCGCAGGAGCAGGCAGTGTTTCATTCTGTTATCCACGGATCGCTTTGGTTGGAACAGATTCATGGTACCCAACAACATCAACAACATATTGTGAAATCCGTTGCTGTAGAGCTGATTCAGACTCATGTCACCCGTGTGTCTCCCAGTCACACCGTGCTCCTTAGGGCTTGCAGTGACGGATCTGTCACCTGAAAGGCGAGCATCTTGTCCTGAAGTATGCCGTAAATGCGCCCGTGCCCATCAACAGCAGAAAGAGAGCTTGCATTTAGGGGCATCCTCGAGGAGACCACGGCAGCGTAAAGCAGACTGTGGCTATGGTGTCTTGCTTGAAATCAGAGTACACACCTTTGGCTTTGCAATTTACACATTGGGGAGTCAGGACTCAGTGTTTTACATTAAAGTGCAGAGTAATTTCGTGGGAAACTGCTGTTAACCACAAGCAAGTGAAGAGAGTCGTGTGCTTCAGTAAGTCTTAGGCCAGTCTCGGAATGTCTTTGTGGACTTTAGACGGCAGGGCCCTGCTTTTAATCACTAACAGCCAGGTAAATAAGAGCAGACTCGGCATTACGTAGCCCTTTCTGGTGACAGCAGCATTCAACCTGTGTGCGTCCGAGCAATGGAGCGAGTTGTCAAGATTCCATGGAGACTCCACTCCGTAACGTACCTTTGGCTAACTGCACTTTGTAAGGGGAGGATGTTCTAACTATGGGTAAAATAACATGGGTTACACTCTTTCAGAAGTAGATTGCCAACTCCGTCTTTGTTTCAAGTTGCTTCTGAGTGGATTTGAACCCCCAACCTTTGGTTTATAGCCAAACCTTTTGTATCATCATTATCTAGAGTGGGGGGGCAGAATCAAAGAGACAATAACTAAACCATCCTAGTGGTTATTTCTAAAAATATGATTTTTTAAATTTGATCTTTTTATTATACATTTCTCTTATGCATTCTTTTAAAAATAATAAATATAGATGTTTAAATATTTTTTCAAAGGTAAGTATCTTTATGTTTGCCATTTGATCCTTGTAATTAACCGCAAGAGATCATTAAAACAGGAGAAGGCATTTTAGTTCAAAAAGGCCAAATGATTTACCCAAGGTCACCCAATGGGCAAATCCCCATGCCAATTGGAGATTTTGTTCATCCCAGTATATCTGCCCACAGCCCGTGCTGCAGGGTACTGCACCCCTGAATTAAACTGGCACCAGCCCACCTCTGTTCAGTCACGGTGTCTCTTTCCTTGAAAATCCCATGAGGGTTCTGTGGTTGGATCTCCAGAAAGATGTAAAAGAATAGAGAAGCTCCGAGAGAACAGCCAGAATAATCAGGGGATGGCCTATGTCTATACCGCGGACAGACAGAGAAGGCTGGCTTTTAAAGCCAAGAGTAATGAAGACTATAAATTTTAATTTGTGGAAGAGACCGGGGCTAACTCAGAGGCACGTACTGTGTGTCCACCCCAGGAGTTTACAGCATGAGGGCATGTTTTGAAGTTTGAAAATGCTAACTTTCAGGTCAACAAAAACGAAATGTTTTCTGCCAAAAGCATCACCTCAAAGCTGGCATGAGGGGAAACTCTGATTGACGCCGATGTCAACTCATAGTGATGCTCAATAGCAGAATAAGCTGGGAGCCCGAGCCAGACTGGTCTTGCTACAATACAGCCCAGAGTCAACGACGGAGACAGAATCTGAGGCCACTGGCATGGCTCAGGGCCATACTTCTGATCATCGTTTTGCTCTTTTTCCATTCCCTGAGCCAAAAAGACTTCTTTTCTAATATTCTGGATCATATTCACTGGGCTTAGACTTTGTTTCTTCAATACACATCACGTAAACCTACTTGAATTTGCTTTTATGTTATTGCTTAAGACAATATCTTATTTTTACCTTCATTCTAAAAACCAAACTCATTGCCAGTGAGGTAGTGCTGGTTCAGGAACCTTATAGGTCAGGGTAGAATTGCGCCTATGGGTTTCCAAGACCGTAACTCTTTGTGGGGGTAGAAAGCCCAGTCTTTCTCCCTCGGAGTGACTGGTGGTTTTGAACTGTGGACCTTGAAGTTAGCAGCCCAGCCTGTAACCACTATGCCACCAGGACTCCTAACCCATCATTATAGGTCTCTTATTTACTGTTCCCCAAATGTGCAACCTTCCATTGTTTTCTTCGTAGATAATGTTCCTATTTATTGAATGTTCAAAAATTATTCTCAAGATCAAGCATATCATAGTGAACACTATCATCTTGATGTGCAGACTACACTCGAATTTATTTATATTCTTATTTTTTACATGTTTTTGTTTATTTAAATATAATCCAGTCTTAGTTAAATCCATGTATTCCAAAAACTATTCCCGGAATTTTTCATCTATTAAATGATTATATTCTGAGTTTGCTAACAGAATAAATTACACACCAGGACACATTATCATGTATGTTGATATTGCTACAATATGATAAATGATATTAAAGTAGAGATGCAATTGAAATGGCACAAGGTCATCACTAACCCCCATTAAAATGTTTATTCTGGTTTTTTTTCAAAATATACAAGTAAAGCAAAACACTGTTCACTCTAAGATTTCTTTCCTCTTTGACTTAGATTCTGTTCAACTTTTCGATATTTCATTTCTTCAACTACAACTTTGTCGATTACACCTGCTTCAGGCAAGGTGCATCTCTGGGCCCCGATGGTAGAGTCACTCTCTCATGCTGTGTCCCTACTACTCTCTGTCCTGAATGTTCTAGAAAACTTACCTTGAACAAAGAGCTAATAAACTCTACTATGGGCTATCGGATCCACTTTTTTTTTAATGGCCTCATTAACCACGTGATTACTAAAGGGTTCTCCATAAGGCCACTATGTGTGCAAATGAGTCAGGTATGTGTCCAGAAAGCCACCATCACCAGCCGCTGCTGGGTTGACCCAGAATCATGGCCGTCCTATGTGGGTTGGAGTCAAGTTGCTCCATAGGATTTGCAATGACTGATTTTTCAGGGCTTTCTGCTGAGGTTTTCTACTCTGGGTGACTTGAACCTCCAACCTTTTGATTAGCAGCCAAGTACATAAACTATTTGAACCACCCACGGGCTTCAGGTTTTGCTAATTCAAAAACTGAGACTACAAAATGTTCTTCCCCCTTGAGGATGGGGCTGCTACAGTGCTATACTCACTTGGGCGAGTGAAGGATCAACACTGCATCATCTAACTCTCCCTGTTCTGTCTCAGGAGGAAGACAATAAAATGGCCTCTTCCCCAGGAGTAAGGGTCTTACATGACACCCTCCATGCCCCACCCCCTTTAGCAACACCCTCTTGCCTTGTCTCTGAGGGAACTATTCCTGCCATAAATCTCAAGGGCTCTTGTTTAAGTGACTCATCCTGGTGCCTCTTCTCATTCCAAGGGTGCACATATGACCCCAGATACTACACTCGATTTTAGCTCAAAGGCCGAGAAGCCATTGAACATATGACCCCAAAGAGGCCAATCACTTGTCCTCCCAGAAATAAAGGAGCGGAGAGGCAGAAATGATGGCTGTCAGCCATTCTAGCAAAGGTGTCACAAAGGGACTGTATTATTTCCAGGACACGAGTTTCCCTGCCCCTTACCTTTTCATCTTTGCTTTAGGGCCGTTGGTCATCATTTGTTCTCACATAGCTGATTTTTAAAAGACGCTTAAAAGTCATTACTGTCACTGGGTCTGGGGGCTCCGGATCAGAGTCTCAAGGTCCACCAAGGTGAATTGGCATATATTCTATATAGACCACATTCTAGATCCTACTAGCAGCTGGGGTCTTAAGAGCTCTAATGTGTAACTATTGATCTCACCCTGCCTAGAAGAAAGAAATGTGAAGACAATTCAATACACGTGGAAATAAATGGATCCAATGAACTAATGGACCATTTGAACATTAATCTCCATAGCCCTGAGATTAGAAGGATTAGGTTCCCAGCTGCCATTAACAACTGCTCTAAAAGGGATCACATTAAAAATTCTACAGTGTTAGTCTGAGTTCTCTAGAGGAGAAAATGCTAAATAAAATCTCATAACATCCAATTCAATTCCAATAAGTAGCATTAAAGACCTTCCAAAGCCATGACAACAGAAGAGGCCATAAGTGGAGCTTGTGTGTGTGTGTGTGTGTGTGTGTGTGTGTGTGTAGATAGTTAGATAGATAAATTTATATCAAGAAAATGGCTCAGTTGTAGAAGTGGCAAGTGCTAAGTCTATGGTTCAGGTGTTAGGCTGACAGCTTCTCCTGACTCAAATAGCCGCAGGCACTGATGAAGGCAAGATGAGCAGGAAGAAGAAAGGCTTATGGCTACAGAGGCAGATGAACCCAAGGTCTGCAGCCAGAGGTGTGCTGCTCACAACTCCCAGGGTCAACAGGCAATATAACAATCCATTGGTTCAAGTCCAAAGAACTGGAGCCAGCTGTAGGACACAGACCCAGCAAAATCAAGCAAGTTTGTCCACAGTGTCCACTTATATTGGAAGCAGGTCACAATCCCCAAGAAACTTCCTTTCAAGTGATTGCATCAGGGCTGTGATCTGAGTAAGGGTGTTGTGTCCACCCTAATCTTCTTACACCTGCCTGGCTGCTCATTTCGAATCTCATTGTGGAGGTAATTAATTGCATCATGTCAGAACACGTCATAGCATTCTTAACTGCCAAACAACCGAAAATCCTGGCCCAGACAAGTTGACACAAAACTGAACTAAAGGACCAGGATAGAATGAAAGAAAAATGTGGATCAAAACTCAAGATCACCAAGGTGACTAGGCTTACTGATCATCGAGTGATTGGTGGAACCCATGGGACTCTGGCCCTCAGTCCCCCTTCAAGTCGGAAAGAAACACACTCCCATGGCTCAGTTTTCTGCCCAACAATAAACAGGGAAATAATAACACTAGAGGGGTAAGCACACTTTAGAATCATCACCCATTTGCAATCAAAGGAGCAGCATTTACCCAAGGACAAAATTCAGGATAGAAACAAAATAAGAAAGAACGGAAGTAGGAAACACAGGGCGGGAGTGGGATAAGTGATATTCTATTGAGGGAATTGCAATCAATGACTTAAAACAAACTACATATGAATATTTGAATGGAAAGCTGATTTGCTCCGTAAACCTTCACCCAAGGCACACACACAAAAGGTTAACATGTTAATTAATTAATTAATTAAAAATAGGTGCTCATTGCTCAGAGATGGTAGTCGTTATTATATAATGTTATTAGCTATAAAATATCTAATGAAGGGTCGTTGAAGGTCCAGAGATCACTCAGCAGCCCGAGTCCAGCACACTCCCCAGACCCACGGAAGGCAACAATAAGTGTTTTAAGAATGAATACTGAGGGAACGAATTACAAGGATCTACACGTGACCTCCTCCCTGGGGGATGGACAACAGAAAAGTGGGTGAAGGGAGACATCGGACAGGGCAAAATATGACAAAATAATAATTTATAAATTATCAAGGGCTCATGAGGGAGCGGGGAGGGGGCGGGCGTAATTAGGACCTGATGCCAGGGGCTTAAGTGGAGAACAAATGTTTTGAGAATGATGAGGGCAATGAATGTACAAATGTGCTTTACACAATTGATGTGTATATGGATTGTGATAAGAGTCGTATGACCCCCTAATAAAATGATAATAAAAAAAAAAAAGACACACACACACAAAGAATGAATACTGAGATCGGAAGAGACTTCCAGTCCTTCCATGAGAAACAAGAGAGTGTCCTTCCTACATACGACGAAAATGACTTAAAAATGTTTGGGCTTAACGCCCATCTCAGTGGCAATAAGCAGCATTAAAGACCTTCCAAAGCCATGCCAACAGGGAGGCCATTGCACGACCATCTCAGCCAGCCTCACCGAGCAAGGGCTCTGAACGTCAAGGGCACCCAAAGGGCGGTAGACGGCCTAAGACAGGAAGCTCCCCAACAACAACATTTATAAAATGATAAGTAGGTTTTGAAAATGGAGAAACAACTAAGATGCATGACGAGGGAAATACATACTATGAGAACTTAACACTGCAAGAGCCCTATCTTCCATCTGGGACCCTAAAAAGCTTTAAGACGAATGAAACGTGGGTGCTGCATAAACATAGACTCCTTTTTTTTTTTTAACAAAATGATGGATTTTACGCCCTTCAGCAGATGGAGCACAAATGGCTGTCACAGCGAACAGGGTGCAGTCTGGATGCTGTTTCCCTTTGAACGGGGGCTTATAATTGCTTCTGAACTTATAAATTCATAATTGGTTGAGTCTAAGGACACATAGGGTGTAGCCATGTTTCTACACATCAGAAAAGAGGGAGGAATTTAGTCCCAGGGGGCAGGGGTGCTTGGGCTGGTGGTAAGAAAAGAACTCAGATGGAAAACTCTAGCCTGTGGGAGATCGAGAGCAGCCAGCTGGACAAGAGGAGAACAGATGGAGAGGAAAAGGGACTTCCGCGAAGGTATGCAGGACGAGCGACAGGTTTTGCTGTTCGATCTGCTGCTGTAGAGTGGGCTCTGACACAGGGGGACCCCTCCCCCCCCCCATAAAACAGAATGGAACATTCCACGGCCCCGTGTCATCTTCAAAATCATAGGTCTGGTCGAGGCCGTTGTTGAAGTGACTGTGCACTTTGAGTGCCATGCAACCTGCCAGACTTACCTGCCGGCACTCCACCATGGGACATCAGTTTGCTGTGAGACACAAGGCTCTCCTTGACTAATGTAAGATCTCCAGACCTTTCTTCCTCATCTACAAATGCTACTGAAACCTACTCACCATGGGGAACCCTGCTAGTATTTGAAATACTGGTGACATAACTTCCAGTTTCATAGCAACATCCAGGTCACCACAGTACAACAAACCGATGGACAAGCAGGAGAGTCCCCAATTTACCAAGGGGTAATTTACCCAGGGCGGTGTGTGACTCTACATCGAAGAAATAGATTCTGGAAGAATGCAGATGTAATCATGGCTAATTGTAGCACAACTGATAGACATTGAAAGCCGAGAGTGTTCTCATGAATGCAAAGACAGTAATAAAGAGATGGTGTAAATGGGTTGTTCGATAAGAGCTAAATTCAGCTTGTGACACGGAGCATTTCTATTTGCCATCTGATGTTTTCACAGGCTCTTCGGGGATTCTGCATGCATGGAATAGGCTACAGAACCATATGGTGGGGTGAACAAAAGAGTTAGCATTGTGCTGAAATGTGCCAACAGCTTGCTTTCGGTGAAAATACAGCTCACTGAAGGGCACCACTCGGTGGGTGGGCTGCCTGTAAGATCACCCTTGACATTTGAAGATGACAGTACTGGTGGCATTTATAAAGCACCCAGTTATGTGTCCAGCCCTTTCTGGCTTCAAAGTCATGTTCCTGCTTCTGCACCCGTGTCCAGCTCTGTGAGTATCGTGCCTTGTCCTCGTCAAAGGTGAACTAGTGCATATTTGCTGAAGTTGGACCAAGCAGCGGCTGCAGTTGGTGGTCTCCGTAGGCTCCCGGGTCTTACGGTTCTAGTAAAACAAGGCACGTCACAGTTTGCTCATGCTGCTGTCCCAGAAATACTCTCAGTGGTGCCTTTGGATTATGGCAATGTCTGTTCTTACAGTTCAAACAACTCCAAGGACACATTCAGGACGCTGGCTCTAGGTGGGGGCTCGCCCTTCTGTCAGCTCTGCAGAGGGACCTAGCTGCTCTCAGCTGGTGTCACCCCAGGCTCTCAAATGCCCTGGCGATCTTCCTGCGGTATCTGTCTTCCCCTCATTGTGTTTGTTCGTCTCTGTGCCTGAGCTGATCCTTTTAATTTACACAGTTTAGGACACACCCTGCTAGCCAAATTAATATAACAAAGAAAACCCTATTCTCAAATGGGATTGCATCTTCAGGAATAAAGGTTAGGATTCCATCACGTACTTAGGGAAAACATACTTCAATCCATTACAAGTGTTCTTGAGTCGATGTTGATCTACTCAAAAGCTGAGAGGGCCCAAGAAAAGTCCAAGTATTGCCAGGGTGAAATCATGCCGCTGGGAGGCTTGGCAGGTCTGACAGGCAATTTCGTCCCCCAAACACAAGCCTCATTTGCTCTGTTTCATGTTCTACCTCTCCTTCAAGGTGTGTGCATCAGTTTGCTGTTCAGACAGCAGAGTGTAAAGAAAGCTTTCAGCATCTCCCCCTTATTGCCACACCCTTAGCCTCAACCCCATTTGCCGGTGTCTCCAACGGACTACTGCTGGTTATGCTACACTTGCGCCCAAGCACAAGGTAACTTGATCATCATTCCATGCATGATGGGGCTGTGCCACCACTGTAAAAAACTCCATAGTCTTGTGCGTTTGAGTGACAACTGACATAGTTTATGGGTGGTATGGTAGCTACATAATCTGTTGTTAATTTGAGACTTAAGAGTGCAGGGGTGGAATTTATCCTCTCAATCAGGATACAGCTTGATGACCTCATTGGGAGCCGCTAAAGAGATAAATAGCTCACTGGAGGCGGGACACTTACACACTTCCTGTGAGACATTCCTGTTCAGAAGACACATGGAGCTACACTAGAGCCCTGGAGCTGAAGGAGCCACATGGAGACCCCTGCCAGTGCTGAGATGCTTCCACTGCCACTGGATCCACAAGACTTTCCACCCACTGGCTTGTGATTCAGCATCATTACCTGTGTTTTGTGAGTCTGAAGAGGAATTTATAGATTGGTATCGGACATATGGGCTAATATCAGACTTATGGACTTGATCTGGACTGGGCTGGCATGCTTTCTCAATGCACAATTGCTCTTGTATATAAAGTTCTTTCTTATACAAATATGAATGTCTCTGGATTTCTTTCTCTAGTTTACCCGAACTAACCCAGGTAGAAAACCTGGAACTAGAAAAAGAGACACTTTTGATTCATTCGTTTCTACTAATAGGATTGCCTTTTAAACTGGAGAACAAACATAACCTAAAGGAATAATACTGAGATGTAGACAGAGAATTATGAATAGGGGAAGAGGCTGAGTAAAGTTTCAATCAAGGTCCCATGTTCAGCTGATCAATATGGAGTTATGGCCAGGCATCTGAGACACAGAGACGGAGCCAAGGCCTCAGGATCTATTAATGCTCTGACTCAGCTCTAGGCTTCGCTTGTCTTCAAAGTGTTCAAAGCTTGGTTCCTACAAGACACGCCTGCTCCCTGACACCGTCACCAAGGCTCTCAACTAGGATGATGCATCTTCCCCTGGACCCCTTCAGCACTGTACACACACTGCCTTCATATGCCCGGTCGCCTCTATCTCCACTCTGTTTTAGCCACTGGTGTGCATTGTCATACCCTCCTTTCAATGTGCCTTAAACACTTTGGAATGAAGGCCGGCATTTAAAACGTATTAAAATCCACTGGCCTGCCTCCACGTCAGGCATAATGTATGGTGCCTTTCCGGTTGGGAGGGCTGCCATCTTGATAAACGCTTCTAGATATGGCGTGATGTTCTTTCTGGAGACTGGGCACATCCTAACCTCAGCATAAGTCCACTTTTACAAGATGAGATCAAAGCCACGCTTTCCTGGGAAAGGTGGGCCTGGGTCACAGTCATTCCTGTCATGCTCCTAAGTCCCGTTCATATGCTAGCTAGGCATCGTCTGGATTTGCTTTCACGTGCTCTCTGAGAGCAAGAGTTTCATCTATTTTACAAACACTATTGCTGCCCACACAACTATGTTAGGCTGGGTTGTTTAGGGACACAAAACCACTGACACTCATATATGTCTAAGAAAGAGCTTCATATCAAGATGTAATCTTAATCATATCATTGTGAATGAGGGGGAAAGTGGAGTGGAAACCCAAAGCCCACCTATAGACAATTGGACATCCCCTTACAGAAGGGTCACAAGGAAGAGACGAGCCAGTCAAGGTAAAAGATAGCACCAATGAAACACACAAATTTCCTCTAGTTCTTTACTGCTTCCTGCCCCCACTATCATGACCCCAATCCTACCTTACAAGTCCATGACCCCAATCCTACCTTACATGTACCAGAGCATGTACATGGTACAGATATGAGCTCAAAGCACAGGGAATCCACGACAGACAAAGTCCTCGGGACCAATAATGAGAGTAGCCATACCAGGAGGGGAAGGGGAAGGTGGGGGGAGAAAGGGAGGACCGATCAAAATGATCGACATATGACCCCTTCCCAGGGGGACGGACAACAGACAAGTGGGTGAAGGGAGACACCGGTCAGTGTTGGGCATGAAAAAAATAATAATTTATAAATTATCAAGGGTTCATGAGGGAGACAGGGTGAGGGAGGGGGTAAAATGAGCTGATACCAAGGGCTCAAGTAGAAAGAAAATGTTTTGAAAATGATGTCCAAATGTGCTTCACACATTGGATGTATGTATGGATTGTGATAAGAGCTGTAAGAGCCCCCAATAAAATGATTTTTTTAAATGTAATCTTATATCAAAAAGGCCGCCCAGCTCAGTCCAACTTAATTCATGAGTGTGATGCTGGCCGGGCCCTCTTCATACTAACAGAGCTGTAGGCCCATGATACAGAAAGGTGAAGTGAGATGCAGGAAGCTCACAGGGTGGTGAGGGCCATCAGTGGAAACATGACAGGGAATCCACAGCTCTCAGGGCCAGGCAGCCCACAGGGACCGCCGCCCCTTGAGGTAGGCACAGAGTTCCAGCATGCAGGGAGGCAGCAGGGCAGAAAGAGAGAAGGGAGGGGGCCCCCTGTCTCTTACAAAAAGGTCACACCTTCCAGGTGGCATCATCAGGCCGTAACCTGATTGGCAGTTTGGACTCCACCCCTACACAAGTGCCAGTTGACATAAAATCTAATTGCCACACCCCCTACCTGGGAAGGAGCTCTGCCCACAGTACACACACTAGTAACTATCCAATTAGCTCATTGATTTCAACAAAGCTAGATACGCAGCCAAGGAACCCTTTAAACAAGAGATGCCAAGTTAGGTCATCAGGCTCGGCGCACGCCTTCACCCGTTTCCGCAGTCCACAGGAGTCAGGGGGGCAAGGGCGTTATACACTGGGTTCAGCTGCTTGAATCCACCAGCTGCTCCCCAGGAGAAAGATGAGGCTTTCTGTTCCCATGAAGATTTACCGTCTCAGAAACCCCCAGGGGCCCTTCTCCTGTCCTGATGAGTTGTTTTACAGTGAGTCCCCATCGACTCACTGGCAGTGAGCTGTGGGGGCGAGGGGGTGGGGAGGGTGGTGAAATTGGTGAACATATTCAGCTGCTAACTGCAAGGTTGGTGGATTGAATCCCCCAGAGGCAATCAACTTGCAAAACAAAAACAAAAAAACAGCCATTGAAAACCCTACACACAGAGTGCTCCACTCTGACCCACGTGGGATCCACTGTGAGCTGGAACCAATGAGAGCAACTAGTGGTCATAATGGAACGCCAGCAAATCCAAGGGTTTTTTTCCAGAAAGAAAAAGAAAGGTCCAACAGAAATTGGTTTCTCCTTTGAACGTTCAAGATGGCAAGGAGGAATTCTATCGGTTGTCAGTACCCTGATAAAGCAGCTTCCCCACCCTCCAGGTGGGCTCCCCATTCCCACGAGATCTCATTTGCTTCGTTCTTCCTTCCGCCACGAGAATCCAGTTGTCCTGGTTCACATAAAGACAATCACTTACTGTGGGTTTTCCAGGAAACTACTGCCTGGGTCGGAAGACTACTTGTTCTTATGTACGAAAGGAAGGACCGTTTGTTCAGAAGACTTGAGTTCCTGAATAGAAGCCATATTAATATCCTTACGCCTGCACCCAGCGGCCCACCAACAGTTCAGTATTGCCAAATGAGCTGCCCTTTGTGTTGGCAGAGCGTACGCCATAAGATATAGTGCTTTTTGTCGTGGCAGTGAAGCTGGCACTCCTGCCAGAATCTACTCTTCAAGGAAATAGGCAAGAGACAATATACCCATTGACATGCATTAGCAATTTCTTCCAGTGGGTATTTTTCAATTTTCAAGTTGATTCATACTTTCAAAGCACCCTATTTACAGGGAAAAATTTATTTCCCCAAAGAAGATAATGTATCTTACCAATATGTTCATGACATCTGCCCCCACAAAAGATATACATTAGTCAGTTGTTGGGAGAAAGAACCAGAGAGAGAGGTGTCTCCCTTTCAAATGGATATAAATACATGTTATTATCATTGGTTGGCTCCATTCAGTCAGCTCTTTAATTTGCTAGGCTTAAGCACTTACAAAAATGTACATTACTACTGTCCCATTGGCTCTATACGTTTTGTTGAAAACAAAGAGCCTCTGTGAGGGAATAAAAAAATGGAATTTGTAGCAGCACAACTGACACCCTTCAAAACTCAAACCCCCAAAATATCCTTGAAAGATCATCTATAAAAAGCAAAACCTATTTGCTAGCACAAAGTTCAATGTTTGCCGGGCTCAGCACCATCCTACAGGGAGGGAGGCACGAGCGGGGGAGGGAGGTGGATGCGTCCGTCCGGTTTATGAGGCAGTCTAGTTGCAGAAGAACACGCTGCAAGCCCTGGAGACGTGTCTGAATTCTAGAGAGTAGAAGAGCCCCCTGCTGGCTGAAGGGGAAAGAGACCTGAAAGGGCCCCATGGCAGCACACTGTGCCCTGGCCCCTCATGGAGACCACCTGCACAGCAGACAAAACCATCGCTCATCTTCATGGCCTTTGATATGCTTGGGTGTTCGAACTGCCTTCAAGGCTTGGGGGTCTCATCTTTCAACCTCACTGTCTTTGAGTCCATTCTGACTCCTAGTGGCCCGATAGAACAGAACCATCCTGGGGGTTCTAAGGCTATAAATCTTTTTTTTTTTTTTTTAAGGTAAAACAGTAATTTATTGAGACCTCCCCTCTCTGTCCTCCCAGGCTCCAGGTCACTTTTGCCACGTGTAGATCTTGTGTGCCTGCCCCGGGGAGATGGAGGGCGGCAGTTGGGCAGCACACTGCTCGATGAGGTTCACAAGGCTGCTGAAGCTGGCTTCCCCGTATTGACCGTGGCCGGCAGCTCCATCTCTTCGTTTATTGCCTTCACCCGCCCCACCTTCACTGCAATTCTTCCGCAGGACCCAGCACTAGCCCGGAGAGCCCGCTGCAGGCACTGAACCACCAGCCAGCTGCATTTGATGTCCTGGATGTCAGTGCTAACGTTGCCTATCCCACGGGTGGTCACCAAGAAGTCCGGGTAATCCCCCTACATCTGAAAGAGCTCGCCCGTCTCCAGCAGGATCCTCTTGGCATTGGCCTGTTCCTTCTCCCCATCAGTGCCCACCATGGACATGGCAGCAGCAACAGGAGGCAAAAGGAGCAGAACACGATCTTGTACTTGACAGTGGATTTGTACCTCTTTTCAGAAAATCTACCAGCATCCATGTTGCCTGGGGAATGGGGAGGAGAACAGGCATGAGGTCCAGGGCCTGTCCCACCTCAGTCTGATGGGAACCCTCCAGGGAGAGCTGGAGCAGCTTCAGGTAACAGGGCTGCTCCCAGCAGTAGAGCTTCAGCAGGGAGCAGACACAGGATTCCAGCAGCCCGGCATCATTGATGGCTTCCAAACATATGCCTGGCTTCTCATACCAGCAGGGCTGCCCCAGCGGGTGAGGGATGAATCCATGATGTCATCCAGTATCCAGAGGAAAGCTTGGAGCAACTCGACCCACCAGACCACGGTCAGGGCCCACTGCAGACTGTCAGCATCCTGCTTCCTGGGCTCCAGCAGCTCCCGGAACACAGCCAGCACTGCCAAACCTTGGTTGTACTTGTAAGACTGTAAATCTTTATGAGAGCAGCAACCCTCACCTTTCTTCCACAGAGCAGCTGAGAGCTTTGAACCACCGACCTTGTGGTTAGAAGTCCAACACATAACCCACCACGCTACTAGGGTAGTCCTTCCAGCACTGTATCAGACAATATTCTGTTGTGGACCATCAGGTTTTCATTGGCTAAATTTTGGAAATAGATCTCCAGTCTCCTTTTCCTTCTGGAAGCCACTCTGAAACCTGTCTTTCCAACTTCATAGCAACACACAACCCCCCACAACACAACAGACCGACAGATGGGTGGTGAGAGTCCCCATTTCCCCCTGAATTTTCTTTCATTCTTGCAACACGTATTTGTTGAATGCTCCCTCGCCGCCAGGCACCGCTCTAAACTCTGGGGATGGCATGTTAAAGAGAGACACACACGGTCCTTGCCTTCTGAGAGTTCACCACATGAAAGGAGACACAGAACATAAACACAGAGATAGACCAGCGGTTCTCAACCTGTGGGTCACGACCCCTTTGGGGGTCAAATGACCCTTTCACAGGGGCCGCCCAATTCATAACAGTAGCAAAATTACAGTGATGAAGTAGCAACAAAAATAATGTTATGGTTGGGGGTCACCACCACATGAGGACCTATATGAAAGGGTGGCGGCTTTAGGAAGGTTGAGAACCACTGGTCTACAATGTCATGGTAAGCAGGAACCAGTCTTCTCAGAAGCGTTAGGTGGCATAATAGAGCAGGGTGAGCGAGCAGAGAATGGTGGGAGAGGGGTGCAATTTTAGACAGAAGACCGAACATTTGAACTGGATGAGGTGGGTGTGGTGTTCCACACAGAGGGGAGGAGCCAGTGTGAAAGGTAGGAAGTGGCACCTTAGAAGCACACCCAGAAGGCGAGGCTTCCAGAATAAGGAACATGGAGAGGACGCAGAGATGAGGCTAGAGCCTCAGCTCAGTCTGATGCTGGAGGGCCATCCCTGTTAAGAATTTGGGATTTTAACAGAATCCAATGGAGAGTCTTGAACAGGAAATTAACTAAATCTACTTCCTGTTTTAAATAGGTCGCTCTGTGTGCAACAGGAAGAATAGGCTGTAGGTGTAAGTGCTGACCAGCCCACTGGGAGGCTATTGCCCTGGGGCAGTTAAACCTGTGGGAATCAAAACGCACAGGGCTGCCGTGGTTCCTTCAGCCTTTGACAGGGTGCCGGTGGACCATTTTTCTATCACTCATTTTGTTGTTGGTTCAACTTTTATTGTGAACTGGGTGGCTTATGGAGGAAATGAGGATTCCATTCAACAATTCATACACAGCTTGTTTCGTGTCATTGACTGCAATCCCCCAAATGTACCATCACTTATCCCACTTCCTCCGTTTCCTATTCCGCACCCCCTCCTTTCCTCGCTCTCCTGAACCCTGTCCTCGGGTCACTGCTGCTCTTGCCACACGGAGCAGTGGATTGCACACCTCCCTGGGGCTTTTGCTCCCTTTGTGCTCCTATCCATAGTTGGGTTGAAATTGACCGTGGGGGAGAGTTCAATTCCAGACCTGCGGTGTGATGAAGGGCCATAGGTTCAGGGCTTCCATGAGTCCCTACCAATCAATAAGCCTGATTGTTTTTCCAGCTAGTTTGTTTTATTGACACGCACAGCTCAGGCCTTGACCGTCCTTGCGCAGTGGGCACAGCCGCTACTCCCGCCGCTGCTTCCTGGCCTTCGGGTTCTCCTCGTGCTAGTTGACCGTGCTAGTTGACCGGCAGCATGGGACCTGCGTTTCCTTGGGCCACAGACCCGGGGGCTTGTACATCTTACCCTGGTAGAACCTCCTGAGGCTCTCCTGAGTCTGGTTGGTTGATGACGGGGAGAACTCGAGTCATGGATTTGCGGACAACTCGGGTTTGGGAGAACTTGGACCCCACACCGCCTCGCAGCTGTGACAACTCCCCCTGCAGATAGTCCGCTGTGTAGCACCTCTTCCTTCTTGCCGCGAAGGTCCCGGGCCTTGATCTCGGTCATGGCTGAGCTTTAGAATCCTGCCGCCGCATGGTCCGAGACCAAGGGGGAAAGCAGCCCGATTGTAGCATGATTTTGAGTTTGTTCTAGGGTTTTCTCCCGCTCTATCCAGGGCCCGCGAATGCCTTTCGGAGCAGATGGCCGGGCGGCCAGGCACACGTAGTTCTTCTGGTCACAGGGTCTCGGAGGTGGGTGTTCATCTGGTCCATTAGGACTTTGGATTAATTGTTTGCAGGCACCTTTGATTTTCTTCATTCTTCTTCGTTCTGGGTGAAGAGAAATCAGTATTTGTACCTTAGAGGACTGTTAACGGACTTTTAAGACCACCCCCTGGTACTCATCAAAGCAGGATGAAGAAGTTTGCCTTCGTGGGCAATGTTGTGCCAGTTGACTGATCTATCACTCATTTTAGTAGGTGATATTTTTGTTTTCCTTCTCTGACAGGTTTCCACCTCACCTAGGTTCCAGCTTTCATAGGTTTCACAGGTTTTCATATTCAGTCAATGAATTTCACAAAATACCTTCTATTTACAGTGAAATGCAAAGAGGAATAAGATAGGTCTCTTCCTTCAAAGAGCTTTCCGTCGAGTTGGGGTAATAAGATGGACACACCTCTTGTGTGTCAAATGGAAGCCAATTTTCTCTGTAAACTTTCACCTAAGTAACAATAGTTGGGAGAGAGGGGGGAGGGCAGACACACCTCAGTAAGGAAGTGAATAATTGCTAAGCGATGTTGGCAAGAACAATGATGATGATGATGTCGGCAGTAACCAAACAAGCATCCATTGAGACAATCAGCTTTGGTTAAGAGCACACATAAGAGCTAGAGCCAGGCCTCCTGGGTTCATAATCCTGTACGATCATTTACTCGCTATGTGACTTTGGTCCCCTTTGTGCATCCGTTTTCTCCTCTGTAGAATGGATCTCATAATAGGACCCACTTCCTGGGACTGATTTAAGGAATGGATGTGTTACTGTTATATAGAAAGTGCTTCGATCAGTGCCGAGCACAAGTGGTAGTCGTTATTATCTTTATTACTTCAGTTTTCCAGATGTGATGTGATAATGACCTAAACAAGTATCAGTTGTGGAAATGGAATACAATATTTGTGACAGATGAACTTGTAAGACTTGGTGACAAAAAGATGGTTAATGAGCTATATGAAGGGTTCAGAATAGATGTTCTCTGATAGAATGATTAGGAATATGGTTTTGTTTGTTTTAAAAGAAAGCCATCTTGAGAGACAGGGAGCTTGGTTTGAGGCATGCTGAGTTTGAAGTGAATGTACCCAGCAGGGAAGTAGAGGCACCAGACTGGAGCTCAGGAAAGAGATCAAGGATATCCACAGAGATTCGTAATCCCTGCCTATGAAGTCTGGTAGTTACATAACCTGGTGTCAATGTGGGACTTGAGAGGATTAAGAGTGAAGGGGTGGAGTCTAGTCTGTCAATCGGGTTATAGCCAATGAGGCCTCTGTGTGGGCATGGCCTTCTCCTGAGAATTCTGGGAATTCCTGTATTTCCTCCTTGAAGGGGGGACTCTCTCTTTCTCTCTCTCTCTCTCTCTCTCTGCTCACTCCTTGGGAGACACTCTACTGATGAGACACATGGAACTATGCTAGCGCCCTGACCTGGAGAAGCTACATGGAGACTCCTGCCAGCACTAAGATGCTTCTACCTGAATTAAGAAGACTTTCCACCCACTGGTCTTGATATTTCTGCATTCGGCATCATTGCATGTATTTCGTGAGTCTGAAGAGGACTTTATAGATTGGTATCAGACAGATGGCTAATATCAATCTTATGGACTTGATCTGGACTGGGCTAAGAAGTTTTCTCAATATTCAACTGCTCTTGTATATAAACCTCTTTCTTATACACATATGTGTGTTTATGAATTTGTTTCTCTAGTCTACCTGGACAAAACACAGACTCTAGGAGCCCTAGTGGTGGGATGGTTATGGGTTGGGCTTTGATCTAAAAGGTCAGCAGTTCAAAAGTACTGTCTGCTCCGGAGGAGGAAGACACGGCTTTCTACTCCCGTAAAGAGTGGCAGTCCTGGAAACCCACAGGGTTTAGTTCACTGTGAGTTGGTCTCAACCTGATGGCTGTGCGTTTTCTCCTGATTTCCCTGTGAAGTCTAACTTCGTGACATCCAGCTGACTGAGATCACTGAGAGCACTGGCTGGAAGAAGGATGCTAGGAATGCCATTTTCAGAGGCCTGTCCATAGCTTTGGATTAAGAAAGGAGCTAGATTTAGAGAGGGAATCAGAAAGTCAGAAAGAGAAGCAAATCATTTTAGCAAGAATACTAAGAGGGACAGAGTACTTCCTGTCAAATGTCACCAAGTCATGAAGGACAGCGGAGAGAGCCTTTGCGTGAGAAATCACGAAGTCAGTGATGGGCTTGTTAAAGGCTTGCAGAAACGCAGTTTACACTGAGCACCAGGGATATTGTTCTGTGCTGCCCAGGTTCCCCTTGCAGGAGTCAAGACTCAACACACCCAGGGAAGGTTGTTGGCTGACAGTTCTCAGCTGCCTTGGCTGAAGCAGACCACATTGCCCAGGGTATGACCCCTTTCTGGGCAGCTGGCATCAATGACTACTTGATCTGGGATAGTTCTGGATGTCTAGCCCTTCTCCCCAAAGTCAGGACTCCTCAGACCATTCCTAGGCTCCCTACAGGGTCAGGGGAGGCCACTGTTGTGATAGCATTATAGCTCAACCTCCACCCTTGACCAATCCTGTCCTGTCTCCTTCCCTCCATGAACTTCCTGCCGGCTAATCTCCTCCTCGATGTCTGTTTCCCAGAGGACTGAACAGCCACCATGCATGATCATGAAAGTCAATATCAATGAAAATGAGAACACCAGGAAAGAGTCTGACACAAATAGCATGGAAATACTGTTCTTTAACAAATGCATGAAGATCATTTCTTTACGGAGAGAAATTCTAAAATGTAGAGGAGGCAAATCTCAAGACAGTTAGCAGGCTCGCGCTCCTCTCCCAGACTCCAGGTCCATCGACTTGAAAAGACGAGCTCTTGCCCTTTGCCTTCGGTGAGAATAGAGTGCTGGGTTTCCCTAACCCGATTAATGGTGCTGTCACGGGTGCAGCCTCACAAGCTCCCTTAATCTCCGCACTCTTGTCACTTTGCTGCCATCTGGAGAGAGGATTAATTTCATCTGTTCTGTCAAGAGATTAATGTAGTCCATCGCCTTCCAGCACACCACACCGAGGAATGGCACCACCGAACCCATCGGCACTCTCCTGCGTCACTTCGCTGCCCTTCCTCCACCATCAGGAGCACAGTGGTCTCCCCAAGACAACCATGTTCTCTCCATGGCTGCACGTGGCAGGTGATGTGTCAACTTGGTTGACCTTCAATAGTTGGCAGGAAGGCCTCCCTCATAATGTGACCTGCCTCAAACCTCAAAGCTATCAAGTCGATGCTGACCCATAGTGACCCTGTGGACAGGGCAGAACTGTCCCTGTGGGTTTCCAAGGCTGAAAATCTTTACAGGAGTAGAAAGTCTCACCTTTCTCCC
Source organism: Echinops telfairi (assembly GCF_000313985.2). Classification (NCBI taxonomy): domain Eukaryota; kingdom Metazoa; phylum Chordata; class Mammalia; order Afrosoricida; family Tenrecidae; genus Echinops; species Echinops telfairi. The sequence continues at coordinate 83,251,341 of NW_022103920.1, forward strand.
AAGAAGCAGCTGGTGGTTTCAAACTGCTGACCTTGTGGTTAGCAAACCATTGTGTAACCACCACACCATCAGGGCTTCTCATGGCCTAATACAATAGACACAACACAACTCCTCATTCAGGTTATAGCCTGATGATGTCTCTTTGGGAGTGTGGCCTGCTTCCTATAAACAAGTAGATGTTATGGAGAATTCCCTTCCTGCTGGCCTGGATCCTGTGTCTGGCATTTGGGGATATGGACAGTGGCCTACCATGTAGCCTATTGACCCTAGGGCAGCCTGCCGATTTTGATGCAACAGACTTTGCCTCTACTGGCCTGTGGTCTTTCCTCCTCCTAGTTTGTCCTCCAGCTTCCTGGTTCACTTGCTGGCAGCGATGTCAATTGGAAGGGCCTCCAGCTTAGAATCTGACTCACAGCCTTGAATCAGGCTGGGCTGCCCACTCTCGGGCTGTGGGGGCCACTCTCATGACATACATTTTCTTGCTTGGTATAGATTTCTTTCTCACATACACACAAGCGCCACTGGTTTTGTTTTTCTAGAACACCCAGCCTAACCCACTGGGGTAGCATGAGCAAGGTACAAAAGCCACTCCCCTCGCTTCCAAGAAAGGAAAAACTTGAAAGATCCTACGAGACTGATGATAGAAGGTCTTGCAAAGTGTTGAGATTTTTTCCTATTGGACTTTCTTTCTAGCCCTGCTGGAGCTGAGAGAACTTTTCTTAAGCCCAGTGAGTCCCGGGTAAAACTGTTGTGGTAGTTATGTGTCAATTTGAGAGGATTATGAGTGAAGGGGTGGAGTCTAGTCTGTCAATCAGATTATAGCCAATGAGGCCTCTGTGTGGACATGGCCTTCTGAGAATTCTGGGAAATCTGGTATTTCCTCCTTGGAGATGGGAAACTCTGCTCACACCCTGGGAGACATAGCAGCTGACAAGACACACGGACCCACCCTGATGCAGAGACCCCTGCCAGTGCTGAGATGTTTCCAGTGACACTGGATCCAAGGACTTTCTATCCACTGGCCTGTGATCTTCTACATTCAGCGTCATTGCATGTGTTTCGTGAGTCTGAAGAGGAATTTATAGACTGGTATCAGACATATGAGCTAATATCTGACTTATGGACTTAATTTGGACTAACTTGGGATGTTTTCTCAATGTTCAATTGCTCTTGTATATAAATCTTTCTTATACACATTAGTGTGTCCATGGATTTGTTTCTCTAGTCTACCCAGACTGACACAACTGTAAAGAGGGAAACTCTACTTTTTATGTAACAGAACAGGCTTCCATATGCTCGTACACCTGGTTACACCACCTGACTCTCAACTACTTGGAAAGGTGGGGATCATGACTTTGTATTTACAATCTATATCAGGGTTCTCTATAGAAAGAGATGCTAGAGAGAAAGATTTTTAAGGAATTGACTCATGTGATGGCGGGGACTTGAAAGTCCAAAATCAATAGGGTAGGCTAGCAGGCTGGAAATTCAGCCAGGATTTCTTTGGTAATTTTGTTGCAGAATTCCTTCTCCAGGCCGTCACCTGATTGGATTTAAACTCAGTCTTGGAGTTTAAAATTCTGAGCACAGAGTTTAGGAAAGGCAATGGTTACAGGGAATTAAGCTTCCATTGACCTCTTTCTGACCATTTACCAGCAAAGTACATTAGCTCTGATCCTGGGCAAAGTGCTTTAGAGAGTCAATTACAGCTACGCACATTGCCAGTCCAGGGAGGGGCAAGTCTCTGTCTCGGAGACTTGCCTAGGCGAGTCCCTGGGGGAAATTGGGGTCCTGGGGCTGCATTGTCATGAGTCACTCCCTGACTGCATTGGATGGAAGGCACTGAACCAATTTTGTAAGCTCTTCCGTCTAGCATGATGTTCGTCCCCAACCACGGTCCTTTCCCGCTTCTGTGTCCTCGCAGTTTTGATGTATGGAGCTGCCACCAATCACGCTTTGTGATCATTTCCTTCTGCAAATCCTTGGACGCCAGGACGGGGCTCCCTCATCTGGACAAACTGTCTTTGTCTTTGCCTTATCTTTGTCCTGTTGTTGTGAGGGGCCATCGAGTTGGCGCCCCGTGCACAGTAGAATGAAACACCGCATGGTCATGAGCATCCTCACAATGGTTCCAATGCCTGAGCCCATGGATGCAGTCACTGTGTCAATCCATCACATCAAGGGCCTTCCTCTTCCTCACCACCTCTCCACCTTACCAAACTTGCTGTCCTTCTCTGGGGACTGGCATCTTCTGACCATATGTCCAAAGTATGTATCACAAAGTCTTGCCATCCTTGCCTCTACAGAGCACTCTGGTCTTACTTCTTCCGATACAGATCGACTTGTGTCCTTTTAGTAGTCCAAAGTACCTTCAATAATCTTCTCCAGCACCACGATTCAAAGGTGCAGATTCTTCTACGGTCTTCCTGATTCAATGTCCCGCTTGCACAGGCATAGGACACAATGGACAATACCATGCTTGCATCTTAGTCCTCAGAGTAGCATCCTTGCTCTTCAAAATGCCAAAGAGGTCTTGTGCAGCAGAGTTACCTAATGCAATACATCTTTTCATCTCTTGACTGCTGCTTCCATGAGCATTGATTGTGGATCCAAGTATGACAAAATCCTTGAAAACTTCGACTTTTCTCCATTTATCATGATGTTACCTGTTGGTCCACTTGTGAGGATGTTAGTCTTCTTACATGGAGTTGTAATCCACACTGAGGCCACAATCCTTAATCTTCATCAGCAAGTGCTTCAAGTCCTCCTCATTTTAAGCAAGCAAGGCTGAGTCTCAGGTTGTTATTAGGCCTTCCTCCAATCCTGATTACATACTCTTCTTCATGTGATCCAGCTTCCCTGATTATGTGCTCAGCATACAGACTGAACACGTATGGTCAGAGACTACAACCCGTGATGCACACACCTTTCCTGGTTTTAAACCATGCAATTTGTTCTTCTTCTGTTCCCACAACTCCTTGATCCATGTACTAGTTCCAAATGAGCAAAACGGTAATCAGAGCTCCCATCCATCTCCAGGTTATCCACAGATTATTATGACCCACAGAGTAGAATGCCTTTACACGGTCAAAGAAACACAAGTAAACATCTTTCTGGTAGTCTCTGCTTTGAGACAAGATCCATCTGATGTCAGCAATGATATTGCTGGTTCTACATCCTCTTCTGAATCTGGCCTGAACTTCTGACAGTTCTCTGTCAATGTGTTCCTGTAGTATCCTGTTTATGGCTTAATAAATGTATCTCTAAGATGTATAAATGTATCTCGTTCATCCCCTACAATGTCACCTACATCTCATTCTCACTGCCATTGAGTCAGTGCCGACTCAGAGTAGCCCAATTGGACAGGGTAGAACGACCCCAGTGGGTTTCCCAGACGGTAACTCTTTATGGGAGTAGAAAGCCCTGTCTTTCTCCCAAAGTGGCTGCTGGTTTCAAACTGCTGACCTTGCAGTTAGTAGCCCAATGAGTAATCACTACAACACCAACAACACAGCAAGGGTAACCTCCTTTACTTAAAGTCAGCTCATTATAATCTACACATTATAATCTACACAATACTCTCATTGCACCGAGCCCAGTGTCTGACCAAACAGCTAAGCACCATAGCCTTCCTAAGTTGACACATAAATTCACTATCACTGAATACTTAATATGGTACCTAAACACACGGTAAGTGTTCATTGCATGGATGACTGAAATAAAATCATATGTAAATAGATCATAAAAATAGCTTGCTCCATGTAAACACTGAGTATATCAGACACTTCTGCCTACCATCTCAGTACATGGCTGCCCTTATAGTTCCCTCTGAGGAGCCCTGCTGACATAGTGGTTGAGTAGGGCTGCATTTCACAAGGTCGGCAGTTCAAACCCACCAGACTGCTCTGAGGGAGAAAGACAGGGCTTTCTACTCCCATAAACAGTTACAGTCTAGGAAGCTCACAGGGGCAGTGCTACCCTGTCCTAAAGGGTCACTATGAGTCGGCATCGCCTCAAAGGCAGTGAGTGAGCTATAGCTCCCTTAAGGGCAGTGGTGGGGTGGTTCAGGAGAAGAACTCTTGTCTTCCATGCAGGAGATTCAGGTTGGATTCCCAACCTCTCTAGCTCATGCACAGCCACCACCCACCAGACAGTGGAGGCACGTGTCGCTATGGTGCGGGACAGGTTTGGTGGGGGGTGTCTAATCTAAGAGTAGAGATAAAGGAGTGGCATTCGACTTCCACAAAGCAGTCAATATGAACAATGGTCCAATCCACAGCTGGTCACGGGGATGGCCCCGGACCACACCGGGCTTTGTTCTGCTGTGCATGGGGCTCCTATGAGTTGGGTGTGTGGGGGGGTGGGGGGTGACTCAGTGGCAGCTAAAAGCAACCACAACAAGACTTACTTAATGACCCAGTTGTCCAAGATATAGGTATTTAACAAAAGCTCTTTGAACTGCATTTGGCCTACCAAAGACACAAGTATAGATGTGTCCTTGGGCCAATAACCCTAAGTTTAAGAGTTGCTTGTTTGTTAATCATTCAATAACTTTTTATTTATATTTTGAGGCAGTGTTGCTTCATGGTGGAGAGACATGGATGAATGACCCAGGCTTACGTATCTTTCTTAACCCCTCTTAGTCTTAGTTTCCATCTACATAAAATGTAGATCTTTGGTAGTGCACTCTACATCAATCAGGTTCCAATCAGAAAAGAAGAAACCACCATAGGCATTTAAAAAAGAAGGCATTTAATATATTGGTCCGGCCCAGAGGAAAAAAGAATGATGAAAACAGTTAGTGAATCATACAAACATCCGTCTCTACAACCCTGAGACCAGAAGAACTAGGTGGTGCCCAGCTACTGCAAGAAACACTCTGAAAAGGACCACATTAGAGGATCCTGGACAGTGTGGGAGAAAAATGTGGGTCAAAACTCAAAGGCCAAGTTGACTTGTCAGACAAAGACTGGCCGTACCCCCAAGACTATGACCCTTCAGGTCTAGAAATGAACTCACCCCCATAGCTCAATTTTTAACCAGACGGTAGGTCTAAAAGTGGACCAATAACCCCCATGAGGTACACACTTAAAACAATCATCCATTTGAAACCAAAAGGGCAATATTTATTCCAGAACAAAGTTCACAGAGGTTAGGAAAAAGGGAGGGATGGAACAGGAAACACAGGGAAGGAGTGGGAGAAGAGATGTTATATTGAGGCAATTGCACTGGACAATGAATGAAAGTGTGTATGAATTGTTGAATGGAAAGCTGATGACTCACTTCACTCAATTCACAATAAAAGTGTGTGCATGTGTGTGTTTATATATGTCTTCATATCTATATATGAAGAGGGAAAGACATATATATATATGAAGAAGCCAAGTGAGATGGTGAAGCACCCCAGTGACTATCCACATCAGCAAGGCACTACCATCTCTAGGGTTCGAGAAGGAACCCGAGCAGGTACTCGTGGGAGCTGGAGCCACAGAGGAGCCACAGGTGCTGCCAGAGGCACCATGTCGGGAAAGAAGGGCGGCCTACTCCACTTCTTTCTTCCATCCCTTCCGTCAAGAGAGCCAGCTCTGGGGACCATTTGTCCTCTCAGCTTTCGAAGCGATCATGTCAGTTGAGATGATCAGGCATCTTGGAGCACTTTAATTAGGGGGAAAGACACCAAAACCCTATCATCTGTACTTTCTAGAGCAGGGGTCGACAACCTTTTGAGACAGAAGAGCCCGCCCTGTTCCTCACAACAATCTAAACATTATTCAAGAGCCACAAATAGATGTTTACAAATGAATGAAATCACTGTTATGTAAAAATGAAACTATGATAGTTTTAAATTCCATTTTACTTCAGAGCCACACATAGGTGCTGAATGAGCTACGTGGCCAGAAAGCCATGGTTTGCCAACCCCTGTTCTACAGGTTAGGTGAATAAAGTCACTGAGAACTATAAACTCATCTTTCAGGAACATGAATGAAAATCGCCTTTTCTACAGAGAAATAAAAGGGGGAGATGGAATGAGGGCCCCACACCTGAGCTGAATGAATGCCCTCCTTCCTGCTCGAAGCTTGACACACGGAAGACTCGGGAGTGGCACTAGGTCGAAGATAATGGACCGACAGCCATTCTCAAAGCCCATCAAAAGGGAAAGAAAGAAAGAAGAAAAAAAACTTCCCAAAAGGAGGTTCTTGTATACAACACATTGACATTGTTTCCTCATTCTATCTTTCTGGTCCTCAGTATAAATTATGCCACCGCTCCATTAGTTAGGCACACAGTTCTGCCAAGCCATAATGACAATTGCCTTCCCAGCCCCAGCCTTCTGTGCCATGGAGCTGTCTGGAGTTTCCTCTCCAAATGGTAATGGCCCTCTTTGCTTTCTTTAGGCTCGGGTGGTACAGGATGGATGCCCTTCTAGGAAAGCTTATGCATTTCAGATGGCAGAGCAAACGTGATTTATACAGGGAATAACTCCTGAGTCTGTCAAAGACCCGGCAGAATCTTTCTGGGAAAACTAATTGCAGCCAGTTCCTGCCACAGCTCGGAGATGAACGATCAGCGTCTCTGGCCACCATCCTAAGAGACAAGCTGCAGCCTGGAGAGAGGAAACCGGATTCCGCAGCCGCAGCATTGAGACAAGCCTGAGAATGCGGAGTTGCTCGTGAGCCAATTAGTGAGCCTTCCACACCCCCTCTTATCAACGCTCACCATTTTCCTTTCATCTGTACAAAGCCATAGCACCTTTCTAATCCAAACCATTGCAGATACACACAGAAAGCACTGGTCTCCTACCCCCAGGCTAGCGCAGCTGCTGTGAATGGCAGGCCTGCGGGGTCCTGGGGTTCTCTCACTTCCACGGAGTCGATTCCAACCCGGTGAGCCAATGGGACAGAGGTTTCCTGGGCTTTCCCAGGCTGTCAATATTTACGAAAGCAGGCTGTCTGCTCAGTCTCCTGAGGAGTGAGATGGTGGGTTTGAACCACTGTCCTTTGGTTAATAGCCCACTGTTATGAGGCTTCCTCACCCCCCACTATCATGACCCCAGTCCTGCCTTCCACTTCGGGCTAGATCGGAGCCTGTACACTGGTACAGATAAGAACTCACACCACATGGCATCCAGGTCAGATACCCCTCAGGAACAGAAATGGGAGTAGCAATACCAGGAAGGTAGGGGTAAGGTGGGGAGAGGAGGGGAAGAAGCGGGAGTCAGTCACAATGATCGATAGATAACCACATACACAGACACCCCAAGGGAGACGAACAACAGAAACCATGGGGGGAGGTATAAAATATGAAAATAATAATTTATAATTTATCAAGGGGTCATGAGGATGGGAGGGCAAGGGAAGGGAGGGAAAAAAGAGGAGCTGATACCAAGGGCTCAAATATAAAGTAAATGTTTAGAAAATGCTGATGGCAACATAAGTACAAATATGCTTGACACATTGATGTATGGATTATTATAAGAGCCCCCAACAAAATTATCTTTAAAAAGAAAGAAAGAACTATCAGCCACTCCGCAGGAGAAAGATGAAGCTTTCTACTCCCATGAAGAGTCAGTCTCAGAGCCTTCCTCTGCCCAGAAGGAGGGCTCTATGTCTATGAGGCAAAATGGATCCAGTGGCAGTGAGAATTTGATAGATTAGGAAAGGTGACCCTGTGCGACATAGTAGAACCCACTGTGGGTTTCCGAAACGGAAACGCTTTATGGGAGGGAGTAGAAAGCTTCATCTTTCTAACCTCACTGCTAGCGGCCCAATGTGTATGCCCAGGACCCCACCAGGGATCCTTCCTACCCGGGGGGTTCTACATACCAGAAACCGACGGCAGTAGCCATTGTACAAGACGACTTGATGTGATTGAACTATGATGGAATGTTATGATATGATGTAAGAGCTCCCAAAAGGATAAATATATATATAAGACAACATAATACAATAGATAAATATCAGAAACAGCTTGCCCTGAGTTCAGAGTTGCTCTGGTCACTGAGTGCTCCCCCTCATCCTGGCCTTTGCTCCCCAGCCTGGCCTCCCTGTCGGTCAGCCCAAGAGACGCACTGTCCATGAGCGCTCAGGAAAGCAGCCCATCCTCCCTACACGAAGCTGTTAGCAGCGGTTCTCAACCTGTGGGTCCAACCCCTTTGGGGGTCAAACGACCCTTTCACAGGAGTCACCCGATTCATAACAGTAGCAATGATGACAGTGACAGTGATGAAGTAGCAATGGAAATAATTTTATGGTTGGAGGGGTCGCCACCACATGAGGAACTGTCTTAAAGGCCCGTGGCATTACAAAGGTTGAGAACCACTCTGTTAGGAGTTTCGTTGGAGTCTCTGCATGGTCCTCCAGACCGAAAGGGATCAAGTGGGAAGTGATTTCCTCCAGCCCTCAGCCCCACCCCCCACTTCAGGGGACATTTGTCCATGTCTGGAGACACTGGGTTTTCAGAGCTTAGGGTCGGGGATGTTACTGGCATCCAGGGATCCTGCTAGACCCCCTACAATACACAAGATCGGACCCCATAACTAAAAGCGATCCCACCTCAAGGGTCTGCAAGCGCCACAGCTGAGCAACCTTGATCGAGTCTTTGACCAAGGTTGGCAGACACAAGGGTAGAGGTAAGGTGCTCACCCCTCCCCAGCTGGCACAGACCCCACCCACATAGACACTCTACCCGATGCAAGAGCTCTGGGTACAGCCCAAGTTTGCCTGATTCAGCAGATCACACTTTAATCATGTAATTCAATTCTTCCTCCTCTTTTTAAATGTTATTTGGGTCCTTTAATGTAATTTGGCAGGCTATTATAGTTGTTACAGCTGCTAGTTTTGCCCTCAATAAGGATTTCACTTATGACCTCAGCCAGAATAAGATTTAAAGTTTGAGATGATGTAAGTGAATAAGGATTATTAGATTTATTCGTATGGCAATTTAAATAAGAAACTGCCTGGCTTAGAATAAGTGGTAAATGAAAAATGCTAGTGATTTATAGACCTGTCCTTTTCAAAGATTTATATGATGTGTGGGATGATTAAGTAAGAGACAGGCCTGATTATATGAAATATGTAATTTTTGTAAATGCAATATCAGAGGCAAGCTGCTAAAGAGAGCCACAGAGCAATGCCATTTTTGTCACAGGATGATTGTAAACTGGTATGCAGAGTCAGGCACGAATTACCCACGGAGCCCTCGCGCCAGTGCTTCTTGGCTGGACGGGAGCATGTTCATAAGAAAAGTATCTACCTGCAGCCTTCACTCATCTGTCACACCTGCAGAGGCAGGGCAGCTGGTGATTAGAGACCTGAATCACTGCCTGTCCAGCCTGAGCAATTCTCTCAGCCATAAAGGATTGGGCCACCCTGTTCAGGTCCCAGCAAGCCAACAGATGAGATGGAGATTATACATTTGTCACATTTGAGGCACACTTTGGGGGAGATGCTCATGAATCCCAAGTACTGCAATCAGAAAGAGAAAGGCAAGAGGCTGTGATGTAGTTTCCTTTCAGTCTTATGAGTGGGACTCTCATCAAGGCTACGTGAAGCACTGAAACCCATCTCTCATGTTGCCTCCCCGTGGGGGGACACTTGAGGCCAGGTGACTACCTGAGCCTTTGCACTCAAAAAACCCTCACTGCCAGCAAATTGATGCCGACTCATCGTGACCTACAGAACAGGGTGGGACTGCCCCATGAGTTTATGAGACTTTATTTGCAGGAGTAGAAAGCCTCATCTTTCTCCCTTGGAACAGCTGGTGTTTTTGAACCACCGACGTTGTGGTTAGCAATCCAGTGTGTAACCACTAAGTCATCAGGGCTCCTACGAGCCTTTGTACACAATCAAAATCAACCAGGAGATTGCAATGGAGGAAGGAGATGCCCAATTCTCATGGTTTGGAAAGAGTTGGGGACACCTAAGAAAGCTGCTTAGGAAGAAAGGACAAAAGGAAAGAAAAGAAAAAAAACAGTTGCCCGAGGTGCCATGAGAGACCCCGGTAGTATAGACACATTTCTTCCACAGACTGTAAGACTCAGAGGTATAGTGTCTTTATGTGTTTTCTAGAGTTGGTGTGAGTTGCTGACTCACAGTGGCCCAATCGGACAGAGTAGGATTGCCCCTGGGGGTTTCCAAGACTGTAACTCTACTGGAGTCGAAAGCCAACTCTTCCTCCCATCTGAGCAATGTACAAATGTAATGTAGAGGATGAGGCTCAGCAAACAAAATGGAAACCAGAAGGGACCGGGAAACAGTTTGTTCATGAACTTACGGAGGCCTTGGGTCTCTGCTCGACCTCAGGTTCCCGACAGGAGACAGCCATGGTCCTCGGGGAGCTCCAAAGCACTGAGTCAGGGGAGGGTGCAAAGTCTGCAGTGTGAAGAACCCGGTGAGTGCTGGAGGTGGGTTTAGACTCAGCTGGGAGTGGAGTAGCAAGTTTACAAAAACAAAACTTCACAGAAGACAACACATTTAAACTGGTTTTCATGGACCTGGGAGGAAGACAGACTTTTCTGTTCCTGCAAAGATTGACAGTCTCGGAACCCACGGGGCAGTTCTATCCTGTCCCATGGGGTCACTGTGAGTCGGCATCCACTGGATAGCAGTGAGGTTTTTCGGTTGTGTTTCTTAATGGATCTAGAGGAATTTGACAGACAAAGGAGACTCCTTTTCCATCCATATGTAAGAGGAAGCCGGCCCCTGAGACCACTGAGGGAGGGAAGATGTGGACCAGCAGGCATTTGGGGTTGCTATTCTAAACCAAGAGCACAGATGGAGTTAAGCTTTGTGGAGGAAAGAGATAGACGTTTCCTGCTGATCAGGGGACTTCCGGGACTGGCGGGGATCAGATGTCTTCCGTCGCAATTCCAACCTCGTATTGAAATTTAATATCCTTCACAAGACATGTGCAATTTTAATGGCTCATGACAATTATACTATTCTTTCTCTGATGTGACAATATTTATGTCACTTAGTGAGCAAATGTAATACGTGCCAAGTTTCAATGTGCCATGAAGTCTTAGCAGCTAATCAGAACACCCCAATATAGTGATTTGAATAAGATAAGTATTGTTCCTTCATTAAAACTAAATATTTGGGTCTATGATCCTGATGAAACTGATGATTATTTCTGAAAGACTCATGCTGCCCATCTTGATTCAATTTGATGGTATAGAGAAAGACAGGATCTTATTTATGACAAATGAATTGAACAGACATATTATATAAATTAGACATCTATTATATATAATCACAATCTCTTAGCTCTGGGTTTCTATTCATAGCCTCAAAATCTTATGTCCAATTTCTCCCAGGCAAACACAGTCTAAACAAGAAGAACTAGAGCCATCCAAACACGGCTCTCTGCATTCAGAAAGGAGAAATATTTTCCATTGCTACCTGGAGACATTGCCAAAGAGCAAAAGTTATGGATCACGAGGGAGGAGGGTAAATTAAATAATAAGATGCATTTGTTTGTTGGAACTTTACTACTATTCCTGTTTTAAAAGCCCACTTATCTGATAAAAGGAGATCTCAGGTTTACTTCCTAATTACCACACTAACAGACGCCCTAACACTTTGCCGATCAGTTCTGTGAATTGATTAATAAAGCAATCATGGTTGGGGATGCTTTTATATGCCGCTTGATATTGATGCCATCTATAAAAAGAAGGCCAACTGAACACCTGATATCTCCAGGAAAGGCAGGTTCAGAAATTGCAGCCTTAGAAAGATAATGGAATGACCATGACCTCATGTACTTTATGCCAAATAGCAACTGTCAACTCCTGATATCAGTGTTTGACCTCAGAGGCAGGTGACAGTAACCGGAGGCATCCATTCTCTCAAACTCGGTTAAGAAGAGTAGCCCGGGCTGGGAGGAAATGCCCACCAAATGAAGAAGCACACGTGCTCACTGATCTAGAAACAGAGACCAGGATTTGGGCAGAGGCCATTAGGGACTGAGGCGTTCTGGAAGTTTCTTGTTTTCTGTTGAGTACCCACGAGATCTTGGTAGGCGATCTTTTTCTTTAACAGCCGAAAAACCCCATGGAGTAATTCTACTCTGTAGCCCACAGGGTCGCCAGGAGCCGGAACTAATTTGACAGCAACTAACAACGTGTCCCTGATAACCACTGTGAAACTCTGATCTCTATTCAGGTGGCACTTATTTTTAAAAAGCCGATAGGAATCACTTGTGTCAGTGCCAGACACAGTGTTGCACAGCACCCAGTGCCTCGCATCATCAATGACAGCCCTCTGAGGGGGCTATCAAAGGTTGTAACCGGCTAGGGGCTCCAAGGCTCTCTTCGCGCCCACAGAATCAAATCTCCTACAAAAGCACAAGCCCTGGAGATTTGAGTTGTGTGGATGATTGAAAAGGGGAAAGGTGAGACATTGAAAAAAAATGTTTGAGACTTAAAAACAAAGTGTACATTCGTACTATGCCAGATTGATCCAGGCACCGCATAACTGTTCATTAGCTGGCCAACACAAGCACTGAAACCCCATCTGTCATCTGATGGTGGTGTGAGGAGTCTGACTGCAGGTGCAGGCGTGGAAACCAGTGCAGGACAGAACTGTGTGTGTGTGTGTGCACACGTGTGGTGGCAGGGTGGGGGAGGGAGGTGGCAGGGGCAATGACAATGGAAGTAATCCCAATACAAAAGGGAGGTGGAGGCACCCTTCCCCCTTGTCTCCCCAGCACAAAGGACGGTGAAGGGCAGAGAAGACACATTTCCTTATCAATAGAAGAGACCAGATAGGGCCGGGCCCGGAGGGAATGGGTAGGAAAGACCAGATAAATTCACCCTATCCACACATTAGCTAAATAAACTCTTGGGTTTGGGGCCTAGGGACAAGACCACAGCATGAACTCTGGGGGACAGGGGTCCATGTGCTTAGAAAGGGGAGGCATGCAACAGAAAGCCAGCCATTAGCAGAAGCCCCTCCAGAAAGCCAGCCAATGGCAGAAGGTCTTCCATTCGTAGAATAAAAAAGTATTACTCCAGGTCCTATCACACTCTTGGATTAGCTTGGGGCCCTTTGGTGTTTCTCTACACCAAAAAGACCCCCTTCAATAAACCCACTCCATTCAAACCTTTTCTCTGCCTTTGGTCTGCATGTTGCCCCTCCCCTGAATTCTTCCCCCTCCTGAGCATGGCAGGAACCCAGAGAAGGGAGATGCAAAACCTCGAGTCTCCTCCTGGTCACAAGGGGTAGGACAGTCTGCATTTTGATGAGCTGAAATGACGCCAACAATGTCCCCGGTGTGACTAAGGCTACGATGCTGTTTAAAGTCAGCCCTACCCACAAATCAACGTGGAGCCGCCCACTGAAGAGGACCCTGGAAGCGTGCAGTTAAGTGTTGCTAAAATTAAAGTCATTTCATTAATCTCCCATGCCAGGGAGAGGTGGCTATACATCACTTTAGGTTACAGTGACAGCAAGACAATAACATTACATCTCCACAGTGTATCAAATAGCATTTCTCTCAATTAATTTGCTATCCGACTCCCTCCGCGACATGCAGCAGCTGCAACAACGAGCTCAAACGCGACAACGATTGTGAGGACGGCACAGTTGTGTTGCACACAGGGTCACTAGGGTACGAAACCACTCAACACCTAACAACAACAACACAACGAAGACACGACTCTGCTTCAGACTTCTGCAAGACTGGCTTCAAGTACTTATTCAATTTCCTTATTCTAAAGGAAGGGAAGTATGGAAACTTCACTTTAAACGGCATCCCTAAATAACAACCAATTAATATGTGTTTTAAATGCCTGCCTCCTTCAAGGGAGGAGGGCAGGGGGAGAATGAGAGGAGGACTGAGGAGAGAAGAGGAAGGGAGAGGAGGAGGGAGGAAAGAAATGGCTTCATTCGCGCATCATACAATTCAATATGTGAGTATATTAAAGAGAGTTGCGCATTCCTCACCCCAGTCGATTTTAGAACATTTTCTTCGTTCTTATATCCATTATTATTAGCTTCCCCATTTCTGCCAACTGCCCCGGCCATCACCCTAAGAAACTTTTCATCTAGTTGCCTCGATAGATACCCTCCTCCCGAGTTTCATATAAAGAAAATCATCAAGTAAAAACAAATGAAAGCCAGAAATGACATCAGACTAAAACAGAGAAGAATTTCACCCAAAAGATAGCAAAATGTAATAAAAACTAGAACAAGTCTGCGGCAATATTGAATTGTGTGAAATGTGGACCATATGACAATAAGACTTTTTAAAAGGCTATCTCTAAGGATAGAGCGTAAAATGAAAATCAGGATCTACATTCTTCCTAACGGGATATTACAGGTAACGTTAAAATTAATATTGTTTCAGTGCAAAGTTGAAATGCGAAGTTGTTCACATTAAATTTTAAAAATTAAAGGATAGAAGTTAAAAATGAACTTAAATAATTAATAAATTAAAATGCCTGTCTACCCGTCACACAAAAAAACAGCTTAAACTTTCAGAATTTGGCTTTTAGGCTACCTTTCATCACGGTAGGAAATTACTGTCCCAAACCATATAAAGCTGAGGGAAACCAAAACTAGGTATTCAGAGAATAAGTGCTATTTCAAAATTTAAATGTTTTTATGAAAGTAACCTGACCAACCAAGTTCCAAATTTCTTCTTCCCATACAAAGGGACTTCCAAATGTTCATGGGAAGATGGAATTATTCAATAATAGGGTATTCCCCCCCACAAATGTTTGAGGCCCCCTCATATCTATCTTCACTAATCACATTCTCTTAAAATCACTCCGCATCTGTTTGGAGCTCTAATTAGAGACCTGGCTCTTATGCGAGGGGGGTGCTGACTCTCCACAGGAGCCTGTCAGTGGGCTTGCCTCGGAAACCAGATCCTTCCCAATTATTTCCAAGCCCAATTTAGAAATAAAAGTTTGAGAGGGGTGGGAAAATAATCCTTTTCAATAAGGCACAGCATTAAACAAATTTCATAATAAAATTGGAGCGGGATCTATTCAGTTGCATGCATTTAAAATTAAAATGAAACTCGGTCATTAAACAGACAGGGGCTTGGGCCGTCTTGTCACTGCGATTACAGCCGAGAAAGCCTCTCCATAGTCCAGATCCACGGT
>NW_022103920.1:83266807-83271302 GCF_000313985.2 Echinops telfairi
GGCGGGCTCTCCCACTGCAGACAAAGGAGAAAGAGCCGGCTCCCCCTCGCGCATGCCCATTGCGGGAGGGATCAGGTGTCCCTGGCTTACGTAGAGCAGAAAGCCCAGAAGGGTGTGTGTCGCCAGTCTTGGTTTAACGCTGCTTGGCAACTCACTAGCTGTGTGGTTTGGGGGAAATCCCATCATCTTTCCCTGCCTCAGTTTCCTCATCTGCAAGATGAGGACGTCACCTTACTGTAAGGACTAAAGAGAGTGCACCTGGATAGAGCTTGTTGGTAGGTGGTCCTTAAAGGACATTTGTTCTTATCATTAACCATCACAGCCCTTATCATTACTCCAGAATCTATAAGCAATATGACCATGGCAACATGACGGTCCTTAATCTGGCTATGTACAAAACGAAATTGAGAGCATGCCTTTTCACCGGCTGCCATCTATCTGGTAGACTTAGGCTCAGGCCACCCCCACGTGTGTCAGGGTTTTCAACTTGCCTGATTTTCCAGAAGTTGACCAACAAGCCTTTCGATGGATTTGAACTTCCAACCTTTGGCTGGCAACCCAGCCGGTGCACTGTTTGCAGCACCCATGACACTTTTAGACATGCCGGCTGTCTGAAAATGAAGTTCTGTCGCTGAGTTGCCTGCTCACGTGTTTTATCTTGACTGTGTATTGATGACGTCCTTCCTCTGTTCAGATAAGCACAGAGAGTCAGCTGCGTGGGTGTGGTACAGGGGCACAGGGGCGTGACTAGCCCCACCAAATGGCTAGCAGCGAGAAGTCTGTATCGAGAGCACTGGACTCAGAATCATCCCAAATTTCATTGTTAGGCTGAACACCCTGAATTCATCAATCCATCCAAGTTCCCATCTCCAAGGCAGACTCCCCAAAAAGCTAAAAATAATACCTCCCACACACCACCAGTGTGAAATGTTCAGATTTTGAGGAGTTTCAAACTTCATGTGTCAAAGATGTTATAGGCCACTTCTTAAAGCCAAACTGGACACTGAAGGGGGAAAGGGGGGGGAAGGCAAGCATTCATTAACCAGGATTTCTTTTTGAAATCAGCATGGTACAGGATGGTACAAAAAAATATCAGATTAACTGACTTTGGGGGGGGTGGGGGAGGGGGCCGGGGGAATCTTCCCTGAAAGGTATATTTATGGAATTATGAGTACCTAGCTACAAAATGGAATCTGATTCACAAGTGTTTCTGGGGACGGGGAGGACCAAGGAAGTGCTTGATTCAGCTGTGCATGGAGTCACCATGAGTGTAGGTCAGCTGGCAACATCTACAGAAGACCTGGTCTGCAGACAGCAATCTAATGAAATACACAATGGTGTATTCATTTGTTGATTTCTCCCAGTCTCTCTCTCTCTCTCTCTCTCTCTCTCTCTCTCACACACACACACACACACACACACACACAGTAACTATGGATGGGTCTTTGTACTCTCTTAAAGAGTTATAGCCTAGGAAACTCAGAGGGGCCATTCCACCCTGTCCTACAGGGTCACGATGAGTAGGCATTGACTCAATGGCAGTGAGTTTGGTTTGGTTTGGTTTGGTTTATTGGCGAAGGTAGCTGTTTTCTAGGAGAATTCTACCTCCGTGAGGATAATGGTGAGGCATGCCTTCTTGTCTTGCTACTCCTTAAACAAACCAAGGCAACGGCCACCCCTTTGCCATCACATCTATTCCAACCCAAGGCCACCCCATCCGTTACCAAGGAGAACTGCTCCCCAGTAGCGTTTTCTCGGGGGTCATCTGGGCAGCAAGGGGATTGCCAGGCTTTTCTTCTGTGCCCCCGCTGGTTTGAACCAGCACTTGGCTAATTTTCAGTTAGCAGTCAAGCGTGAGCTGTTTGTGTCACCCAGGGCCCCTACACCTTAAATAAAAATCCCTCACTGGCAAGTTGGTTCTGGCTCCTAACCACCCTGCCGGACACAGAGGATCTGTCCCACAGGGTTCCCAAGACTGTAAGAAGCATCACAGATACAGGGAAGCTCAGGCTATACAAAATACCCAGGACACTGGGTTACGTTCAGATGTTCACACAGTCTCCACTGCACATGGTACTGAAGAACCAAAGGTCTCTTCTTCAACCACCCGGCTGGTGCAACATCTCCCTGCAGGCTGGACGGCCACAGAAGTGAGCACTGGGAGTACTTGTTACCTCTGGGGAAATGTGAGTGCATGGACCATGGAAGTCAGTCACCTGTTCCTGCCTCCAGCCCCTGAGCTCATCAATCAGTGCGAGTTCTGAACGGTGTTTGCCATGCCAGCCTCTCTGGCTATTACAGGGGATGGTTCTCATGACCCATTCCCCATAGCGCTGTTCACACAGCCTCTCCCTGCCATGTCCCAAATGCACACATTCCTCTTCTCAGTCTAAATGCTTCAGCTTGGCCTGTCCTCAGGAGCCCTGGTGAAATCGTGGTTACACGTTGGGCTGCTAGCCACAGGTAAGTAATTTGAAACTAGTCACTGCACAGGGGAAAGATGGGGTTTTCTACCCCTGTAAAGAGTCGTGGCAACCCACAGAGGAAGTTCTGCCCTGTCCTGTAGGGTGATTAGGAGTCAGAACCAACCCAATGGCAGTGAGTTTGAGTCTTGTCTTTGAACTACCAGTACAGAAGCCTTACGACACAAATACAGTATTGTCATTACACAGAGTTTTCGAGACTGTGTCTCTTGAAGCATCTCTGGGTGGGTTCAAACCACCAAACTTCTGGCTAGTAGTTGAGTGCAGAATGATCTGGGCCGTCCGGAGAAGCGATGCATTGCATGAGGGCGATGGTTAACAGCACTTGGTGAGCACCAGTTGTGTGAGGTTATAAGAAATTCAGGAAGGAGAGGAAGGAAGCGTGCCTAGTGAAAGGTGGTCTCAGTGGAGGGTCCCAGGAGAGGCTCGAAGCAACCCTTGAGAATACAGAGCAGGCGGGGCTGAGAGAGTAGAGTTGGGTAGGAAAGGGAGGAAGAAGATTTAGGGCAGACAGGAGAGCCCAAGTTTCTCTTCCTGTTAGGCTCCTACTAAAGGGCAGGGGCTGCTAAGTACAAGGAAAGCACTGGGTACCCACCAGCTGCTCCACAGGAGAGTGGAGGCCCTCTGTTCCCATGAAAATGCACAGTCTGAGAAGCCAAGGGGCAGTTCTACTCCCAGATTCAGCATGGGCTTGATGGTAGTGGTTTGGGTAAAGTCCAGAAGGGGGCAATGGTGGTTCAAAGGCAAAATTCTCACCTGCTGTGAGAGACTAGGAGCCCTGGTAGCTAATGATTACAAGTTGATCTGGTAAGGTCACAGTTCGAAACCACCAGCTGCTCCACAGGAGAAAGACGAGGCTTTCTACTCCCAGAAAGAGTTATAGTCTCAGAAACCCACGGGGGCAGTTCTAACCTCTCTTAAAGGGTTACTGTGAGTCAGAATTGACGCAATAGCAGTGAGTTGTTCTTTGGTTGGTTCGTTCCTTTGTTCACTTGTTTGTTATGAGTGATTGACCGGGTTTGATTCCTGATCAATGTACCTCAAGTACAGCCACTATCCATCATAGGATGCTTGTCTGTTGCTACGATGCTGAACAAATTTTAGTGACACTACCTGACCATGAAAGAGTAGGAAGAAAGGCCTGGTGATCTATTTCTGAAAAATCAGGCAAGAAAAACCATCATGCTTCAAAACACCATAGCCTGGAAGATTGGACGGCAGCTCACAACTAAGTCCAGAAGGATCTAGAATAGGCTGGGTAGGCTTCTTGTAGGGATTACACCATTCTTTGATAGCTTGTCCTGTTTTCAGTGATCAGGAGTTGGCAAACTACGGCCCCTGTGTCAAATCCAGTCCTTCACATCGATTGTTTTGTAACTTTACTTGCAAGTGGAGAATGTTTGTTTGGTTTTTGAGTGGTGGGGGAAATGAGAAGATCGATATTGTGTGACAAATGGAATGAAAGGAAATTCCTGTTTCGCTACTTACAAGTAGTTTTATTGAGAACACAGCCATGCCCAATCGTGTGGCAGCTTTGCATGGTTGTCACAGGGACTGTGCGGGTCACGATATCTGACATGTCCACTAGCTGGCCCCTCACAGAGCACGTCAGGGGTCCTTTCTCTAGAGCAGTTAAGAACCTGTGCTTTCACCGGCCTGTGTGATCACGAGGTGTCGATGAGAATAGGTAGCAGACGGTCAAATTAAGCAACCAAATTGATGTGAAGGAGGGTGGATGTAGGGGAGACCCAAAACCCACCTATAGGATAAGTGGACAGCCCCTCACAGAAGGGCCAAAAGGAAGGGATGCTGTACCCAGGGTGTGGTATAGCACTGATGAAACACACAACTATCTTCCAGACCCTTCATATCTCCTCCCCTACTAGCATGGTCCAGTTCTACCTCATTAACCTTGGTAGACTTGCATATGTTCACTGGTAAAATGAAGATCATTCGGTGCATGAAAGCCAACCTAGAAACCCCTGAGGAAAAGTACAGGAGTAACAGGGTGA
>NW_022103920.1:83271547-83279872 GCF_000313985.2 Echinops telfairi
AATCTTTTGAAACTGATGGTGGTAACAAATATACAACACTGCTTGATGTGATTGAACTATGGAATGCTATGATATCTGTAAGAACTCCCAATAAAATGATTATTAGAAAAAGAAAGAATCTGTGCTTCGTGGCCTGAGTGTGTACAGTGGTTCCCAACCTTCCTAATGCCACGACCCTTTAATACAATTCCTCATATCGTAGTGACCAGCAACCACAAAATTATTTTTCTTGCTACTTCATAACTGTAATTGTGCTACCGTTATGAATCGTCATGTAAATATCTGATATGCTGGATGTATTTTCATTGTTACAAATTGAACATAATGAAAACGAATTGAAGTATAGTAATTAATCACAAAACAATATGTAATTTTATATTGTAAAATATTTATGTGTTTTCCGATGGTCTTAGGCAACCCCTGTGAAAGGGTCATTCAACCCCCAAAGAGGTCTCACAGGTTGAGAACCACTGCTTTAGTTGCTCCTCAGACAAATCACTTAATCTCATCTGTGAAAGGAGAGGAATATCTCATTGAGTTAGAGTGAGAATTAAGCGAAATGATACGCACAGCGTGCTTAGCACAAGACCTGATGAACATTCAATAAAGGTTAGTGATTGTATTTTCACAGGATTAGACACTGCCCATAATCTGATTCTCTCATGCCTTCTTGCCCGCCCCCCACCCCCACTCAAATGCATCTTCAACTCAAATAAAACCGTAGAAAGTAATTTGCTTAGGGAGGGCCACCACCACCTTTGATTGGTTTCAGAAAAGCAACCAGCCATCGAGAGCTGAATCTTTTGGCAGCAGCCCCTACCTCGAGAAGCCCAATCTTCTATTTATATCCCGTGATTTAACTAAAAGCAAGTAAATCATCTTGTAACCACTTCAGCCATTAATGAAGACAGAGAGACGGTGTGACTCACAAATTATACAGACCAGGCAATGTGAACGGAGATGAATCGCTGCTTAAAGACCTTTCACTGAGGAAAAACAACCAGGTGGGAGTTAAGTACCTTGGAGTGGAATCTCTTGTGCTTTGATTCAAGCTTTTCCAGTTTTCTTTTCTTATTTTTTTTTAAGACTAGCGTCATCTGAGGCGGACGTGAAGGATTAGGTTAGAGAACAAATGCTGGCAGGAGTGGAGCTTAAAGTACACTGGGGAGAGAAAGGAAAAGGAGCCAGGATTATGGAGGGGTGATGGGGAAGGTCAGCCCCTAGCTCCGACAGCTCAGTTACACCACCTTCAAGCCAGGCATGACAGCCCCGCAGGAGCCATTGGGATCATTTGGACAGACGGACGTTCTAGTAGGGAGCATATGTACATCCCACACTTCCAGCCTCTGGGATGCAATAAGAGAAGATAGAATTCCGAGTACCTGGATGAGGCAGCAAAATCAGCGTGGCTCCCATGCTGTGAACTGTGATGATTGATGGGCCAGGTGGTCTGCTAAGCTCTTTGCGTGGATTCTTTTAGGTAAGAGGAGCTCTGGTGGCAGAGTGAGTTATGCTTTGAGCTGTGAACCATCAGGTCAGCGGTTTAATTCTGCCAGCCAATCTGAGGGAGAGAGAGGAGGCTTTCTATCCCCATAAAGATGGAACATCTCAGAAAGCTAAAGGGTCCATTCCACTCTGTCCCATAGGGCTGCTACCAGTCGGAATCCACTCGATGGCAGAGTTTGATCCCAGCTAACCCTCCCAATCCAGCCAGGCAGATCCTAGCACACTGAGGATCGGGAACCTCAAGCAGCTTTCTTAAAGGTCCCACAGCTAGAGACCAGCAGAGCCGCCATTTTTTAAAACAGAAACTTGAATCATGCGATACAAACCCACGGAAGTAGATTCAAAAGGTATGTGACCGGGAAAAGAAACCAAGTGCATGTTCCTTCTTTCTTTCCTCTCTCTGCGGAAGAAGTTTCTCTACGTTGGCCTCATGCAGATAAATGCCAAGCTTAACAAGTATGTGCGTGTGCACCAGCTTTCGCTCACAAATGGTAGTAAGTCAACACACTGTCCTATAGTTTGATTCTTTCCCTCAACCTTCCCTGCTTTCTATGCCCGGATACATAAAGCTGTTGGCGCTGGAGTCATTGCAAGTCCTTTGCTCTTGATAGCAGAGATCCCCGGCCTGTTGTCTAAAATGAGCGCTCTCAAGGGAGTGGGTCCTGACTGCGGGAAAGCCTCCGCAGTGCTTGTGTCCCACTCCCTACACCCACAGGGCTGGTTGGTGAGAAGTCCTTGGTTATTTGAGGGGTTTTTCCATTACTCTTCCCACTATTGAGAAGCCCGCTTTACCGCCGGTCTTCTGCGGGCGGGTTCTTCATGTCTTAGAGCTGCCAGAACAGAAGGACGACGGGTGTATGGCCGTGATGAACAGGGATCTGTGTTCTGACTGTTCGGGGAGAGGTTCTGATCAGCACACTGACTGTAAGGGAAGGCTTTCTTTCTCTGGCCCCTCTGGGAGGAGGTCGTTGACTCCTTGAAGCGTCCCTTTCTCGACTCCTAGGCCGTCATCCTGTGGTGTGGCATCTGCCTTGTCTCTGCCTTTTATATCTCAAGAGTGACTGCTTTAGGTCACAGCTCTGCTAACACAGTCTCATTGACTGGGAGGGTTAGGGATAGCGTCAACTAGACACTCCTGGGAAGGGTAGAGGTATAGCCCAACCTATCAGTGGAATCACAGCCTGCTGGCACCTCCTTGAGGAGCGTGGCCTTTTGTATAAGAGAGAGACTGAGCAGCGTCCAATGCCCTTTGGCCCTTCACCTTCTGCTGGAGCTGGAGCTGGATCTTGCTTCTGGTCCCTTGATCTCCTGTTGTGCTACCTGCCCATCCCAGGAGCCATCAGGGGACAGCTAACTGATGGTGGATTCAGCCAGCCAATTTCAGATTCAATTACCTAGGCATCTGCCAGCATGTGCCTCCCTCCCTCCCTCCCTCCTCTGCTACATCATCCTGCTTCTGTTCTCGTTCATCAGGAGAAGCCCGGCTTGAACTCGACGGGGCTCTGCTTCCACAACTGTGTGAACCATTTCTCACCGTTACCTCTTTCTCTAGACAAACGCTCCAGGGCCACTGGATTTGCTTCTCTGGAGAACACCAGCTAGCACGCTACCCAAACCAAGAGAGTCTCCTCCCCACAGAGCATTATTCACCGGTATCGCCAGAGCCAACTGGCTGCCGTGTGGTCCGTTCCAACTCGGAGCAACATGTAAGACAGAAGGAAACCAACACAGGGTTTCCAAGGCTATACATCTGGAAGGAAACAGACGGCTACATGTTTCTGCCGCAGAAACACTGGTGGGTTTGTCTGTTGACGTACAGATTAGCCGCTATTGGGCTTATTGGGCAACCCACCCCTGGGTGGAGATCAAACGTGCCTCCTCTTTCCCAACATGTGATCATTCTGACATGGGCTGTCACTCCTGCAGCGCTCTCTGCTGGGCTCAATCCTCATTGCAGTGGCCCCACAGAACACACAGGCCATGCTAACAGATAACAGGCTTATTAGGGAAGGCAGAGGTTATAACGGAGGACCAGGGTCAACAGGCTACACCTCAGGATCAGGGTAAAGAAGCATGTGGACAAAATGTCCTATCTTCAATGCAGGGTGGTTCTCTCTACACCCCCCTGAGGACAAGTTCCTCTCAAGACCAGCTCAGCTCCCTCTCTTGGCCTTCGACCCTGCTTGGTCAAGTGTTACAGAGCTCGTTAGCTCCTCCCACTAGTGCTCCAGAAGCTCCTCTGCCCCAAAGCCTCCTGGGTAGAAGGTAGCAGGTCACTTCCATAAGCCTAGAGGTGGTCATAGATACAGGGGGCAGGCGTCAGTGCATCACAGTGTGCCGGAGTGCAGGGGATAAGGGGGAAACACCATACTTCTTCAGAAAGTCCAGAAAGACCTCTGAAAGCCTCTACAAAGGCTTGCTCTGCTTTCTTGAGCAGGTACATAAGAAATGGCCCCAGCAGAGCTCTGTGGTGGTTGAGGGAGGTGGCAGACCCTGAACTCACTGCCGGATGCTGTGTGTGCCTGGTGGGGTCCCCCTTCTCCCCAGCTTCTCAGTGAGTCTCTCCAGACCGGGATTTTGCAGCTCAAGACCATCTTTTTCAGGAAATGGAATTGAAAATATTTCATTACTTACCATCGCCCATCTATGCAAATAGGTGCTGGTGACCCTCCAAGGGGATTGGACAGCCTGCTAGCAATGCAAATAAGGTGCATGACAGTCTAAGAAAGGGGTTGGTCAGGTTTTTGTTTTTAACCTAGAAGAGTCCTACCTTTATTGGTTTATTTCATATCTTTTTTTATATATGCATATATCCTTTATTGTTCATAGTTTTATTGACATGACTCATGTACCAAGTAATTCAGTGGTTTAAATATATTAAAAGAATGGTACAATCGAAGAGGAGATGAGCCAGTCAGGGTGTGATGTAACAATGATGAAAAATACAACTTTCCTCTAGTTCCTAAATGTTTCCTCCCCGCTCCCACTATCATGACACGAATTCTACCTTGCAAGTCTGGCTAGACCAGAGGAGGTACACTGGTACAGATAGGAACTGGAAATACAGGGAATCCAGGGCGGATGATCCCTAAAGGACCAGTGGTGTGAGTGGCGATACAGGGAGGGTAGAGAGAAAGTGGGTAGGAAAGAGGGAACCGATTACAAGGAACTATATGTGACCTCCTCCCTGGAGGATGGACAACTGAAAAGTGGGTGAAGGGAGACATCGGACAGGGCAAAATATGACAAAATAATAATTTATAAATTATCAAGGGCTCGTTAGGGAGGGGGAGGGGGAACGGGGAGGGAGGGGAAAAATGAGGACCTAATGCCAGGTGCTTAAGTGGAGAGGAAATGTTTTGAGAATGATGAGGGCAATGAATGTACAAATGCGCTTTATACAATTGATGTGTGTGTGGATTGTGATAAGAGTTGTATGAGCCCCTAATAAAATGATTTAAAAGAAAAAAAGGAAATGGAAACACAGGGAATCCAGGACAGATGATCCCTTCAGGACCAGTGGTGAGAGTGGTGATACAGGAGGGTGGAGGGAGGGTGGGGTAGAAAGGGGGAACCGATGACAAGGATCTACATATAACCTCCTCCTCCCTGGGGGACAGACAACAGAGAAGTGGGTGAGGAGAGACATCGGTCAGTGTAAACCATGGAAAAATAATGATTTATAAATTATCATGGGGGAGGGAAGGTACAGGAGGGAGGGAAAAAATGAGGAGCTGATACCAGGGACCCAAGTGGAAAGCAAATGTTTTGAGGTTGATGCGGGGAAACAAATGCACAAACGTGCTTGGCACAATGGATGGATGGATGGACTGTGATAAGAGTACGAGCCCCAATAAAATGATTAAAAAAAAGAATGGTGCAATCATCACCACGATTTTAGAACATTATCTTCATTCTTGTACCATCATTATTATTCGTTCCCATTACTCCCCATCTTCTCCTGCCATGACCCCTAGTTACTCCCTATAGACTCACCTATGCCGGATTTAGTATAAAGAAAATCATACCAAAAAAGGGTTGGTCAGCTTTGTCACCCCACTTTTCCAACCTACCCCCAATATTCTGGCCTACCCCCCAGAGAAGTGTAGGTAATGCCCTCTTGCCTTGAGACCATATCCCCTATAGCCCACTGCCCTGTTGGTAGTTTGCTGTGTCAAGCTATCCTGGTAATTTTACAAATCTAAGTTTGTAGCCTTCAGACAACTCTCCACCCCCACTCTGTTTCAGGATGTTATGTAGACAAACACTTGTTTTAGCTTCTGTAATCAGTTTGGTTAATTATTGTGGAATGTCTATACTCTGCAGCTCAGAAAACAGGATTCGGCTGGAGTCCTGCACTTTGAAGCTTGAAAAACAGGCTACGGTTTTTGCCTCTATATACCCTGCCTATTCAGGACCTCAGGGTTTTAAGTGACACTAGTCCTCCCATGGCTGCTGGCTTAATAAAGACTCTTAATTTAGATATGTGGCATTTATAGTGGTCTTTAATCCCTCTCGGTGTATAACACCACTAGGCTTTAAGTGAGCTATCTCAGTCAGATCTGGGAATGGGGGAGGGCGGTTAGCTATCATTAAGAAGGAAGGACCAGAAGCAGAGTATGTTCTTTAAACCCAGCATCCCTGTGCCGAGAAGCTCCTGGACCCAGCAAGCAGAGAGAGCAAGAGGAGGTAGCCGAGACTGACAGCAGAACCCGGAGATGGGTGGATTTCCCATCCCACAAAGTGGGGTGTGCGGACTCACCACAGAGGGCTAGCACCTCCCAACAGGGGGCTTTCTCACAGAGTGGCACTTACGAGCAGAGCTGAAGAGCTTTAACGCTTGACTAAGAGAGCATGAGGGCCAAGAGATACAGCGCCTGAGGGGATGAGAGGCACCTGTGAGGAGAGGGCCGAGAGGGGTCCATCCTCAGGGGACCAAGAGGAACCCTGGGGAGAGTCAGAGGGGAGGGGAGCTAGAGGAAGCTGCTCTACACTGAAGATGGAGCACCTTGCCTACATGCTTCCTGATTCCAGTTCTGAGGTGTAGCCTGTTGACCTTGATCTTGACCTGTTACCTCCCTAATAAACCCCACTATCTGTGAGTACAGTCTGTGAGAATGATCAAACCAGCCGATGAGTCGAGAACGTCATAGGAGTGCAAACAGCTGGTGTCAGAGTGATGAAATGCTTGCGGGAGTGGGTATGTTGACCTCCACCCAGGGGTAGGTTACCCAAGCAGCAAAGAAAGCACTTGTGCTCACTGACTTCTTCTCAGGTGAACAATTTCTCTTGTTTTACCACCTCAAAGATTCTGTGAAGAGGTCTGACTGGCGTCTGTCTCTCTCTCTCCATCCCTACAGCGCCTTCCTATGGAGGCAACACCTCTTTTTAAATGTGAACTCCCTAACAAGGATGGGGTACCCACTAGGCAACGTAAGCATGGGCTTACTGGTGCTTACTAATCTACATGAACAATTTCACAGTTTTCTCTACATCCTGGATCTCTGATGTGGTGAGAAAGCTATGAAACTGTTCACTACAGAGTAGTAAGCAAGCACAAGTAAGCCTGTGCTTACCTTGCTTAGCGGGTCATCTGACACTACCTCCACCTCATCAGAATCCAATTTGATCTGATTCCCTGCCCCGACATCCCATCCGCCACCTTGTGACGTTAGATGGGGGTTTAATGACTCACCATGCCATTATACAGACACTGGGAGTATTTATTCACGTGAGTCTCTGTGTACCCTGTGCGGTGTATTTCTCACACCGGGTTGTTGTAGAAAATGCTAGTTCCCCAAACGGAAGCCTGCTCCTGAGAAAGCTCCACAAGTGGACCAGGGCCACAGAGCCCAGCTCCTAGGCAGAGTCACCGCATTTGTGGCAGCATTCCTTATAAAGAGTACAAAGAGGGCCTTTAAAGTGTGAGGAAATAAAATTCTGTTCATTAAATCACCCTCTTGTGCTAGTTCCCTAAACCATCCGTAGCATCCCATTTCTTTCTTTTCCAAAAGTAGAAGGAAAGGGGCCGTTCATGATTAGAAGGGAAAGAGGCCATTAGTTAAGGCAACTGGGGTAGTTCATGGGCACAGCAAGCCACAGGGCTGAGTGGCAGGCAATCGGTATCGCACCCATCAGCACGGGGATTCAGAGCTGAATGGCATCTGCCACCTTTCAGTGACGGGGGCCTCCTGTGGCTCATGTGCAACAGTCGGATGATTTGACCTGCGATTTGAACTTGACACAGGTCGGTTGGATTCAATGGGCCTCCAACTGTTCTCTGAAGAGGCCCCACCCGGGATGCTTGTCAAACACCTGAGTTCCTGAGCCCCAGATCCAGAAACTCCGACTCAGCTGAGGAGTGGGGAAAGGGAACTGGAGGATGCACAGTCCCCCCACACTTGGAAAAGACTGGAAAAACAAAGCATTCCAGTTCCAGGATGGCAGCTAGGACAACGTCTGTCTATCAGAAAGTATTTATTCAGAAAGGGAGTGAGCCCAGGAGTGTGCTGAGCACCGATTTAGAAAGAAAGGGAGGGAGAGAAGAGGCCAAATCACTTGCCATCAAGTTGATTCCAACTCCTGCGGATCCCAAGTATTTCAGACCAGAACTGTGCTCCCGGACGCTTTTAAACGTTGTGCATCTTCCTAGCAGCTTGCCGGGTCTTCCTTTGAAGGCACCACGAGGTGGATTTGACCCACCAACCTTTCCTTTAGAAGTCAAGTGCTTAACCATTTGTAACACGCAAAGATGCCAAGAGCTGGCAGAACTTTAAAATATATAACTTAGGGTAGATCCTGAATGACCATACAAATAAG
>NW_022103920.1:83279972-83281643 GCF_000313985.2 Echinops telfairi
GTGTGTGTGTGTGTGTGTGTGTGTGTGTGTGTGTGTGTGTGTGTGTGTAATTTAATTAAGGGAACCCAGGGAAATGAGGGAGCATGATAAACGACTAGAGGTGCATACATCCTTTCTCCTGTATATAGGGGAGAAGTAACTGTTAGTTCCCTAATAAGCCCCACTATCTGTGAGTACAGTCTGTGAGAACGATCAAGCCAGCAGAGGAGTCAGAACATCACAGGCGAGCAGAGAGCTGGTGCCAGGAGTGGTAAAAAGGGGTAGCGATGTCAGTGAGGTGGGGGGCTCGCCTTCCATAACAGACAGTGGAATGCATGCCATGGAACCGGCTAGCAGGGCATCCGATGGGGACAAGGAAGGAGCACTGGTTTCCAGACTAGTCGTGAACAAAAGTAAGAGGAGGAGCCGCCGTCTGCCGAGCTCATAGGTAACCTAAGCCCAGGTGGTGTTTGGTTTGGTTTGTTGATGGGCTATAGAATAGACAAGCAGACTTTGGGACTCATTTCACAGTGGAGGAATGACGACAGCCTGGGTAGGTTACCTTGCTTACTCAGGGCCACACGGAGGGAGGCAAGACTTAAAGCTTCTTGGAAGCACATATTTGACGTATACAGGTTATTCCTGATGAGGGTGGTTGGCTGGCCACATAGGTGAAAATAAAGAAAGTGAAGACTAACTACTACAGCACAGTATGTACCTGAAGCCAGTAAGCAGTCGGCATTTACCAATGAAATGAATGTCTTGTTTTAAGAGGTACGCCGTGTTGGGTCAAATGACTGTGGAGAGCCAGACTTTAGCACCTGATGGCCTCGCTGACTCTTGCCTGGTGATCAGGCAAGCCGTATTGATCCCTCATTGCGTCCAAACAATAATAAGCCCCCAAACATCCACTACTAGCAAGGCCATTCTAATTCACAGACAGCCTCTATGGAGTCCCAAGGGTGTTCTTTTTTTTACAGGAACAGAGCCACTTTTCCTCCCAGGGAGCAGCTGGTGGGTTTGAACCACCAACCTTGCAAGTAAGAGTCGAATGCTTAAAAATAATAGCTAGCACCTCATTAAACACTTGGAGCCTTGGTAGCACCATGGGTTAGGCATTGAGCTGCTAACCACAAGGTTGGTGGTTCAAACCCACTAGCCACTCTGTGGGAGAAACATGACTGTGTCTGTTCCCATAAGATTGAGTCTCAGAAATCCTATAGAGCCAGGGGTTCTGAACCGTCCTAATGCTGCAGCACATTAATACAGTCCCTCGTGTTGCGGTAACCCCCAACCAGAAAATTACTTTCATTGCTACTTCATAACTGGAGAGTGGGGATTCCGGATCCAGGCAAATGCATGGTGAATGCGACGGCAGCCACATCTTTCTCCCTCCAAGGTACTGGTATATGCAAAGGACTGACCGCTGT
Organism: Echinops telfairi; assembly: GCF_000313985.2. Taxonomy (NCBI): domain Eukaryota; kingdom Metazoa; phylum Chordata; class Mammalia; order Afrosoricida; family Tenrecidae; genus Echinops; species Echinops telfairi. Next base: position 83,281,382 of record NW_022103920.1, read on the forward strand.
TAACTGCCGAGCTCTAACCACCCCAGAAGCGGAGGTGACATACTACCTCTGAAAGTTCACAAGCGAGTTGGTCGAGCCTGATGGGTCCTATCCCCCAGCCAGTTGTGCACACAGGGATGGGCTAAGGCAGGGTGGGCAAACTTCTGAGACAGAAGACCCAACCCTGCCCCTCACAACAAGTTAAAAATTATTCGAGAGCCATAAATATATTTTTACAATCAAATGAAATCACCACTATCTAAATAATATCCTTTTTCTTTTT
>NW_022103920.1:83283025-83303747 GCF_000313985.2 Echinops telfairi
TATTTCCTTTGACTTTCCTCCTGTCCCACTATCATGCTCAGTCCCCACCTGGGCTTCAGCAATTCCTCTTGGTTACATTACCCTTGATCGTGCCCTACCAGGCCTCCCACACCTTCCTCACCACTGATTTGGATCACTTGTTATTCCCTTGTCCCTGGGTTTGTTACCACCACTTCCTTTCCTCCCACCACCCCCTCTCACATGTCCATAATATCCTTTTTCAGTTTTACTTCAGAGCCACATGCATGTATCAAAGAGCCGCCTGTGGCTTGCAAGCCGCAGTTTGCCAACCCAAGGACTAAGGGATGAGAGACAGTTCTTCATAGAACTCTTTGTTCTCTGTCCCCAGGCCTGTCACTACAGGCCTGAAAGAGTTGGACAGAAACACACTTGCAGATTGAATTCTGATTCTCTAATCTACCTTAGTCGAGAGACCCAACCAAACCACACCCACTGCCTCCAGTGGGTCCCTATGTCTCATTGCAACCCAGGATTTCAGAGACTGCAGGTCATTACAGCCTCGGCTTTTGCCTGTGGAGCAGCTAGTGGGTTTGAACCTCCCACCTGCCTCCACAGCACCACCAGGGCTACTCGCAGTTTAAGAAGTCTTACTAAAATCCTATAGTTCAGGACATTCTCTGATGTCTACATACGTTTTTCTGGCAATTCACTCCTTTGGACAGGTTATCAGGACTGACTGATGCCCAGAAAAGGGCATCTTGGTTGGTAAAGTGGAGGAAGGTCGGCAAAAGAAGCCTTCGTTGATGGACCCAACAGCCACCATGCTGGACTCGGGCTCATCAGAGACCACCAAGGTGGCACGGGATCGGGGACATTGTGGTCTCTTACGCGTAGGTCGCGACAACCGTCAGGTTTGTCTGAGGAGGAAGGGGAAGGGGAAGGAGGAGCCGGCCTGAGCGGTGCAGGGGCTCCGGGAGAGTGCTGCTGCCGCTCGGCCAGCAGAGGTCTCTGGTTTTCCTAAATGCGGCATGCTTCCCAATCCAGATCCCAACCCGCGAACCGCGAGCTCAGTGTATCCCGCAGGGACTGCAACAGGCCTTCGCCTAAAAGCCAAGAAAGTCCTCCGGCTTTAATTTTTTAATGGAGAAATCTAATGAGATTGCTTCTCTGTCTCCTTAAAAACCAGCATGTGCGGCTCGTGTTCGTTTCTGGTAAATCTTCTAAAACCCCGTGGATGCTAATGGTTCTGCGAACCCCAGCGGTGGGTGGTCCTTACTGTAAATCTCACTCATGAATTAACAAAGTGAGCCTGCTGAAGGCCTCAAGAAAGCAAGCTTAAATCCTGGGTCCTCAAGGCAGACTCCTCTGAACACCCCACCCTGTGTTAATCATTTAATGAGACCCCTCTTGAGTAATATTTTACCCCAAGGAGCCCGGGTGGTGGAGTGGATTAAGCATGGGGATAACCAAAAGGTTCATGGTTCAAGCCCACCATCTGCTCCAAGGGAGAAAGATGAGATTGTGTGTTCCGGTAAAGATTTACAGTTCTCAGAAACCCTCTATAACTGTGGTTCTCAACCTTCCTAATGCCGCGGCACTTTAATACAGTTCCTCATGTTGTGTTGACCCCCACATAAAATTATTTCCGTTGCTACTTCATAACTATAATTTTGCTACTGTTATGAATCCGGAGACCCTTGTGAAAGGGTCGTTCAACCCCCAAGGGGGTAGCTTCCCACAGGTTGAGAACGGCTGCTATATAGGATCCTGATGCATTGAAATTAACTCAGTCAATGGCAGTGGATGTGTTGTTCTGTTTTGTGACTTGGGCAAGGTGCTTGGGAACGGAGTAGGGTAAGTGTCGGGCTGGTAACAGAAAGGTTGGCTGTTCAAAGCCTCCAGCCACTCTGCTGAGAAGAAAGACTCATCGGTTGGCTTCCCAACGAGTTACAGCCTTGGAAACCCTGTGGGGCCGTTCTACCACATTCGATGGGCTCTCTGAGTCAAGATCAGTGCAACAGCAGCAGGTGGGTTGGCTGGGGGGTTGAGTGGATGGGACAGCTGGAGCATTTTCTTTTGTGAGTCACTGTGAAAGAAGGGATACGGAAGAATTCCCTCACCACCAAAAGCAGTCTCACTGCCACCTGGTTGGTTCTGGCCCCTAGAGCCCCTGGAGCACAGGGCAGAACGGCCCCTGTGGGCCTCCTGGCCCCTAACTCTTTGCGGATGTAGAAAAGTTCACTTTCTCCCACGGAGTGACTGGCGGGTTCCAGCCACTAAGGATGTGGTTAGCAGCCTAGTTACACAAAGACGCCAGGATCCTGTCCTCTAACCGAAGGGCACAGGTTCTTTCTTGTCATTATTCCACCTGGGGACCCAGAGGTCTGAGGGCTTTCTTCCCGCTATGCCTTTTTGCCTCAAGACACTCTTAATTTAAGAATGAAATACAAAGTAATCACTAATATGTACTGAGGGCCTTTGGGAGATGCCTTCGAAGTGCCAAAACAGGCCCAGTTCTGTGGGTCCTCTTTCCAGTAGGCTGAGCCTCCTGAGCCAGCGCACCTGTCTCACCAGAGCTGCAGAACGTGGCATGCCCCCAGACTAGAAGCCAGCTCCAGGCCAAGTGCTCGTGTCAGGATCTAGGTTTCCATGGTAAATTTTACATCCTGACAGCTCATGATATTTCATCTCTCTCATACACACACATATACACACGAACACTATAGGGCCACGGTGCCCCTGACTGAAGTAAAACCATTAGCGCGTCAAATAATAATTACTCGGAAGATCTCAAAATTCCTTTTACAATTCTAAGCAGTTCAACGTATCCACTTATACTGAAAAACACTTTAGAAAACGGAATGCACACAGGAAGTCCCAGCCCCCAAATCTTTTCCAGCTGTCTGCTGGCCGGAGACGCTCCTTACTTACCGCTCCTGCGCTGGAAGAGTCTTCCTGGGATGAAGCGTTGGATGACCCCGTTAACCCTTTGCTAAGCATCCTGCAGTTCCCTCTCTGCTGAACCTCATTCTCCTTTGTAGTCAAAGAAGGTGCCATTGTCTGTGATCCCTTCTTACGTAACCCCTGTCCTGGCCCAACCCATACTAAGGAGCCCCCAAAACTTACTGCCATGTTGGATGGCAGGGCCTGCCGGGCGTTGGAAATTTCCTCTCACTGGAAATAACAATGAGAAAGTGTCGATCAGCTGGGATTGCACCACCAATCAGTCTCAAGATAACCTCCCCTTTTTTATTTTTAGCTACAAGGTGGCAGGTGAATACCATCCGTCTAATTCAAATGCCACGCCCCTTCCTGAAGCGTCCTTGAGGGTAATTTCAAGCTGGTAAAAAGTGCCAGTGCGAGAGAGGGCCACCGCCAGTACACGGAGCTCTCCCCTGCTCCAACAGGCAGGAAGAACCCTGGCACCGCAGACCCTCCTCCCCTTGCCACATCTGGGGCGGCTGTGAGTCAGAATCAACTCCATGACAGTGACTTTCAGAGAGGTTGAGCTCTAGTTTGACGTTCATGTTTCTCCACAGCCCCAAGCTAAGCCAAACCTCCTTGGGTCCAAGGAGAAAAAGAGCCAGAGACCTGGCCAGGACCCACCAGAACCCAGCTCTGTCACCAGTTAATGGTGTGGCCAGCATGATGCAAAGGCTAAGTGCTTGACTGGTAGCTGAGAAGCTGGTGGGTTGAACCCGTCCTGTGGTGCTGCCGAAGGGCCTGGCAATCGCTTCCAAAAGGGTAAAGCAAAAACCAAACTCACTGGGATGCAGGGGCTGGAATCCTGGAATCTTTACAGGAGCAGACAGCCTCCACTTTCTCCCAAAGAACCACTGGTGGGTTCAAACTGCTGATCTTAGAGCTCACAGGTTAACAAGAACCCTTTTTCACAAGGGCAGAGACATGGAAAACCCCTATGGGGAGGCAGTTCTGCCCTGTCATACATGGGGTTGCCATTATCCAAGCTCAAAAATTGACTGCCATGAGGTGAATTCTGATTTATAGTGACCCTCTAGGACAGAGTAGAACTGTCCCCTGGAAGTTTCTGAGGCTGTAAATGGCTATGGGAGTAGAAAGCCTCATCTTTTCCCCTTGGAGCAGCTGGTGGTTTCGAACAGCTAACTATGGTTAGCAGCCCAAGGCCCCACCAGGGCTCCTTCAGGGTTGCCATTCGTTGAAATCAATTCCATGGCAACTGACATCACATGTGTGCACACATGCGTGGGCGATAGTAATAAACTGATCATTATTTTTGTAAATATTTTAATGAAACATTACAAAATAGAGAAAAGTGGACAAATTATAAGAAGGGTGAATTTTCACAAACCAAAGACCAGCAAACAACATAACCAGCCCTTTCCTCTCAAATATAATCTCCACGCTGACACCTATCCAAAGACTAGGTTGGCCTGCTTGCTAACCTTGTTTTTATAGAATCATGCAGTGGCCAATCCTGGTGTCTGCATATTTCTCTGAAAAATAGCAGTAGGTTGTTCCTCCTCCTTGTATAATATTCCACAGTTGTGGGTTTTGTGTTTTGTTTTTTTCAATCCACTGGATACTATTACTGCATGGCTTTTGTTTTATATTTAGTTTTATGGAGATATCGTTCATCCACTTACAGTGTCTAACCAGTGGCTTTCAGTATACACATGGAGTCGTGCGATCATTACCTCAGTCGGTTTTAGAACACTTTCATCAGCCCAAACAGAATCCCCATCCTTCCCTCTGGCCCTTTCCCAACTGCCCCACAAGCCCTAGACAACCAATCATCTACTTCTTTTGCCTACAAAATTCACTATGTCGCTTTTTACTACAGAAAAGATGGCAAGTACTGCCCATAATACAGACAGCAGGGAAAAGCTTTGAACATAAAAAGTGACTTATGTTTATGTCTTTGCAAAGACAGTACCCAGAAGAATCAGATATGTTTCAGAGAGGGCAATATTCTCCTTTGGCTTTCATTCACTGACTCAAGAAAGCGTGAAGGAGAAGGAGATGGCGGGGAAGGAAGGGCAGTCAGACTTGTGTCCCACCCTTCCCTCTCCAGGCTCAGGTCACAGAGGGAAATGCTGTGACAGGGAGCCGTGAGGGGGAGGCTGAAGGCTGAGAGGACGCCTCCCTTCTCCATGCATAATCTCCTCAGGTGTGTTGCGCCTGTCCCCACAGACAGGCTGCAGCTTGGTAAGCCTGGTACTCGGTTCCCTGTGATTCAGCTAGCATCCAGCTCACATAAAGGGTATGCTCAGTTGGACACAGGAGCTTGGCGCCTGTGGTCAGCATGGTAAGGGTGAGGAGCCTGTTGGAGCTGAAGGCCAGAGAGCCCCTGCTGGCTATAGGGGTAGCACCAAGTGACATCACTGCCAAACTCCATGGGGCTCCATGTGCTCCAAAAGGGAGAAGGCTGGCTCAGCAAGAGAGCTACCTGTGTCCTCAGCAAGGTGGGATTTCCTCAGTGGATGCCAGCAGAATGAGGAATGGGACCGTATGAACCAAACATGACTGGCCACTAATCAGAGCACACCCAAGGATCAAGGTCCCAACCGCTCCAACACGGCACCATCACACAGAGATGGCACTTTGGACAGCGGCCAGGGGGAAGCAGTACTCAGCATGTCTGAGCATTTAAGCCACCACATACTGAATACAGACTTGTGTATATATACAAGGGGTACATGGGAATGTGTATTATGAAAACATTATACATAGACTTCAGAAACTATTGCACCAAGATAAACTCATACTATGAAATGGGGCTTTTGACTCCCGTAAATAGTTACAGTGTCAGAAACCCACAGGGGCAGTTCTGCCCTGTCCTATAGGCTCACTGTGAGTCGGCATCGACTCCACTCCATGGCAGTGAGTTTGTTTTTTTGTTTTGTCTTATTTTCCACTTCTCATAACATGTCTGAACAGATACTAGTTCGAGGCATGAAAAGGATAAGACATCGGTGTGAAAAGAAGCCCTGTCATATCAACATGAATTCTGCTAAAATTAAAGCAAGAACAAACATCAAATTGGTGGTGATGCTTGGGTGTATAAAACTTTGCTTTACAAAATCTTATAAAGCTTTGCTTTGCCAAATATTTCTGGGGACTATGCCCCAAAGAAGCCAGCCGGTTGCAAATGGATGACTCATTTTAAGAAGGGAGGAGACTGTAGTGAAGATGAAGTCTGCAGCCACGATCATCACACATCAATCTGTGCAACGATCTTGCTAGCGCACTGATTGAAGAGGCCCTACACTTAACACCAGAAATGGTAGCCAACATCAAAGACATCCCAACTGATGCAGCTTACACAATTCTGACTGAAAAATTAAAGTTAAGCAAAGTTTCTGCTCAATGGGTGCCAAACTGTTGCTCCCAGGTCAGCTGCAGACAAGAGCAAATCTTTCAATGAAAATTTTAAACAAGTGGGATCAAGATCTGGAAGGATTGTAATAGGAGATGAAACATGGCTTTATCACTGTGATCCTGAAAGTAAAGTGCCATCAAAGCAAATGCGGTAGCAAAGGTTGAAGTGGAAGTGATTCCGTTAAAGCAAAAGTGACCAGTCAAGAGCAAAGGCTGCGGCAGCAGTTATGGGGGATACTCAAGGCATTTTGCTTGCTGACTTTCTGGAAGGTCAAAGAATAGTGACATCTACTTCTTAGGAGAATGTGTTTGAATGGGCTGCTTCTTATGAGAATGTGTTCAAATGGGATTAACAGTTGGGTTGTGGTGGGAGACATGAGAGAGGGAGAGGTGGGGGGGAAAGGAGGTGGGTGTTAACAAACCCAGGGACACGAGGAAAACAGTGATATAAAATTGATGCTGAGGAGGGTGTAGGAGCACAGGTAGGGCTTGATCCTCAGGATCCTCAGTGCTTTAGGGTTGGATTAAATGGTTTCTGTCATCCACTTAAAAAGTGTTTTGAAATTGGTGGAGTTTACGGAGAGAAACAAAGTTCATAGCTTTTATTTTCACCTTTTAATTCCATCTTTCCATGAACTTTCAAAAAGCCCTCAATATGTAAACAAAGTTCAGCAAGTTTGCCTAAGACGTAGGCATTTTTCCTTCTTGGCATGGGGGCTAAGAATATTAGCTCATTTGCAGAAAAATAAAGATGATACGTAATCTTGCATAAATGAACATAATTAGTGTGAGTAAATTTACAACTTTGTGGCAAAAACTGTTTTGAGGAATTAAAATGTTGGAAACACCAAACACAAAAGCTCAATTAAAGGAAGATCTTACTAGTAGTAGGACTTCATCAGCATTACCATTGTAATGTTTTCATTTCCTAAGGCTGCCGTAACAAGCACCATGAACTTGGGGCTTAGAAGAAGAGAAACTCAACCGCTCACAGTTGCGGATACCAGAAGCCTGGAAGCACAGTGGGTGGCAGCAGGGCCACCCAAGATCTGAAGGCTTTAGGCAAGTTCTCTTGTGCTTCCTGCTTCGGTGGCTCGAGTTCGTCCTTGGCCTGTGGCTGCATACGTCCAATCCTAGCTTTAGTATTCACACGGCCTCCTTTCTGTGCATCTCTGACACTGTGTCTTCCCCTCTTCTAATAAGAACATCTATCACAGGATTCAGAGCCCTGGTGGTGCAGTAGATTAAGCATTTGGCTGCTAACCAATAAGATCGCCTCAGAAACTCTATGGAGCAGGTCTACCCACCCGAAAGGGTTGCTACGGTTTGGAATAGACTGCACACCCGTGGGTTTGGGCTTGGTCATTTGATTTCAGCCAAACCCTAAATCCAGTATGATCTTATCTCAGAATCCTTCCCTTGAGTACATCTGAAAAGACTCATATTCCAAAAAAGATCACATTCTGAGGTTCTGGGTGGCTGAAAGCAGAAAATACCAGAAAGAGATTTTCTTGTGTTTCCTTGACAATACAGAGGCATTTGACTATATGGATCATAACAAACGCTGTTTGAATGGGAATTCCAGAAGCCTTCATTGTGCCCAGGTGGAAACTGTACGTGGCACAGAAGTGGTCATTCAACTAGAACAAGGAAATGTTACGTGGTTAAAAATCAGGAAAAGTGTGTATCAGGAACAGGGTTGCGTCCTTCCACTATACTTCGTTAATCTGTAGGCGGAGCAAATAGTTCAAGACGTTGGACTATATGAAAAAGAACACTGCATTAGGATGGGAGGCAGGCTTATTTACAGCCTGCGATATGCAGATGACACAACCTTGCTTGCTGAAAGTGAGGAGGACTCGAAGCCCTTTTAGATAAAGAGCAGGAACCGCAGCCTTCACTACAGATTGCAACTCAACGTAGAGAAAACCCAAATTCTCACAACCGGGCCAGCAGACAGCATCGTGACACACGGAGAAGAGACTGGAGTTGTCAAGGATTTCCTCTTGTTTGGATCCATCATCAAGGCTCCTGGAAGCAGCGGTCAAGAGATCCACCAAAGCGCTGCGCTGGGTGGCTCGTCTGCACAGGACCTCTTGTAAGTGTCGAACAGCAAGGTATCATTGAGGACTGAGGTGCACCTGACTCAAGCCATGGTACTTTCCGCCATCTCCTATGCACACGAAAGATGGACGGTGACTTAGGAAGGCCGAAGAAGAATTAATGCCATTGGCAAAGAATCTCGAAAGTACCAGGGGCTGCCAGAAGAAGCAACAAATCGGTCTTGGTAGAAGAACATCCAGAATGCTCCTTAAGAGCGGGAATAGGAAAAGTTTAGCTCATGTATTCTAGACATATATTTTAATCTCAGAAGAGATTTAAAAAAAACTGTCATCAAGTCAATTCCAACTCATAGTCTCCCTATAGGTCAGAGTAGAACTGACCCTGTGGATTTCCAAGACTGGAACTTTTTACAGGAATAGAAAACCCCATTTTCTCCCATAAGAGGCTGATGGCTTTGAACTTCAGACCCTGTGGTTAGCAGCCCAATGTATATCCATTGTGCCACCAGGGCTTCTCAGGAGATATCAGTCCCTGGAAAAGGACCTTATGCTTGGCAAAGTAGAAGGACATCGAAATAGTGGAAGACCCTCAGCAAGATGGATCATTACAGTAGCTACAACCGTGGGCTTAACCTAAAGGCTGGCAGTTCTAACCCAATGGCACCCAAATACCAAGGGCATCATGGAAGAAAGGCCTGGTGACTTGCTTTATGGAGATGACAGCCACGGGACTCCGAGGAGCAGCTCTACTCCATTACATGTGCATTGGCCATGGATTGGCGTTGGCTTGACTGCAGTGGATTTGACTTGGTTTTGTTTGTTGCGGGGCTGTGGATAGAAACCCCATTTTCTGAACCCAAAAAGCATGCCAAGAAAGCAGAGTGTGGCGTGTACAGGGTTACAGTGGAGGAGCCCAGAATGGCTGGTTGCTGTGTGGATAACCAGAGACGGAGCCAGAGTTGGTGGGCGAGACATCATTCCTCCTGGTGGCTTCTCAGTAAGCAATTACCTCTCGCTCTACCTCACTCTTCTTCTCCATCAAATGGGCCTGACAGGGGTGTGATGAGGCCTAATTGCAGTTTACAGGGAGCTTTGGGATGACAGATGAAAAGCATTGGAGCTAGCCAAAGCTCGCCCAAGGTGACTTAACACTTTGATTAGTAGAACTCAAGGAAGAAAAATATACCTCCTGTCATCTGAGAATTATCTGCCTGCCAGGAGAAGCCAGGTGTCACTTTACAGAGGGCTCATGGGGATTTTTTTTTTTTTTTGTCCTCACCTGAATGCGTTCACTCTCATTGAATTTCACTCCAAGAAGCTCTCAAATTCAGGGGAAACCCAACTCATACAGCTAGAATGCATTCCAAAACATTTCTCCATGCGGTACCATACTAGAATACATCCTCCGTACATAGTAAGTAAGTGCTCAGTAAATATTTATTACATAGACAATCATTTAACTTATTTGCTCAAATCTGTCCCAATGGCCAGGAAGCAGGTCCCAAGTACTAGTTGGCATGATTATTTCAAGTGGTAAAAATATGAAGAGTCCAATTTAACATAGCTGATCTTCCTGAGTTGTAGAAAAAGAGCATGCCCCAAGAACAGTTTAGAGCGCATCTACATGTCCCTGCACCAAACAACAGCTAAGTGATAACATGGTTCAACTCATTTGTGTCATTTGCATCTTTCAAACAAATACATCAGAACATATGCGTGCTCAGGGGTGTAGACCTCAAGAGAATACACTCTTGTTCCACCCATGACATCCTTGCTCAAAGCATTTCACTGCTGTTGATTTTCTTGTTGTTGCTGACTTGTGAGTTAGGGGACCCCAGGTGTTACAGGTAAGAATTACCCTATGGAGTGCGGTTCTCAACCTGTGGGTTGTGACCCCTTTGGGGGTTGAACGACCCTCTCACAGGGGTCGCCTGATTCTTACTTGTAGCAAAATGACAGTTATGAAGTAGCAACAAAAATAATGTTATGGTTGGGGGTCACCACCACATGAGGAGCTGTATGAAAGGGTCTCAGCATGAGGGTGGTTTAGAACCACTACTATAGAGCGCTCTTTATGGAAGCAGATGCCAGGACTCACGTCTCGGTGCCATTGTGTGAGCTCAGAATGCCAGCCTTGTGCTTACCAGCCTAGGGCAAACGGTTTGCACCACGCAGAGGCCTGCTCAAAGCATTTTAAAATTCCTGTTTAGAAACTTTATACAGCGTCTGAAGCCTTCTCTTTTTAATGTCAATTGATGTGGAAAATCTTCCTATTTTGAGGGTCCGTTTGATTCTTGTAGACAACAACGAGGCACCAGGCATCAGGCAGAAGATTGAGTATGACTGAGTGTCTGGGAAAACCCAAACCAAAGTTTCACGTGATTCTGACGAAATGAAAAGGCATGCCCTTAAGTGGATTATAAACTCTCTCTAAAAGAAACTCCAAAGGAGCAGTTCTAGGAATGGTCTTGAAGAGGTGGTTTGGTAAATTTCTTCACTCCCACAAAACGAGCAGGAAGAACAAACCCTAAGTGTCATTACACTAATACTTCTGTGTTCAGAAACAAAGTTCATCATCGGCTGCATCCTAAGAGCTCCTCGCCTGTCCTTCACATACCCTGCCCCAGGTCTCACTGCAAACCCACGGTATGTACCGTCTTAAAAAGTATCCACAAAATAGAATGTCGAGATTGAGTTGTTATTGCTGTCTCAGTATTCTATCATTAATAAGGAGTCTCGGGATGGCATAAACAGTTAAGCACTCAACTCCAAGCAGAGAGTGGCAGTACGGATCCACCCAGATGGCCCTCTGGAGAAAGGCCTGGCTTCTGAGAGGTCATAGCCCCCAAACCCACCAAGCACTTCCACTGCGCATGCATGTAGTCATTGCGAGTCAGGTTCAGCAACTCACAGCAACAATAACATACTTGGTAAAACAGATTCTAAGTGCCAGGGGGTGAACACGTACCAATTACCCTACTTCAATTTTGGTAGGTTTCTCTAGCAGTCCAGCAAGTCTCTACAAGTCCACAACAGCCTCAAGAGAAAATTCTATTTGGGAGTAATGCTAGTCAATATAAGGAGCAGGGAATGTGTTGGGCTGGAACCAGAGAGAGAGTATGTGAAGTTTACATCAAAGAAAATGTCTCACACAGTTGTAGAAATGCATAAGTGTCGAGTTTCAAGTCCGTGCAACAACTCATCAGTCATGGAAGCCGGCTCACCTAACAAAATCCAGTAGGTCTTCTTATCTAATTGGATGATGCTCACTGCCAAGAACTAACGTTCCCAACTCACCACTGCTGTTATCCAGCACAGTAAGAAAAGACAATGAAGGCAAGGATTCCATGTTAATGTCATGCCTTGACTGTGCCCACGTCTCTGGACGGCGGGGGTGGGGGGCCTGGTGGGGGGAACGACAATGTGTGTAAACAAGAGGGCTGGACCACATGAGTGCTTTCAAACTCGAGATAATAGTCAGATTTCCATGGGAGATGAAGTAGATTTAGTAGATTACAAACAGTATATTTAACCTATGGGATAAAGTAGAAAACAGAGCAGACAATGTTAGAGGGCACTGCTCCTAGTAAGAAACTGCTCCTAGTAAGAAGATACTGCCTGTAAACTACTCTTCTGTTTACATATATACAATCTTCACATTCAACTTGAAGCTGAAGGAAATTATAGCAAGTTCACGTAGGCCAAAATGCTACCTGAATATAGAGACCACCTCAGAAACAGATTTGACACATTAAGCACCAATGATTGAAGACCGGACAAGTTGTGGGTGGCATCAATGGTATCATACATGAAGAAAACAAAAAGGTCATGAAAAATACAGGAAAGAAAGAACCAAAGTGAATACAACAGTGATTCTGAGTGTTGCTCGTAATGTCATGTCACTCTCTCATGCCAGCAAGTCAATTCTGACTCTCAGTGACCCTATAGGACAGAATGTCACCCGGCGGGTTTCTGAGGTGGTAAGTCTGTATGAAAGCAGAAAGCCTCATCTTTCTGCTATGAAATGACTAGTGAGTTTGAACTGCTGACCTGTGGTTACCGGCACAACCTGTAACACACTATACCACCCGAGCTCCTGGCTCTTACATGTTGAGTATGTAAAGTGTCTGAAAGAAATGATGAAGTAAACGAGCTGAGTAGAAGATTTCAAAGGGCAGCTACAGAAGACAAAGTAGTTTATTACAATAAAATGCACAATGACCTGGAGGTTAGAAAATCTTTCTCAAGCTGAAAGAATGGAAGAAAAATTTCAAGCTTTGAGTTGCAAGACTGAAAGATTCTATGGTAAAAAGTTTGAGCAATGCAGGAAATCAATAAAACAGATGGAAAAAATACACAGTCAGTCACTGTACCAAAAAGAATTGGTGGACAGTCAGCCATTTCAGGAGATAGCATATGAGCAAGAACTTACGGTACTAAAGGAAGAAGTCCAAGTTGCACTGAAGACTGGTGGAAAAGAAGACTCCATGAACTGATGGAAAACCAATTGAACTGTTTGAGCACATTGATCAAGCCCTGGAAGTGCTCGCTTGTCTGTGCAAGACAGCTACCTGACTACCCAACTGGAAGAGATGCCTATCGGTGCCCATGCCAAAGAAAAGGGATCCAACAAATGTGCAAATTACCAAACAATGCCATTTGTATTAATATAGTACAGTTTTTCTGAAAATCATTCAAGAACAGTTGTAGCAGTACGTCAACAGGGAACTGCCTGGAATTTAGAGAAGAGTATAGAACAAGAGATATTGTTATTGTTATCAGATAGATTATGACTAAAAGCAGTGAATATCATAAAGATATTTATCTGTGGATCATAACAAACTATGGATAACATTGAGAAGAACATAAATTCTAGAACACTTCATTGTGCCCATATAGAATCTGTATGTAGACCAGAGAGTAGTTAGTGATTTGAACAGGACAAGGAGGTACTGCATGGTTTAACATCAGAAGAGATGTGTGTTAGGATTGTATCCTTTCATACGTATTCAATCTGAATGATGAGTAAATTGTTGGGGAAATCGGACTATATGAAGACAAACACAACATCAAGATTAAATGAAGACTTATTAACTTGTGTTATACAGATGATACAATCCTGCCTGCTGGAAGTGAAGAAGACATAGAACACTATTGATAAAGGTCAAGGCCTACAACTTTCAATATGGATCAGACCGAAATGTAAAGAAAACAAAGCTTCTCACAATGAGACAAATGAAAATCTCCATGATAAATGGAGAGAAGATTGAAGTTGTTAAGGATTTCATTTTACTTGGATCTACAATCAATGCCCGTGGAACCAGCAATCAAGAAATCAATGCATGTTGATCTTATAGCCTGCTACACGGCCAAATTTTTCAATTAGTTTGAGCAATTGTTTAGTTGAATCTTTGGGGTTTCTATATATAGGATTATGTCATCTGCAAATAAAGAGATTTTTATTTCTTCTGCACCTATGTGGATACCTTTAATATCTTTTTGATGGCTATGGCTCTAGCAAAAACTTCCAGGACTACATTAAATATAAATAGTAATAAAGGGCAACCTTGTCTAGTTCCCATTTGAAGAGGAAATGATTTCAATTTCTCTCCATCTGGTGAGATGCAAGCTATTGGTTCCACATATTTGGCTTTTATTATATTGAAAACTCCCTTTTATAGCTATTTTATTGAGTGTTTTTGGTCAGGAATGGATGTTGAATTTTATCAAATTCCTTTTCTGTATCTATTGATACAATCACATGGATTATATCATATTCCATTAGTTTGTGTATGTGATAAACTACATTGATTGTTTATTAAAACATCTTTAATATTTGATATTGGATCTTGATCCTAATTTTGTTTTGCTTTGTTTTTTGATGCTCAGTTTAATTCTGTTGGCTAGGATTTTATTGAATATCTTGGCATCTCTATTCATTAGAGATATTGGTCTGTAATTTTCTATTCTGATGATGCCTTTCCCTGGTTTAGGTATCAGAGTTATAGTGGCTTCATTAAATGAGTTTGGTAGAATATTTCCTATTTGCATATTGTGGAATAGTTTATATAAAATTGATGGTAAGTCTTCTCTAAATGTTTGATAGCATTCCCCAGTGAAACCATTTGGACTGGAATTTTTTATATTGGGAGGTTTGTTATAACTAGATCTATTTCTTCTTGTGCTATAGGCTTGCTGAGATTTTGTACATTATTCCGTGGCAATCTAGGTAAACAACACATTTCTAGAAACTAATCCATTTCTTCTAGATTTTCAAATTTTTTGGAATACAGTTTTTCATAAGATTGTATGATTTTGTTTTAATCACATTTGGTTCTGTTGTAATATCATCAATTTCATTTCTTATTCATGGAATTTGCTTTTTCCCAATTCATTTCTTTGGTTAGGTTTGCCAGTGGTTTATCACTTTTGTTAATCTTTTCAAAGCACCAACTTCTTGTCTTATCATTATGCTATGTATTCAACTTTGTAAGGGAAAAAAAAAAGCAGTTTGGTTCCTATTCTGAGGTGGAGGTCAGACCTGCCCTCACTCCCCAAACTTCTTCCCCATTGTAACACCAGACATCTCTCCCATAGCCTTCTCCACTTCACTACTGGGTTTGCCAACCCATGGCAATGGCCACACAGAACTCATGGGTTGTATGTACTGGTAAGAGGATTATTACAAAGTAATACGGTAGAATGCAAAATCAGAATCAGCAAGTCACAACTCAGGATCAGGATGTGGAAGAATGTACGCAAAGTCTTCTAACATGCATGACAGCTGTCTCAGACATAAAGCATCGTCTCACCCCTCAAAACAGACTCCTCTGGGCCCTGTCATCTGTCACAATTGGCTTTGCTACAGGGACCCTGTTGGGCCTGTTGTCACCAACACTGCCACTGGGGCCCTTACGAATATCTCACAGTCTTCAGTGTTACAGCCCTTGACCTATGTTACAGAACTTTTAGGACAGCGGTTCTCAACCTGTGGGTCGCAACTCCTTGGGGAGTCGAATGACCCTTTCACAGGGGTCACCTAAGACCATCGGAAAACACATAAATATTTCACAATATATAATTACATATTGTTTTGTGATTAATCACTCTGCTTTAATTAGGTTTAGTTATGTTCAATTTGTAACAATGAAAATACATCCTGCAAAGAGGGTGTTAACAAGCACACAAGCACAGGGATAAGGGAACAAGTGATCCAAAATCAATGTTAAGGAGGGTGCAGGAGGCCTGGCAGGGCTGGATCAAGGGCAATGTAACCGAGAGGAATGCCTAAAACCAAATGAAGGCAGAACATGATAGTGGGACAAGAGGAAAGTACAAAGAAATAGAGGAAAGAACTAGGAGGTAAAGGGTATTCATAGAGATGTAAATATAGACATATAAAGATGTAAATATATTTATATATGAGGAGGGAAAACTAAAGAAAAAGAAGAAAATACATCCTGCATATCAGATACTAGCATTATGATTCATAACAGCAAAATTACAGTTATGAAGTAGCAACAAAAATATTTTTATGGTTGGGGGTCACCACCACACAAAGAACTGTATGAAAGGGTCATGGCATTAGGTAGGTTGAGAACCACTGTTTTAGGAGGTTCCTTGCTTCCTGTCTCTCTACTTCTTCTTCCTGCTGCTTTTCTCCCTGATTCGTTCCTGCCAAACACTGTGCTGTGGGCTGCATAAACACAACTCCTTACCAGTTTCAAAGTATGGTCTCTTGCCCAGCAGGGAGATCACACGCACTGGCCTATCCCCTCTCAGTAGGTCACAGATACTTTCTTTTGCATAGTCTACCATAGTCAGTTCATTTGCATAGTTCATAATCATTTCATTTACATGGTACCTGAACCGATCCCAACAAGGTACATAGTAATCACAGGGTGGACTGCAGCCCTGGAAAAAACAGTATCAAACCGAGTTGTTTACAGCTTATCCAGGAAATATCAATCAAATGGGACAAAGGCAACAAGCCCTCTGAGGTAGAATACTAGGGCAGAGGTAACATCACCGTGCTTTGGGGAAAGTCTCTCAATCTGTTTTTCTAAAGATCCAATGCAAAGGTCACAGACAGGAACTGTGTCACCCAGTGGTGTCTCTAGGAGGGGCAGGGAGTGCAGGCCTTCCAAGTGGCACTGTTGGAGGCAGTGACACCAAAGTGACTCCCTATAAAATGTGCAGTGTTTCGGCAGAAATATTTTGTTTTTATGAACATATCCCGATAGTGAGTTATAACAACAAAACCATTTTTCTTAAGCTTAGCTTACATGTAGATCAATGTACCTACAGGGCTGGTACTCTGCATTGATTTGCTTCCTGAACCTTCTAATGTGCTCCAGCCAGAGCAGTCATCATTCCTCAATTACTTCCTGTGTGAGTCCAGGTAGACTGGAGAAACAAAATTCACAGACACCCATTTGCGTAAAAGAAAGAGCTTTATATACAAGAGCAATTGAATATTGAGAAAACATCCCAGCCCTGTCCAGATCAAGTCCACAAGTCCGACATTAGCCCATATGTCCAATAATAATCTATAAAGCCCTCTTCAAACTCATGCAACACATGCAATGACGCCAAATGCGGGAAGATCACAAGCCAGTGGATGGGAAGTCTTGTGGATCCAGTGGCGTTGTAAGCATCTCAGCGCTGGCAGGGGTCTCCACATGACTTCTCCAGCTCCAGAGGTCTGGCTCCATCAACCTCTCTCCATGTGTCTTCTCCACGGGGATGTCTCGAAGAGAGTGAGCAGAGAGAGTGTGTGTCTCCTACCTCCAAAGAGGAAATACAGGAGTTCCCAGAATGCTCAGGAGAAGGCAATGCCCACACAGAGGTCCTATTGGCTATATCCTGATTAACAGGCTAGACTCCACCCCTACACCCTTAATGTTCAAATTGACACCAGATTATATAACTCCCACACTTCCCTTACATAGTATGTGGACAAAGCATATTATATCAATGGTGTTCTACAGCATATGGCTCATCCATGTGCTTCAGGGACATGCCGTGGTTTTCATTTCTGCAGGTGTTTCTATAGTCAATGATGACAGATATTCTTGCGTTTTAGCTACATGGTTAAGCAGTAGCTGTGAACCTCTTGGGGGTGATGAAATCACAACTAAAGGAAAAGAAGTAGAAAAGTTTTAAAAACTTCCATTCAGTTACGAATAACATTGTAACTAACAATATGGTAATTCAAGGTGGAGTGATTTTAACAAAACAATTTTGTTGGTATTTATACACTAAAATATACTGTGTTTGAGTACGTTTTAGCTATATTTATGACATATAATTCTATGATTAAAATTGAAATCAAACATCACTAAGGATTCTGGATGGTCTGGTACGGGTGGAGGGCCACGGAGGAGGTGATACCATGAGCTACCACGCTGGGTGACACCCACCCCAGCGGTGCTACTGATATATCCCCGCAGAATTATCTTCCACCACCCACCACCCACCCACCCACACACAAGTACACACTCCAACATACGCTCCTCGCTAACGTCCTCCGAGCTGTAACCAAAGACAGAAGTGCCGGGGCCGGCTAGTTCTCGAGAAGGCAAGGGGCTTCTTGAACATCATTGCCCCTCATCTTGTGAGAAGGGAGAGAACCCAGGAGAGCCACAACCTCACAGGCCTCGCAGCCGAAAGCATGACACTGAGGGGAGGTGCTCACTTCTCCACCCACCCGGCTCAGCTCCTGGAGAGAGAAGCTCGCTAGCCGAAAGCAGTAGAGGAAAATGCCAGGAGCTCTAGCCTAAGACTGAACACAGCCCATGCTCACCAACACCTCAGCAATGGCTTTGGCGAGCCAGAAACATGACAGGTACTGCCTGCAAACTTCTCAAGAAAAGGACAAGAAGCGTAATTTTATGGGCTGTCATCTTACAACAGCAAGCATGAGGGTCAGCAATGTTTCCATCAGGAATCACAACTATGGCACCACTCTGTGTTTTACGGGGATGGGGGGCACTCAGTTAGGGGAGTTGTACAAGTGTCTCTAGATAATCAGGCCTTCAAATAAAAATATCTGCACCCTGAAAGAAAAATATCATTTCCTCTT
The DNA here is from genome assembly GCF_000313985.2 of Echinops telfairi. Lineage (NCBI taxonomy): Eukaryota > Metazoa > Chordata > Mammalia > Afrosoricida > Tenrecidae > Echinops > Echinops telfairi. Next base: position 83,301,494 of record NW_022103920.1, read on the forward strand.
GCATCTCATTTCTTCCACCAGGTAACTGTGAAGTTTGTTGAAAGTATGAGAAAGAATACACCTGGTACCTGTGGCGTCCCTGCCCAGAACGGACTCAGCAACCACAGGTTTGGGGTTTGGACTTAGAAAAATCGGAAGGTGAACTTTTTTTTCCAAGCAAGGAGAACAGACCAGAAATGAAAACTTAACATTGTCCACTCAGCCCAAGCGCTGGGCCACATAGCTGTTAAGGGATGGCTCATCAGCCACATAGGTCCTCGATCACTGGGACCACCTCCCAGGGATGTGCAAGAGAAGCAATCCAACAGGCAGCGCAGTGACGGGGCGGGAGCCCTCCACTAGGTGGGGGGACACGGGGGACATGTGGCAAAGGCGCGGGGCTGAGGAAGACTAGCCAGACTCCTGTCACGACTTGTGGCCCCAGAAAAACAGGACTTGTGGAAAGGGTTCTTTTCTCTCCACAGAAAAAACAGAAACTCCTCACAACTGGCCCAAGAAGCAGTATCATGCTAAAAGGTGGAACGACTGAGATTGTCAAAAGAGTTCATTTTACCTAGCTCAACAGTCAGGGGAGCAGAAATCAATTGACATGGTGCATTGGGCGAATAAGTTAAATAAAAAAACAACACTCTTTAAAGTGTTAAAAACACCACCTAAAACAGCTGGTCTTTCACGAAGGGCCAGAATTCATTAAGTGGGGAAGAGTATGCTCTTTAACACACAGTGCTGGCATATTGGATATCCATTGGCAAAAAAAAAAAAAGGAGAAGAAGAAGCAGGACCCGTATCCTACACTGTATATAAAAAACTCAAAATGGATTAAAGCAACAGTTCTCAACCTGTGGGTCGCGACCCCTTTGGGGTCTGAACGACCCTTTCACAGGGGTTCCCCGATTCCTAACAGTAGCAAAATGACATTGATGAAGTAAGAACGAAAATAATTTTATGGTTGGGGAGTTCACCACATGAGGAACTATATTAAAGGGGCGCGGCAGATTTAAATGTAAAACCTAAAACTATAAAGACCATCAAAGAAAAAAAATTAGGAACAAAGTTAGGGACCCTTATACATGGCATAAACACACTATCAAATATCATTCCAAGCCAACAGCAGAAATCCAACGAGATGACTGTGAACTCCTAAACAATAAGACTGATGCACATTCCATGATTTTACCAGAAGAGGAGAACAAGAACCTTCAGAATGGGGGAAAAAATTGGTTTTGATATTGACATGTCAGACAAGTGAACTCTAAAAGGTACAGAAAGCTCAATACCTCAATAACCAAAAAAAGTAAAGCAAATAATCTGATTAAAAATGAGCATGGGATATAACTGGACCCTTCACTGAAGAAGACATTCAGATGGCTGACAAGCATCTGAAGAAACGCTCATGATTATTAGTCATTCAAAAGATGCAAGTCAACCCCATCAAGATATCATCTCACCCCATCTTTAGCAGCAAAGCAGAGAAAAAACCCTTTCCTGCCCCTTCCTCTCACTCCTTTATTTGGGGAACCATCACTGCCCCCTTCCCTAAAGCCAAGAACCAAAACAACTTGCCTGTCAGGTATTACACAAGGGGTCCCCCCAGGGGTGGATTACCCAACAGGTAAGATAAACAAAATAAAGCTAATAAATCCACAAAACTAGCAACTGCATGCTATGTGATCTTTCAGCACCCACCATCGGTCTTCCTTCCATTTCCTAAGAAAGATACCAGCTCAACACGCCCTCGGGCCAATGTGGGTTATCCGGTTATTTGGGTTTTTCTTATCCATCTGCTGCTCATCAGGATGGGGAGCCAGGGCATGTCAGCGGGCTGAGGGCAGGCCAGAGTCATAAACCTGATTGGGACCTGCAGTGCCAGGCAGGTGGATGGCCCTGACTGGGCAGGGCTCAAAGACCCCCGTCCTGTGGCCGAGAGGGACAAAGAAATACTGTGAATCCCAGCATGCATTCTGGCCCAGGGTAACACCCAAGCGCCTAGTGAGTAAAACTGGGAGGCAGGCTTCATTACCAGAGAAAGATAGCAATGTGGAGCATGAAGGTGGGGGTGGGGAGGCCTGTAGACAGGGTTGAGCAATTTCTGCCTTTGCAGAAACCCAGCATGGAGCTGTGCACATGGTTGGAAATCAATAAAGACCGTCTGGCTGCCTAATTAGTGAACTCAACTGTATTTAGTCAACCAGGGTCTGCAGGGCCTATCAGGACACGGGACAATGTGGCTTCAGGCAAGCAGGCAGCCCTCCTG
>NW_022103920.1:83304591-83306478 GCF_000313985.2 Echinops telfairi
ACTACTGTGTTAACATTTGAAGGCAGCGGGTCTCGGTGATCTTTACTCTATAGTATTCAGTTGTGTTTGTGATTCACTGGCTTTGTTGTATCATATACTAACAGTAGTTATTGAACATTTACTATGTATTGTGCCAGGTAGTGTGCTAAGCACTTTATGTGGATTAACTCCTACAATTCCCACGAGAACCCTAAGGGAAGTACTATGGCCTGCATGTTGCCAGTAAGCAAACTGAGTCACACAGCAATTAACTCACTTGTCTAAAGTGGCACACCAAATGAAGTAGTGGGTCTTGGGTTTAAACCCAAATGGGTTTGGCTCCAGAACCTGTATTCTTTTTTAAAATTTTATTTTATTGAGGGCTCATACAATTCTCATCACAATCCATACATACATCCATTGTGTCAAGCACATAAGCACATTTTTTGCCCTCATCATTCTCAAAGAACCTGTATTCTTAAAAACAACACTGTGCTCTTTTATAACTGCAGCCATATCTATTTGTGAAATTAGGCTAAGTGCTATGCACAATAGAGTTTCTATATCTTTGTATTTTTATGTACTTATGTACTTATAAGTATGTTATAGAAAGCCAGGTGGTGTAGTGGTTACACGTTGAGCCATGATCCAGAAGGCCAGCAGTTCAAATCCACCAGCTTCTCCACAGGAGAAAGATAGGGCTTTCCACTCCTGCAGAGAGTTACAGTCTCGGAGACTCACAGGGGCAGTTCTACCCTGTCCTGTAGGGTCACTATGAGGTGGCATTGACTCTATGGCAGGGAGTTTGGATTTGTTTTTACCTCCAGATCTAAGCTCAACCATTCCTGCTCCTAATTGTTCCCTGACGTTCAGCACTCTCATTTCTAACCCTCCCCTGTCCCAAGAAGGCAAGTCAAAAATGAGCCCTGAGAATCCTCAAAGTCTCAAGTCATAGCACCTTACCTGCCCCAACCACAGGGATGGGCCAATGTCTTCATTTCCCATACAATAGTTTCTTTCACTCGCCCAAATGACAAATTTATTGAGCACCTACTGCATACCCAGGTTCAATTCCCAGCCTTGTGCCCAGTGGACACTTAACGTGTTGCTATGACACTAAGCAGGTTCAACGGAGCTTGCAGGTTGAGATGGCACAGAAAGAGCCCGGTGATGTACTTCTGAAAACCCAGCCAGAGAAACCCTGTGGATCACCACAGTCTGATCCCCTGCCAATCACGGAGATGGTGCAGGATTTGGCAGCATTCCACTGTGGTGAATGGAGTCCCCACGAGTTGAGCTGGCTCAACAACAGAGAACAACTGCATTCCGGGCACTAGGTGACCAAGATGAAAAAGTCATCAATTCCCAAAGTTTGCCACAGGAATTTGGTTATCTTAAAGCCCATTGATAGACAAATGGATAAATACACTTTGGCAGGTACACACAATGGAATACTGCACCTTGCTAAAGAATAACGATGGAACTGAAATATCTCATGACACAGTTGGATTTGAAGGGCATAATGGTGAGTGCAGTTAAAAAACAAAAAATCACTGTCATCAAGCCAATGTTGACTCACGGTGACAGTCACGGAAGGACAAATGTAAGAGACCACTGGTACAAATTTTAAAATCAAGATCAAGGTCATCGTATCAAAAGAAACAGACTGTGCTGGCTATCAAGGGTGGGAGAGGAAAGGAGGGACGGGCATTGTAGACTAGAAGGTAGGCAGGTGTTACCCTGGATGTCAGGGAAGATGATATTCTATTGGAAGGAGAAGGGGGAAAAGTGGGGAGCAGGTAGGGCAAGCTATTGGGAAGTTTGATAAGTTGTTAAATACAAAAATGTTGATTGGAAATGTAAACCCCCATCTAATTCACAATAAAGACTTTTAGAAAAATGAATTTT
>NW_022103920.1:83307217-83311433 GCF_000313985.2 Echinops telfairi
GGTCTACTTCTGGGTGTCAGCCAACGAAAACCGCCTACAGCAGAACGTCTTCTGGCTCTCTTGTTTTGGACCCATCATCTGGTCACGGACATCGTGTGTGGTGGAGTAGAGGGCCAAGGTAAGGGAGCCCTCTGGGACCACAGAGTGCGCACAAGGCTGAGCTCAGCCATGCTGGAGAGAGCGAGGATGCCTCAGGATGGGCCACATTTCATTCTGTGGAATGTGAAGTCACCGGGAATCCGAGTCTGCTTACCTAGCTTGACAATCTAAGGAAACTGAGGCATAAGATCACATGTAATGAACGGATTCCACCTCCAACAGTCTGGCTCCGGGGCCTACTCTTGGAAGCTACACTGTCTCCTCGGAATGCTCCTCTAAGGTGCGGGGATTCATGGAGTCTCACTGAGCTTTATCTTCTGACCTCATGACACACCCCTCATGGTGTCAATTTCCAGAGGATACTGATGGGTCCTTGATCAGTCTGCACATCCCCTTTTTTATCTTTACAGTTAGAATCCAGTATATATGTGATCCATACATACTTCCCCCCTCACGCATCACGTGGCAGGCATTTTCCTTGTCAGAAGTTGTCATAATAGAAATTTTGAACAGAAGGATGTGTCATTATATTGTTGCCTTCACTTAGTAAATTATTTCCCCGTTGCTTATCCAGATTGAAAGAGACCCTCTTGGCACCAGACCGAGGAGGCTTGCATTTGCCATTAAGATCAGAGGTGGGAACTCTATTCGGAGAACAATTACTATAAAAGCGCTACATGACTCTGCAGATGCAAGAGGAAGGCCAGGGGCGGGGCAGTGGGGATGGCGGTGCTGAAGCTGGGGCTCCATCATAGAACCTGAACTAGAGTAAGAAGGTGATAAAAAACGAATCTCTAGATGACTCACTGCACCACTTGCTTTTCAGAAGTGATGTCACCAGTATTTCAAATACCACCAGGGCCACTGAAGGCGAACAGGCTTCAGTGGAGTTTGCAGACTAGGAAGAAGAAATAGGCTTGCCACTTCCTTGGGATTAGCCACTGACAACCTGAGGAATAGCATCACAACACTGTCAGATATAGTGCCAGAGATGAGCTCTTCGAATCAAGAGAAGCAGAGCTGCCTTCTGAAAGCTGAGCTGACCATGATGACATGGAGGGAGTCAAGCTCACAGACCTTCGTGACCTGAAGAATGCATCAAGATTGATGTCCTGGGCACCAGGGCTCTGAAACGGACTGGTTTGAGCCATTTCTAATCAGACAATCAGATGGCGTCCTGGGCACCAGGGTTCTGAAACAGACTGGCTTGAGCCATTTCGAATCAGACAATCAGATGGCTTACTATGCCAGGAATGACAAAGTCAAGAGGAGTGATGTCACATGCATTATCAAACAGAACATGTCAAAATCTATCCACACATAATACTGTCTGTGATAGGATAATATCCATACACATATAAGGAAATCCAGTGAGCACAACTATTAATACAACTCTTCGTCAAAGTTACACATTAACCACAGAAGCTAGTGATGAAGAGATCGAAGAATTATACCATCTTCTTCAGTCTGAAATTGATCAAACATGCAATCAAGATGCAGCGGTAATTGTTGGCGATTGGAATGCAAAAGTTGGGAACAAAGAAGCAGGAACAGTAGTTGGAAAATATGGAACTGGTGATAGAAACCACGCTGGAGATCACACGATAGAATTTTGCAAGATAAATGAGTTCGTTGCAAATACCTGTTTTCAGCAACACAAATGGTGACTGTACATGTTGACTTTAGCTAATGAAACTACACAGGAATAAAATGGACTACATCTTTGGGTAAAGATGCTGGAAGAGGCCAATATCAGCAGCCAAAACAAGGGCAGGGGCTGACTGTGGAACAGACCATCAATTGCTCAACTGTAAGTTCTGGTTGAAGTTGAAGAAAATTAAATCAAGTCCACAAACGCCAAACTACAGCAATGAGTAGTCTATCTCACCTGAATTTTGAAAACATATCAAGAATAGATTTTACTCATTGATCAATAATGCCAAGCTCTGCCAAGCTGTGGAATGACACCAAGAACATCACACATGAAGAACGCAGAGTCGGGTCTTTAAAAGATAGGAAAGAAAGAAAAAGATGAAAGTGGATGTCAGAAGAGACTGAAACTCGTTCTTGATTGTAGAGTAGCGAAAGCAAATTGAAGAATGATAATGTTAAAGAACTGAACAGAAAATCCCGAAGGGCAGCTGCAAAACAAAATACTATAATGAAACGTGAAAAGACCTGGAGTTAGAAAGACCAAAATGAAGAGTGCATTCAGCATGCATCGAGTTGAAAGAAATGAAGGAAAAAATTCAAGCCTCAAGCTTCAATATTGAAAGATTTTGTAGACAAAATATTGAATGACGCAGGAAACATCAAAAGAAGATGAAAGGAATACACAGAGTCTCTGTACCAAAAAGAACTGGCCGCAACGCAACCATTTCAAGAGGTCGCATGTGATCAAGATCTGATGGCACTGAAGAAAGAAGTCCAAGATTCATTGAAAGCATTAAGCTGAAAACAGGACCCTCGGTATTGACAGCATACCAATTGAAGTGTTCCCACAAGCTGATGAACCACTCGCTCATTTATGCCAAGAAACTTGGGACACCCAAATGTGTCCTTCCCCGCTGATTTCCTCTTCTTATGTAGGGAAGAGAACTTGGTAATTCTCATGGGTGGGGAAGTGAAAAGAAACCAGGACACTTGGTGTTAGCAACAGAAAATTGTACCACGTGGATGCAATAGCATCTACCTTAAAAGTACCCTAGACTAAATTATACTAATTTATTTTCTCATGCTTTTTGTCCAGTTAGAATACAGTTGGCCTGTGGCCCCCAAATGCACTGCCCACTAAACTCCTAGCACAAAAAAGTCCAAGTTGCTGCATTGCTACCACTGAGGAGTTTCTAAGACAGAAGTGTTCCCAGGCTGCCCACGCCCAGAGATGCTGCTTCCCTGGGCCAGAGGTGGGACCTAGGAGAGTACTATTTCAGAAATGTTCCCTTAGATTGTCGCTATGGGTTAGAACTGGTGCAATAGCAATGAGTGAGTGAGCCCCCAGAAAACTCTGATGGGCAGCTAACTAAATTTGGCAAACACAGGGATAAATTAGTCAACAACATCCACATTAATGTGACAGATAAAACAGTAAAATAAATTTGGATGTGACTCTTTGAGAAAAGAAAAAACTTCCCAAGAAAAATTGCCGCCATAGAGGAATTAAATTAATCCTCCAGGATGAGTAAATTAATCCTCATAAACATGTTATAGTCACTGCATTAAGTAAAAACTGTGTCTGCCTAATCAATAATGAAATAACCAGAGAGAGGATATTTCAAAGCCTGTAGGAGATGCTATAATTCAAACATGAGACTAGATCTGATAAATATTTTATAGACAATCAATTTCATTTCATTCCACTTGAGAAATGAGTAAGGGTTTATGTTTCTGCTTGGCAGCATCCCTGTTTTTTTAGGGTTTTTTAGTTTTGTACTTTGTTGTTGTTGTTATTTACCTTGGGAATATCCAATGCTGGCTGTGCTGACTCTAAGGTGAGTCTTAGCAGCTTTATAACTAAAAGGCCCCAGTTTGTTCTCTCTACTCAGTGTAGATCACTTCAGGCTGGCTTGGGGTTTTGACAGGAGCTCTGAACAGCAAAGTCTTGTGTCACATTTAGGGAGTAGTCCTTCTGCAACACGTCTGTCCTTCCGAAGAGGGTTGTCTGCAGATCCCTAGGAGGAAACCTGGAGGCATAGTGTGTATGTATTGGGCTGCTAATTGCAAGGTCAGCAGTTCGAAGCCACCACAGTAGAGCAAAAAACCCCAGCCCCTGGATTTAACTTGTATGCTATCTTGCACCTCCAGAGGTCCAAATACGTGTAAGACCTTGGACTGTCCCAGGAGGAAACCTGAAAAGGATTGGCATTCAAGATCAAGTCCACAGACTCTGAGGTTAAAACCCAGGAAACTACCCAAGGGGAGAAGGTGCAGGAGGTGAGAGGAAATTTGACAGCTGTGTGCATCTATTTCAAAGTAACCCTGGTAGCACAGTGGTTAAGCATTTGCTTGCAAACTGAAAGGTTGGTGGTTCAAACCCACTAGCTCAGTGGTTCTCAACCTTCCTAAGGCCGTAACCCTTTAATACAATTCTTCATGTTGTGGTGACACCCCCCCCCCC
>NW_022103920.1:83312488-83318484 GCF_000313985.2 Echinops telfairi
ATTCATAATAGTAGCAAAATTACAGTGATGAAGTAGCAACGAAAATAATTTTATGGTTGGGGGGTCACCACCACATGAAGAACTGCATTAAAGGGTGGAGGCATTAAGAAAATTGAGAACCACTGCCATAAAGGGATAATTTTACCAAACAAACATCTATTTTCACAGTTTAAGAGCCTCATACAAACCAAGCTTACTGCCATGGAGTCAATGCCAACACACAGCAACCCTTAGGTTCTATTTAATGCTGGGTTTTATTTAACTAATTCTGGGTGCCAGTTCCAGGGGAGGCCTCTCTGTGTTGCCTCTGGAGGAAAGGCCTTGTCTCTTGGAGCTTCTGCTCCGGGGTGATCTTTATGTATCTTGGGCTGTGTCTTCCCCGATCTCTGCTTCAATCTCACTTGCTAAATCTCTTTATAGCTCAGAAGAAATTGACTTAAGATAAGCCCCATTCTAATCCTGTCTCATTAATTTACCAACACAAATAGGACATTCCCATTCCCAAACTGGACGCATGAAGCCTAACTTCAAATATCAGAAGTCTTGGAGATTTGCTCTGGGCAGTTGCCAAGGTCAATGAGGGTCTTGAAGCAAGCACTGTGGGACATGCTGCCATGCAAAGGTCTTGGCCAAGGGCAGCCATCTTGGTTGTCCAAGAATAAATCCACATCCTGCAACAACAACAAAAAAGTCCATTTTCTCTTGGCCTGCAAGCGAGAGAAGCTGGAAGAGGTGACAGCTAATGTCCCCTCAAACTCGGTAATGATGATTCAGACACATCCAAATGGTAGGCGCCCTGCCATCCACCCATCAGTAGGAGCTCGGAATCTCAAAGCTCTGTGGCCAACATCGACTTTCAGTTTGCATTTCTAATGCTTTCCTAGCCCACTCCTACCTTAAACCCACTAGTGTCCACCCATCCAGTTCCAACTGAAGGCCACCGCAGGCGTTACTGAGCAGAGCTGAACTCCACCAGGTTTTCTTGGCTGAAATCTTTACCAAAAAGCAGACGACCATGCCTTCTCCACAGCCTCTAGGTGGGTTAAAACCATCAACCTTTCAATTAAGCAGCCAGGCTCAAGCCACCTGCACACCCAAGGACGAAATTAGCCCTTTTGATGGAAATTTCAGCACATGGAGAATTGAAAATAATTCAAGGGTCAGGTAAGCAATGCTTTCCTCTCATAAAAGTTACTTCGAGCTGGTAACGAGATATATATATCGTTATATATATATCTCGTTACCAGCTCGAATATATATATATATATATTTTTTTTCTATATTCCAGGCAGGTTGTAGTTGACTATCCCGCCTATAAATGAGCCTATTTTCTTTTCAAGATTTTCTCCCCTAAGCTCTTTAAAGCTCTTCCATATTCTACAAAGAAAAATTATTCACTAAACCTTCATAGAGGCCCTACAAGATACTGAACTTAAAGCGTTACCTAGCATGGGCAGGCAGATCTCTTTTGATACTTCTGTCATAAAGACAGGACCACAAAATCTGTCAGCTAACTGTATGTCACTATATAAAAAAAAAAGCAACAACAAACCCTGGACGTAGACCACAGGCTCCTGAAAGCTTTTGATCAATATTACCTCTGCCAAGAGCACCATGAGAAATGGGACACCTGGTAATGATGCCTTTTCCTGAGCACCGGAATCCAGCAGGCTCTCTTCTAAGCAATAATTGAATCAATGAATATAGTATATCCTTACGGGGGTTGCACTAAATGTGTTTACCAGTATTCATGGTGCCAAAAAAAAAAAAAGAAAGAAACCTGCTATACTTCAAAAATCAACTACTAGCAAAGTTTAAGCCTCAGGTCTTCATTTTGTCTTGAAGTTACTCCAAGTCTTCCTGGCTGTGTTAGGCTGGGTTCTCTAGATGAGCAAAACCAGTGACCCTTCCATGTACATATGAAGACATGTACATCAAGAAAGTGGCTTATACAGTTTTAGAAGCATGTAAACCCAGTCTAGTTCAAGTCCATGGATCACAGGTTAAGCTGGAAGTGTTTTCTAACTCATAAATGTTGCTGGGGCTGGAAAAGCAGGCAACGAGAAGATGAACCCGGAAGCAGGAAGGCCTCAGAGTGGTGGAAGCAGAGGTGGATGAATCCTCGGTCAGCAGGTCAGGCTTATGGCTGCAGAGCCAAAGGAATCCGCAGTTGGTAGGCAATGTGACAGCTTGCTATTAGCTCCCAGGGTCGGCAGGCAATATGATGGGTTGTTGACTCCCATCCAAAGAACTATAGGTGGATAACACAGAGGCAGGATTTGGGCCAGCAAGAAGAAACAGCCTTCCCACATAGTCTGCTTAAGTAGGAGTAAGCTCCACCCACAATGAAACTTCCTTCTAACTGCATCTTGCCTGTGACCTGGTTATGGGGGTAATACTCCACCCTAAGCTTCCCACAACTGGTTGATTGCTCACAGCAGATCCCGTCATGGAATGTATTACATGACATTAGATCACATCCTGTGGAAAACCTCAATTGCCAAACTGAGAATCCTGGCCCAGCCAAGTTGACACAAAGCCTATCACATGAGTGATTAGTCGAAAGCCCCCCATAATTTGGCAGGGCCCTGGTGGAATATCTCTGCCTTTTTCCTGGAACTTTATGGCTGATACCACGGTGGTATTTTCTCTTTCTGTGACCAATCCTGGCATCTTATCAAATCTGGGCTCAACACTTCATTGTGTGCTGAATCATAACAGGTGCAAGAATTAAGTAACCACTGTGCACCTGCATTTGAATATTTCAGCTCATGAGCAAGTTGATTCAGGTGTGCTTTCTCCTTTCATCTGTCACTGACTTTCTTAACCCAGGACTAGTTCAAGTTCACAATGGTTGCTTCATCACTGTTGTTTAATGAATTCTCGGCAGCATGTTTGAAGTTGTCCTTTCATTGTCATGAGCCCATTTCTTTGTGTTGTGTAAATGTCTCTTCAAAACAGAGGTGGGGGCAGTGCCTGCACTGGGTCCGGAAAGCAGGCCTGGGGCTGTTACAAAAGGGAAGGAGGTTGTTGATTTGTCCTCTAGAAGAAATACAATCAGATTGTTCTTTACAAGCACACATTTCAAGACCAGTCCGCTTACTGTGGGCACTCCAGCAGGAAAAAGCAATCACTAGGAAAGGATTCCCTGGCTGGTGAAGTAGAGGGTCGGTGAAAAGGAAGGAGACCCTCCACCTGGTAGATTGACATCGTCGGACTTGAACACACCAAATGGACGTGAAGATAGATGGTGCAGGGCTGGGCACTGTCTGGTTCTGTTATTCGGAAAGTCACCATGAGTCCGAGTCAACTTGACAGCAACTAACACCATTAAAAACGTGTGTAACTAACAACCACAACTCACCAGGCAGAGGATCTTGAAGCAAGATCTTCTTCTCAGGCAGAATGCCAGCTACAGAGAAGAAGCATATACCACCTGGAGAGACAGAGTAGAGAAAATCAAAAGCTGATTTGGATTCACAAAGGACTTAGCAACAAAAAGTGAGAACCTTAGCGTTCTTGCCTTCTCAGCACTCATGGCTACTGCATGACTAGCATGTGCCCACTTTGTATGGTTAATATTGATTATTAATTGGGTGGGGCTCTCAGCCTGACCTGGGAGCTGAAGCTCTTCAGTTGGAGAATGTCAAAGAAAACGACTAGAAATGACCAAGGCTTACTACATAGACATCAATACATGGAGGTGTTCTGGGGCCTTTCAATGGGGATATTTGACCCACGGGCTGGGATCTGCACTGCTCTGGATGCAGAGGTGGCACTGGGAAACACAGAGGTTGATAATCAGAAGTCAGAGTAGAACAACCAGATGCCCACCATCCAGACCCATTCGTACACAGCACAGACCTGCAGTGCTGGTCTGGGGAGGCGATAGTCCAGGGGAGGAAGGAGAGATGGGAGAGAATGAGCAGCAGAAGTCAGTGGGACACTGGGACCTATGGAAAGAAACATGGTCACCTTGACATTCTTTAAAACGATGTCCTCATTCAGAAACCAGACATTTACTTTTGGAGTCCAAACTGGAACAGTCTAGATCCTTCTGAACAAAATGAGGGTGAATGGGATCAAGAGACGTGCACAAAGAACTGATCAAAGCAATCCCTTGGTCTGGTACCAGCTGATTGGACAAGAGAGCATCAAAAAGTTCGTGGAAAAGTGGAACTAAAACAAAATTCCCCAAGTCACCATCAGTGAAGATTGCAAGCAAGCTGGAGGACCCTCACCAGGCAGGCTGCGGAAGGGCCAGTATGGAAAGCTGCCCTCCTTCTGTGGAGGCCGTGGGTACCAACAGATCATTCAGGCTGCTGACAGAGACCACTCACCCATGTGACTCCTGACTTGACTCTGGGCAGTTCCTGAGCATTCCCGAGGCCCACTTTCATCAAGCGATTATCAAGAAAAAGATATGTTTAATCCTCCTTGGTAAGATGTGTTAGGCTGGGTTCTCTAAAGTGGCAAAACATAGTTGTAGAAGTAAGTCCAGCCTGGTTCAGGTTCTCCTGACTCACATAGATGAGGGTGCGGGTGAACCAGAAAACAGTAATACCAACAATGAAGCAAAAACAGGAGGGCCACAGGCTGGTGGATCAAGAGGCAGTTGAAGTCAAGGTCAGCAAGTCAGGCCTGTGGCTGCAGAGTCCAGTAAGCCCCAGGTAAGCAAGTCAGATGGCAGGCTGCTGATGGCTCCCAAGATCAGTAGGTAATTATGTGGGTAAGTCCAAAGAACCAGAGGTCAATGAGACAGCTGCAGGCTACAGATCTAGCAAGAAGCAAGTTAGCTTCCCCACAGTGTCAACTTACATAGGAAGTAGACCACACCTCCAAGGAAACACCCTTCCATCTGCATCAGGACAGTGACCTGAATAAGGGGGTTGTTTCCCTTAATTTCCACAACTTCTTGGTTACTCACTGCAGAGTTGAATATGTTATGTCAGGTCGCATCATGGGGTTTTACTGCCAAACTACGGAATCCAGGTCCAATTAAGGTAACACCAAACCTAACTATCATATAAGGTTTCCCTCTTCTCTAGAACCTTCATTTCTATAGGTTCTTTAGAAGAATAGAATCTATAGAAGATCCAATAGAATCCCTGGTGTCACAGCAGTTAAGGTGCTTGACAGTTCAAACCCACTTCGCGGGAGAAAGATATGGCAAGCTACTTCCAGAAGGAAAACAGCCTTAGAAGCTCTATGGGGTGGTGCTACTTGGCCCTACAGGGTTGTGATGTGTTGTAAGTGACTTGATGGCTTTTTTTTTCATGTGTAAAAGAGTCCAATCTTCTTGTCTCATCCAGAAGAGAAAAAGGAAAGCAATCTGATTGATGAAAAGAGTTTCATAATCTGCTACCAAGTGTAAGTGAAACGTTTGTGACTTATTTCAAGAGAACGGGATAAGAGGCATATATACCCAGAGTCAAAGAGAGGAAACCAAGGAACCTTAGAGCACAAACAGGAACCTGGATGTCAGACTTTTCACCCGAGGTAAACCATGAGCTTGACCTGTTATCATGGGAAGGGGTACTCTAGCCCAAAGCTTCTTAAACTGCACCTGAACGTGGGAGGTCACACACACACACACACACACACACACACACACAAATGGCAATGCTAAAAGATTTCTGAATGCACAAAGAAAAAATGATTCAAAATCAAACATGCAATGAGTCTGCAGTGTTTCTTGTAGTGCTGCCCACATTGCAGATTTCACAGGTGAAAAGGGAACGCAAGTGGGAAAAGTTTAAGACACACTGCTAGGGCCCTCTGTCTTGTGCTGGATCCTCTAGAAACGCAAAACAGTGATGCTTATATATGTATACGAAACCAAAGTCACTGCCATCACATTTATTCCAACTCACAGTGACCCTATAGGACAGAGTAGAACTGCCTCTGAGTGTTTCCAAGACTTTAAATCTTTACAGGGGCAGAAAACCTCATAGATAGTGGTTGGTATGTGACCTCCTCCCTGGGGGACGGACAAC
>NW_022103920.1:83318742-83320453 GCF_000313985.2 Echinops telfairi
TGTATGGATTGTGATAAGAGTTGTATGAGCCCCTAATAAAATGATTTTTTAAAAAGAAAGAAAGAAATGGCTTAGACAGTCACAGAGGCAGGAAAGTTCTACATCTGTGGCTCAGATGACAGGTTTGGAGGCTTCTCTTGACTGAGGTAGCTTTATGGGCTGATGAACCCCAAATCATCAGGTCTCTAGCTACAGATGTGAATTAATCCAAGGTTAGTAGGTAATATGGCAAGCTGCTGACGACTCCCAGAATGGGCAGGCAATATGGCAGGCCACTGGCTCAAATCCAAAGAACCAGAGGTCTAATCATGATCCAGATGAAGGATCCAGACCTAACAAAAAGCAAGCAAACTTGTCCACAGTATCCACTTCTATTGGAAGCAGGTCCCACCTGAGGAAACTTCCTTTCAATTGATTGGCTGCTCAGGTAGATCTCATAAAAGTGATTACATTACAATTAGATCTCATTATGGGAGGTTACAATATCCTAAATGCCAAAATACTGAGAATCCTAGTGCAGCCAAATGGACACAAAACACTATCACACCCTTCTTATTCCAAAATGAATGGTAGGAGAAAGCAAGGCCCAGCTCCCTCTTACTGTTTCAGTGATGTGTTTTATCCATTCCCTCCTCATCTCCACTCATATCCATCTGCCCTGAAGGGAGCACCCAACTTCCTCCCCACTGCTCATCCAACTCTCATTCTGCTGAGATCTTGTTGACCTTTGACATTTTCCTTGGAGCCCACCTGGTTAGCCAGGTGGCTAACTGATCTTCTCTCTAACGCCACAATTTAATATCAGATAACTCCTGTTGCTTTACTCTGTGCCAGGCACTGCTCTGCATGTTTTACCTTATTCCATGTGCTCCCATAACAACCGTACAAGGTTGATATTATTTCTATGTCCGTTTTACAGAGTAGGTGATTGAGGTACAGAAAGGCTGAGGGGGTTTTCCCAGGTAACACAGGTAGTGAATAGCAGAGCAAGGATTTGAATCATGCATGCTTGAAACCAGTGTCCATGCTCTTAAGCACTCTGTTATCCATCCTCTCAATCCTGACCTATGATATAGTGCTGGGTGTTAGACTGCAGTTACTCATTAGGCCCTATTGATGTAGCTAATAGGAGCCCTGCTGGCTCTGTGGGTTAGGCATAGGGATGCTAACTGCAAAGTCAGTGGTCCAAACCCATCAGCCACTCCATGGGAGATAGATGAGGCTGTCTGCACCCATAAAGATTCAGTCTCAGAAACCATACACAGGTCCCTATGAATTGGAATCCATTTGATAACAGTATATAGCCAATTAAAGAGTATGGTTCATTGAAAGGAGGTCTGGTGGCATAGAGGTTAAGTACTCATCTGCTAATGAAAAATTGATGGTGTGAACCCCATGGAAGAAAGATGTGGCAGTCTGCATCTGTAAAGAATGCAGCCTTCGAAACCATATAAGGCCCTTGTACTCTGCCCTACGGGGTTATTGTTAGTTGGAAATGGCAAGGGGTTTGGTTTTGCTGTAGCCAATTAAGGCTTCCACATGCAAACTGGACCCTGCCTAATTCTGGGACCATGCAGTTGATGCTTGGAATCCGGGCAGCCTGCCCCACTCCCACCAGGCTGCTTCCCCTGAGGCTTAACTCTGAGTCCAATATCCCCAGCTCCTGGCTAGAGTCCTGCTGACCTCACCCTCTGACCTAGGACCACAGCAC
>NW_022103920.1:83322510-83324254 GCF_000313985.2 Echinops telfairi
TATGTAACTGCCACAGTAGGTTCCAGCAGATGGTAAGAGATATGATGACGATGAACCCAAAAGTGTGCATAGTCAAATAAACTTGGGAGATAGAGTTACTCAAAGCCAAGCACTTTTTGCATCCAAGGACTTATCAACTAGGTTGCAGGGGCAATGAATTATTTAATGTGATTCTTCAAGCCAGTCCTTTTTTTTTTTAGTGTTCCAACAGCAATTTATTATTATGCATAAAAATATACCTGTAGTTAGTTATAACAGCAAAAACATTTTTTCTGTAAGCCCAACTTACATGTATCGATATACCTACCAGACTAAACCTACATTGATTTATGTTTTGAAGCATCTCATGCACTCTGGTCGGGGCGTTATTATGAACTAAATCACACCGGGCCTTCGGCATGTGCTCCAAGACATCCCCTCCTGCTTTCCTTGCTGCCAGGGTCTTACAGTGGCTGAGTTTGTCCAATTCTATGGTGTCTCAGCTACCCTCTTGTGGTAAGAAGACCAAAGAATCATGGGTGCCTTTGAATGACAGCGCTGGTGGAGATCACTGACTACACCACGGGCTGCCGGAAGAGCAAACACATGTGTCTGGGAAGAAGTACAGCCGGAATGCTCCTTCAGAAGGAGGGTGGTGAGGCTTCTTCTCGTGTCGTCTGCACCTGTCATCAGGAATTCCGGGTAAGTTCGTGGCGAAGGGCATCACGCTTGGTAAAGTAGAAGAAGGTCGATGAAAACAGAGTCAGACCTTCAGTATCTGCAATGGGCTCCCACAGAGCTGTGATAGTGCGGGTGGAGCAGGGCCAGGCACGCTCTGTTCTGCTGTGCGCAGGGACCAACTCTGCAGCACCTGTTTTTCCAGTCCTGCTGGCGTGGTGGTAAGTGCTCTCAGCAGCTAACTCAAAAGACTGCGGTTCAAAACCACCCGACTGCTCCAAGGGAGAGCGATGTCTAGCCAAAGTCTAACTCATACCAAAAGACCTTTCCTGCTTGAGTCTGGTGAGAAGATGAGGGAAGATACGGATAGGATTCACCTGTGAGTAACTGTGAACGGGATTCTCTGGAATGCCATCCTGGTGTGGATAAAATTAGCCCTGCAAGAGCCAGGAGTCCTCTAGGCCAGAAATTCCTGTTCAGTGAACCTCGTGGATTCAGAAGACAATTATAACATCAGAGGAGCAGCTGCAGAACCAGGAGCCACAGCATGGAATAGCAATAGATATTTCCCAAGCGAAGCTGGGTGCTTTTGTTCAGGAGGCTGGCTTGCACAGGAGGCTGCCCTTAGGCACTTAATTCAGAGAGAAAAAGAGCTGTAACACTGGAGATGAAAAGTAGTAAGAAGCAAAGGCAGGGAAATGGTGGTAGCACATCCGGGATACCAGCCTTAAAAGGAACAGTAGGTCCATAGAGCAAAGAAGTCGAGTATCTATGGGAAGGAGGCTCACTGGCAGTGGGATGCCTCTGGGCATTTGACAAAGCTAGGCTTGTCAGCCCTCCGAATGAGAGAGCTGAATGCCTTCAGGCCAACGCTTACTGGTGGAGTGGGTAAGATGCCTCTGGGCACTTATTGGAAGAACTGGAAAAACATCTTAATACTTGCCAAGAGGCCAGGAGTGAGAGAAAGGCCTGTCTATGGGCATGAATGAACTGAGGATATCTTTTTTTTAAAATCCTTTTATTAGGGGCTGACACAACTCTTATCACAATCCATACATACATCAATTGTGTATATCAACAATTCTTC
>NW_022103920.1:83326193-83330445 GCF_000313985.2 Echinops telfairi
GCCATGTGGTCCTCTCTGTGGACTGGCTGCTCCAATTGGGATCATTGTCCTCAAGGCCTGGTGGGCCAGGATGTGCTCCACTCTCTCCTCCTCCCCCTTCATCTGCTCCCACGTGCTCTGATCAGATATGTCCCTCTCCCGGAGCTGCAGATTCAATGCCCTCGTTTGAAATAAATTCTTCTGAGGGGAGGGGCAAGTGTCCACGTAGTAGTTGGGATTGGGGCCGGCCCTGAACTGAGGATATCTTGATTGAAGAACTGTATCCTGAGTCATTTCTCATTCTGAATTGTAACCTGTTACTTCCTAACAAATTCTTTTATTTTTTTTTAAAATAAATCATTTTATCGGGAGTTCTTACAGCTCTTATAACAATCCATACATCAATTGTATCAAGCACGTATGTTGCCATCATCATATTCAAAATATTTTCTTTCTGTTTGAGCCCTTGGTATCAGCTCCTCTTTTTTCTGCCCCCCCCCCAGCCCTCCCACCTTCAAGGACCCCTGATAAGTTATAAATTTTTTGTATTATTTTCATATCTTATACCACCCTCTGTCTCCCTTTGCCCATGTTACCATTGCTCGTCCTGGATTCCATGTGTCGAGAGCTCTAATCAGTACCAGCGAACATGCTATTATAGAATAAACTCTATAATCATGCATGTTGTCTGTAAGCTCTGTGGGTCATTTCAATGATTTATCAAACCCAACAGAGAAGTGCAATGTAACGAGAGGGCCAGTGGTGTTGGTTGGTAAAAAGATTGGTAAGAGGAGATATATCTACCCTCCAACTCATAGGAATCAACTTTGGCCTATTGATATTCTCCCCCTTGTAAAGTTAGAGGAGGTCAGGCTCTCAGGGGAAAAGGGGGGAGAGGTGATGACAAAAACCTGCATCCAGTAGATTCCTGTTGCTGCAGATTCATGAGATATGCTCAGTCATGTATTAAACCTCTTTGGAAGTCCTGTGAGATGCATGCACACACCCACCTGTGTATGTATACATGTATATGTGTGTATATTTATGTATATGTATGTGTATATATAAACAGGTATTTAGATATACACCTGTTTAGCTTTTCTTTTTTCTCATTGTGATAAAAATGGATGTTGCAAAGCATTTGCCATTTCAACATCTTTGGAACATGAAAAATTCAGTGACATTAATTTTTTGTCATCATCTTGAGCAACTATCACTATTATCCATTTCTAAAATTTCCCACCACCCTTGGTAGAAATATTGTGCTCTTTAAGCAACAGTGCTCCAGTACCTTATCACAATGAGAAAAATGAAAAGCTAAACCCTTTTTTCCCCTAAGAGCCTGATTTCCTGAAACAGAGCTGCTGTAGTGCTGAGATCAAAA
Organism: Echinops telfairi; assembly: GCF_000313985.2. Lineage (NCBI taxonomy): Eukaryota > Metazoa > Chordata > Mammalia > Afrosoricida > Tenrecidae > Echinops > Echinops telfairi. The sequence goes on from NW_022103920.1 coordinate 83,327,557, forward strand.
TGGTCAGATGACCTTGACCTGTATGCAAAGTGTGCTGTTGGCATCCTATCAAAATGGACAATGATGGGAGATGGCATTTAAAGTCGCCATTAGATGAGAGGCCCAGAGGGGACTTTATCTTGGACAGACCTGGCTATCACCAACGGATTTAAGACACACCCTAACGATGATGTCCTTCCTCACATAACAAAGAACAGCCTGCTCCTAGAGGGGGTCACAGGCATAAGTGTGGGGGTTAGGGGTCACAACACATATTTGGGGTGCAGCCATAACTCAGCGCACAGGAGGGCACAGCCATGTGGATGAGACAAGATTAGTCATGGATGGATAGTTACTTGAAGTTGGGTGTTTCAATTCTGTATTAAGTTTGAAAGTGTCCATAAGAAAATACTTTTAAAAATAAATTGCTGATTAGCAGAATGAAAAAAGGGACAAAGAAATATTGTGATTTTGCTACTAGTCTAATATCTCGCAGACAGAATGTTCGAGCTGGACATTGGGATGATAAGACCGCATTCGCAGGGGTGAGGCGGGTATGCTGTGAGTTGGCGACCGCGTGCTTGGGCAGCGCCTTATGCTTGCATGCTGTCGTGTTAAGCTGCTGTGGCCTTGGTTCCAACTCTTGCGGACCCCATGTGTGCAGAGCAGAACCGCTCCATAGGGGTTTCAATGCTGGGACCTCTTGGAAGCAAGTCACCAGGCTTGTCCTCCAAGACACCCCTGATGCTGTTAGTAGGTGCCATCAGTTGGTTCTGACTCTTAGTGACCCTGCACACAGCAGAATGACCCGCCACCCAGTCCTAGGCTGAACATCCATTTGCACCACCCAACAACCTGATGGTCAGTAGTTTGATATTTGCTTTCCAACATTTCTGCCATATTTCAGGAAAGAAATATCATTCTTATAAAACAAAATGGAGATCCCCTTCAGAGTCACGAAAGTGAAAATAAAAGCTAGTGGGGGGGTTTGAGCGCTCACTGTGTGCATTGCTTTACGTCTTTTATATGCATTGACGTCTAAAATTCTCTTGTAGAGTCTCATTCCACACAAAGTAGAAGACAAATTCTTCACCACCGTCTGTGCTGCCCAATGGGTGGCTGAGCACACACGACTGTTACGTTTTGCACAAAGTTGGTCCTCTCCTGCCTCAAGGCCCTTTCCCTTGCTGTGCTTTCTTCCTGAACACCTCTGCCAGCCCTCTGTGTGCCCTTCACCTCCTCCAGGCCAGGTCTCCTCTCTCCACCCCTGTGCTCCAGCGGAACACAGGCGTGTGCAACCCGAGAGCCGCCATCCATTTCTTCTCCATTCCCCCTCTCCGGCTTTCTTTGTCTTTTTTTGTGATTACCACCCCCTAACAAAGCATCTCTTTATTGAGAGTCTGTGTCTCCCAGCTGTATTGCAAACGCAAGGAGAGCTGGGCCTTCGTTTTATTCAGAGAACAATGTTCTCAGCACAATGCCGCACACACAGTAAGTGCTGTGTTAAATATTTACTGATTGGGGGAGTTAACTCAGGAATCCTATAAGCATGCCTCAGTGGGGTCTGGGGTCATGGGCTTCCATAGTAGGGCAGACTCTACTGGATTAGCTGGATCTGGTTAACTGGGGGTATGAAGTCTGCAGAGTAGCCAATGCCTTGTAATAAGAGAAAGTATGCACATCCAAGGCTGTTCCAACCGAACAGGCACAGTTGGGTGAGCTGGGACAGTCCCCTATTGAGACTGGGGTCACTGTCCTCCTCCAGGGCAGAGGCAGATGAGATGGAGCTGAGTGAAGGTAGTATCTGCTGCAGGGGTTCTCAACCTTCCAAATGCCAAGGCCCTTTCATACAGGGCCTCAGGCGGTGGTGACCCGCAGCCATGAAATTATTTTCGTTGCTACTTCATCACTGTAATTTTGCGACAGTTTGTTAGGAATTGGGCGACCCCTGTGAAAGGGTCATTCAACTTCCAAAGGGGTCACGACCCACGGGTTGAGAAGCGCTGATCTACTGGAAATAAACTTGGAAGAATGACATTGCTGAATGGAACAACTGATGTTTTGGGGTCACACGAATGTTACGGAGTCTGTGGTAGTTGGACGATCTTATGTCAACTAGACACTCCTTGCTAGAGGTGGCATCAAACCCATCGCTTAAGTGGTAGCTCTATGGCACTTCCTTACAGGTGTGGCCTTTGGTTTGAGAGTGAGGGACTCTGGGAATGGCCTCTCTCTGCCACTTCACTTTTCTCCCGGCCTGGACTTCACTGGGTTACTGTGCCTGCCTCCGGAGGTGGCCCCCTGGGCACTCCCGTGCCCTGCCTTGTTTTCCCCAACCTTGGATCCCAGAGAGTCAGCACCCACTGTCCTGTGACCTTCCTGCTTCCTGCTTCCCTTTCCTGCGCCACAGACATGCAGCAACATGACAGTAGAGAGACTGATGGACTAGAGTTGGACTGGGCTGGGATGCCTTCTTGAGATAGAATTACTTCTTGATACAAAGCCCTTTCTTATACATATATGAAGTGTCACTGGATTTGTTGCTCCGACACCTCAGCTTAACCCTGAGTCAAACTCCATACTCAAAGCTCCATACCAAACTCCATAGCTCAGAGTTCTCAAATGTGTGTGTTTTCAGGGAAGAGTTGTACCTAACACAGATGGTCTAGAAAGTCTGCATGGCAAACATTCCGCTGAGCAACATCCTACAGAAAGAGAATTGGCCCTGAAAGTTGTCAGATTTATTTGGAAGAATCCTCTCTGACCAATAACTAACTGCAAGATAACTTGTGGTCCATGAGGCGAATATGTAAACTAATTAGCTGCTTGAGAATTCTATGGGAAATGCTGCTTTGTTAAACAATCTTGGGTTTACAGTTTTACAAAGAACAGCATATTTCTTTTTCTTTT
>NW_022103920.1:83330806-83339207 GCF_000313985.2 Echinops telfairi
TCACCACTCACACCACTGGTCCTGAAGGGATCATCCGCCCTGGATTCCCTGTGTTTCCAGTTCCTATCTGTACCAATGTACATCCTCTGAACAGCATATTTCTATACCTTAGTTTTTATACCACCCTTTCCATAAGCCAGTATCTGCTCTGGAAGCCACCTTGCCGATTTCAGGATCAGTAATGCCAAGTAATCATCTCTCCACCGTGAAGTGACTTTTTGGCGGGCTTGCAAAGACAGGTGGCATTGCACTGGGACTCCACTCCCACCCCTTTGTTTTAACGAATATTGACCCTTTTTGTGGGAAACAACTCCAGAGCTTGTCTCTTCCTAACTCATCCTGGCAATCCTGAAGGCGTGGCGAGAGCTCATTCATAGAGTTGGCAAGACGCACTTGCCACTGGTGTGTGCAAACCCCTGCAGCAAGGAGGGCGATGGATGCTCGTGGCCAACAGCCGCTTACAAAAGTCACAAGGTAGTCAGTACTCCTGGGACTCTGTGATCACAAGCCCAGCTCCAACAGAAATGATTCGGGATAAAAAGGACGGGGTGGGGTGGGGTGGGAATGGTGGGGGGGCGCTCAATGGGAGAAAAACCGCTCACCTCAAAAAATTCAGATTTTCACATGAAACTTTTTTACAAGATCCTTTCTAATGTAAGCATTAATAACAGGTCATATTAGCTTTGCCCCCCAAATCAGGAAATAGTTATTGTAATTCAAAATTAGAGTACACTATTTTTTAGTTTTCGGTTGTTTGAGTTTTTTAACATACAAATGAAGCACCACACTGCTTGAAAGTCTCCACACAGAGTCTGCCCTGGAGAGCAATTGGTGGAAAGTATCTCAATTCTCCCCTAAGTTTCTATTCTTTGGCCCAGAAATCCCAACCTAGGGGGTTTAGAAGGAACACCGAGGCACAACAGTTAAGGGCTCAGCTAATAACCAAGAGGTTTAATCCACACAGCAGCTCCTGTCATGCCATCTGCTCCTGTCCAGATCTGTTTCTGTTGCCAGTAGGCACCACAGTTGACTGGCGGCTCCCAGCACCCTACACGACAGAGGACCCTGCCCATGGGGTTGGCTTCATGGTTGCAGATAGCCACGTCTCTCTCCCCTGGGACCGTTGGTTGAGCTCAAATCCTTTGATTCGCAGAGGAGCACGTACCCATCGCACCTCCAGGGCTCCTCCCTCCAGAGATCACCACCTAGGAAACCCGATGGACCAGTCTGACTGCCACACAGGCTCTATCTGAGTCCAAATTCTAACAACACACTCTGGAAGTCATCAGATATGTGCTCAAGTTCATGTGTAAGAGCAATTTATCACGGTTACTCACTACATGTGAAAACTTTGCAACCTAAAAGAGTCATTCATGGAGAATTAAGTAAATGAAAGTGCATCCATATTATGGAATACTTTGAAGCAGATACAGACAATGAGACATTTGCTAACAGAGAAGTTGTGTTCTATATAAATGGTTTTTCAAAATCAGTTACAAAAAATGCTGTGTAGTATCCCATTTTGAGGACGACTCCAACGACCTAAAACGAGGTGCTAGTCCAAGGACTCCATCATGGTTATGGCGTCAATCAAATACTTAATTTCTAATTTTTATTCATTATCATTCAATTGTCCTTTAATATCAGTATCTTTATAAATCTGATCTTTATTTACCTTTAGAGGCTGAAAACATGACATAAGAACTTCGATATATGTCCATGTACGTATATATATATATAAAACACAAACACAATTCATAAACCATTCCTCCAACAGTGAAGACTTGGACTGTGCTGACACTGCCCTGGTAGAAGGATCCGGACCGTCCTGCAAACAGGCGTCTGTTTCCAGTCAGACACGTCTCTCGTGAGAGCTGTGTATTGCTCCTTTTCTTCTTCTCGGCACACATGTCGAGGGGCATCTTCCTGCTTCCTGCACGTGCCTGCGGACTTTAATCAAGGGGTCAGCTTTTGAGTCCATATTTGCAAGCAACTGAAGGCCCCAATTTGGTTTAGAAAGAAAACTTCCCCTAATCTTCTTATTGTAAATTATTTGGACACTTCCCTTCCTTTTCCTCATTGTTTCTTTTTCAGCATGGTTTTCCTTTTCAAAATCCATTAAATCCCGATCTGTTAATCCCCCTTCTTTGTGATCTCTGAGCTGTTCCACACTGATGACATCAGGTCCTAAAATTAGCCTTCTTGCCCTATGGGCCATTTTTCCACTGACCTGCTTACATCCTATTTTCCTGATCAAATGCGTGGGGCGCCTTCACATCATTCAGCAATTTTTTTCTATGCCCCCTGCATGCTTTTTCCTGTATCTTCCTCCCAGGAAGATGCTAAGTTTTGAATACACTGAAAGACACTAATGATTAAATGTACAAAAATGAAAAACTGATGGCAGTTTGGTCGAACATGTCATAATTAAGGGACTAACTGTATGAGTATGTGGAGGCAGTTAGGCAATCAGAAAGCTGCTACAAAATTAAGATCAAGTAAAGATTCCAGAGTACAGGATGCTAAAACTTGGAATGCAAGAGAACCAAAAAGTTCGGGTCTGATCGAGGCTGGTTGAAGCCCCAGACCATGGCTCTCAGATACCCTCAGATCTGGGAACTGGACTCTTCCAAGTGTCTCAACCTTCAGCCCAATAATAGTCCAGCCTATAAGGTGAACAGTGACTTGCAGGGAGGCCCACACTCCTCAGCACAATCAATAATCCGAATGAGATCAAAAGGACAGCAGGTGCCCAGGGATAAAGCTGAGAAGTCAAGAAGAGTTGGGGAAGGAGAACAAATGGAAAAGAGAAACACAGGGTGACTGGGTAGGGGGAGGAGTGCTGTTACATTATGGGTCTTTCAATCAATGTCACTGGTCAAAAAGTATATGAACTGTTGGCTGGAAAAGCAATTTGCTCTGTAAACTTTCACCCAAATCATGATAAAAAATTTTTTAATAAAACAAACAAGGACAGAGAAGTTGTTAAACAGGAATCGTTTAATGATGTGAATTCATAAAGAGAACATGATAGCTGTTACCAAAAATACAAATGTACTTAAGGGAGATGATTAAACAAATGAGAGAATCCAGGTGCTAAACTGTCGGTTCAGATAATTAAAAACCATCAGCTGTTTCATGAAATAATGATCAGGGTCAATGGCATCGAAATCATCATTCCAAAAAGCAATTATTAAGTTAAAAATAGCAAAGAAGCAATAAGTCAGACCTCTGCAAACCATGCTTATCCTAATCCCCAGTGATTGTGCTTGGGCTTTCTACTTTGTGGATAAGCAGTGATTTGCCCCACCACCCAGCTTTCTGAAGTGCTGCTTCCCTATGATCAAATAGCCAGAAGTAGGGGAGTAAAGATGAGTGATGTGTCAAACGTTCAAGATGCTATAAGGCAAGCCCATGACATTACAAAAAAAAGTCAAAACACAAGATGCATCCCAAAGTCAGAGAGATGCCTTTTAAGGTGAGCGTCCAATTGGAGATTTAATTGGGTAGTGTGTACTCGCTTTTGCCCTCTTCCCCACACCTGTGTGAGGGTGCTTTTAGAAGAGTCTCACTGTTAAAGGAAGACATTGAGTTGCATGTTCATCTAATATTGCTCATACGTTCAGAAATATTAAAAAGGGATGGAAAAACATTGTCCAGTTCAAGTTCTCATGGGGCAGGTGAGGGGCCCCAGGTCCAGAGATGAAGGTGTACTTTCCAAAATGACACAGTTGCACTAAACTAAGATTAGACCCAGGACTCTGGAGTTCTGTCCGTGGTCCATGTCAACTGCTTTGATCATTCACACAAGCAGCATCCTTGAGCCACCTAGAAGAGTTTTAGCTTCCCAAGCATGATCATTGGAATTACCTGGGGATCTGGTGAAACTACACATCCCTGAGCTCCATTTGTAACCAAATGCATCAGAATCTCTAGGGGTGGAGCCTCTGTGAAAGGTGTGACCACGTGCTGAGTTCTGACCAATAGAATCTTAGTCATGGCTGTCAATGACAAATCTGGCCCATGACCTCCTCCATACTTTATCTTCAATGCTTTCACCTAACAGCGGAATGGATAGGTCTCGAAGGGCCACTGTGAGAAAAGTACCTTCAGATGACCCCCAAAGAGCATCTCTTCCCCTCATCCCACACTCATCCTGGACAGTAAACTAAGCAAGAAGTAAGCTTTTATTGGATTAAGTGTCTGAGATTGTTATAGAGGGTATCCCACCATGTCTAACAATACCCCAGGCTTGTGTGGGTCCAGCATTTCATGTGGGACAGACAGGACAAAGATTGGCAGTGGTAGATCTCTTTTGTAAACGTTTAGACTTCTCATTCCCTGCCAACCAATGTCCCCTAGACCTCGCGGCTAATATTTCGGCCCTCTGACATTCCTTTACCCCTACACACACACACACACACACACACACACACACACACACACTACCTCTACACATTTACCATCCTTAGAACCTTAATCTGCATGTAAGAATGCTAACTCATATTACAGAGACTAAGTGAGAGACAGTATACCTACTTACCTGATGGTTTCCCTGGTCTAGGAGTGGCCTTAAACATATTTCTCATGAGGAATTTTAGTCTCTTAATCAGTGGCATACCTTTTACCCAATGCACATCCTACTTCTTAGTAAGACTGCAAATTCTTGCCTTGAAGGTCTTTGTATCCCAGTAAACAAGGCTGGTGTGAATAAACAGAATTTAAAACTGTACAGAAACACCAGATAGCGAAACAAGATTAAATGGTTTTTAAAAAAGGAAACTCCACGGAAGGTAAAAGGAAATATAGGAAAGAACTAGGAGGCAAAAGCTATTTATAGAGGTATAGGTAAAGGTATGTATATATGTAAATATATTAATTTATAATGCTAGGGATATAGATCAATGTACATATATTTATATGTTAACTGTTAAGATAGCAGACAGACTTAGGGCCCCTACTTAAGTCTTCCCTCAACATGAACACTTTGTTCTAATACCCTGTCACACTGTGATACTCACCTTCCAAACACTATCACTGAAGATAAAATGGGTACATAAGCAAATGTGGTGAAGAAACTGGATGGTGCCCGGCTATCAAAAGATAGAGCGTCTGGGGTCTAACAGGCTTGAAGTTAAACAAGCAGCCATCTAGCTGAGTGCAACAAAGCCCACATGGAAGAAGCATGCCAGCCTGTATGATCATGAGGTGTTGATGGGATCAGGCATCAGGCATCAAAGACCCAGAAAAAAAAATCTTATCAATGTGAGTGAGCGGGAGTGCGGAGTGGAGACTCAAAGCCCATCTGCATACAATACAATTGGACATCCCCTTACAGAAGGGTCACAAGGAAGAGATGAGCCAGTCAGGGTACAATATAGCACCAAAGAAACATACAACTTTCCTCTAGTTCTTTAATACTTCTGCCTCCCCCACCACTATCATGACCCCAATTCTACCTTACAAATCCAGCTAGACCAGAGCATGTACATGTACAGATGAAAGCCCTCGGCACATGGAATCCAGGACAAATAAACCCCTCGGGAATGCCAGTGGGAGTAGCTATTCCATGAGGGCAGGGGAAGGGGAGAGAGAGGGAGAAAGGGGGAACTGATCGCAAGGTTGGATATATAACCCACACACACCCCCGGGGGACAAATGATAGAAATGTGAGTGAAAGGAGACAACAGATGGTATAAGATAGGAAATAACAAAAATAATATATAATTGATCAAGGATTCACAAGGGTGGGAGTGTGGGGGAGGGAGGGGGAAAAAGAGGAGCTGATACCAAGGGGTAAAGTAGAAAGAAAATGTTTGGGAAATGGTGGCAGCATATGTACAGTTGGGCTTAATACAATTGAATTATGGATTCTTATAAGATCTGTAAGAGCCCCCCCCAATAAAATGATTAATAAATGATTTCTTTTAAAAAGCATCTCCACATGTTACAGAGCAGAACTGCTGCACGATGCTGTCTTTCTGCCGCTCCCTCCCCACCACGGTGTTGCTCATTAGGGAAGTAAGTGCAACCGGAGAGCAGGATCAAGTGGGAAGGCACAGAAAATGAGTCCGAAGACAGGACCAGCTCCGTCAACGGTATTCCGGTATTCCTCGGCTTCTCGCTGTGCTGACTAGCTGGCCCTCCTCTGCACCGTGTCCACAGGATTTCTTGGGCATAGTTTTCATCGAACAGACCACCAGGCCTTCCTGCTGTGGCACCACTGGTTGAACTGGAAGCACCGACCGGCAGGTTAGAGTCCAGTGCAAACCAGGGAGTATCAAAAAAGATAAAAATAAACACCAACCCCCTGCCAGCGAGTCCATTCGGATTCATAGCAATCCAGTAAGATGGGGTAAATTTGCCCCACAGGGCCTCCAAGGCGGTAAATCATTACAGAGACAGACTGCCACACCTTCTTCCCATAGCACAGCTGACAGGTTTGAACCACCAACCTTTCAGTTAGCAGCCAAGCACTTACCCACTATGCTACCAGGACTCCTTAAACAAGAGAAACCAAAAGCAACACCAAATCCACTGCCATCAGGTCGATTGCAACTTACAGCAGCCCTTCAAAAACTCACTGCCACTGAGTCAATGCTGACTCATGGTGACCCCACCCCAACCCTTCCCCGGTGGGTTTCCAAGACTGTAACTGTTTATGGGAGTAGAAAGCCCAGTCTTTCTCCAGTGGAGCTGCTGGTAGTTTTGAACTGCCAACCATGTGGATCACTGCCCAATGTATAACCTACCATCAGGGCTCCTACAAGGCAGAAAAACTGCTCAAGGTTTCCAAGATCGTAAATCTTTATGGGATCAGATAGCCTCAGTTTTCTCCCAAGTGGGTAGCTGGTGGGTTTGAGTCACTGACCTTGCTATTCACAGCCCAACTCAGCTCACTGCACCAGAGCACCCGAACATAAAAATAAGATTCATTTCTCCTGACACGATACAGAGGAGATGAGATTTCAGCAGATTTTACATTTTCAAAAGCCATGGAAAAAATGTATTAGCTGAAGGAGCAGGATGAGTAATGAATAAACAAGTCAAAGGGCGGGGTGGACTTCAGTGGGAAATGAGAGGTTGTGGGTGTGAATCTCAACTCTCCCATTCTGGGAGGGCATGTCCTTGGGCACAGGGTGTCCTGCCCTCTAGCCTGAGATTCCTCATCTAGACAGTATGTGATGGAGGCCAAGCTCCAGAGAGGTCCTGTAAGGATGAAACAAGCTTATGCATGAACAAGGCCCAGCACAGAGTAGGGTTCTATACATCACAGTTTCTACTTTGAAGGCTATGTGCAAGAATAACATGCATTCTTCAGCTTTTCCATACTTTTTCCAACCACACACACACACACACACAAACCCACTATCACAGTCATTTCCAACTCAAGCAAAACCAAACCCCGAAGCCATAGAATTGATTCCCACGTAGATCAATCTTACAGGACAGGGTAGAACTGCTCCTGTTCCAAGACTAATGTTTACAGGAAAAGAAAGCTCCATCTTTCTCCCCGGGGAGCGGCTGGTGGTTTTAAACTGCCGTCCTTGCAGTTAAACAGCCCAACTTATAACCATTACTCCACCAGGGCTCCTCCGACTCATAGCAACCCTATGTAAGACAAAGTAGAACAGCTCCTTAGGGTTTCAGAGACTGTACATCTTTATGGGAGCAATCTTTTCTCCCAGAAAGTAGTTGGTGAGTTTAAACTGCTGACCTTGCAGTTACATTCCAATGCTGAATACCCAGTGCCACCAGAGCTCCTTAAAAATGTCCAAGACACCTCTAAAGCCAAACTTTCAGAAGACTATTAACTAATAAGAAAAAGGATAAACATTTCCTCATTAAGTGCCAGCGGATTCATTATCCCCAACATTCGGGACTAGCAAATTAGGCCACTAGGGTCTTTTCTCCTCTGCAGAAAAGTCTTTGGCAAAATGTCTTACTGGGGAAAAAAAAGGAATTAAAAGTGGGAAGTGTCTTCTGACATCCTCTAGCTGTGCCAGGGGGGAAGAAAATCCAACTCCACACCAGTAACACCCAAGGCTAATTTCTAGGAGACTGAAGTCAGACATGACCCACCCTCCAACCTTCCTACCAATTCTGACACCAACAGGCCCTCCCTCGGATCTCTTATTTTTCAGCTGGGTTCGATCATTTATTCCAATGGCTACGTAGACGATATTCACGATTAGGAGGTTTATTAAGGATGTTAGCAGGTTACAAAAGCTCAGGATACAGTTACTCAGACAGAACAACTTTCTCGTCAAGTTTTACTTCCCATGCCTCTTGCTCCTTCTCTTACAAAGTCCCATGTTTCCAATAAGACTGGAGCCACACAAAGAATCCCACTTCTGACACCACGTCTGGAGCCATACAAAGAATCCCACTTCTGACACCA
>NW_022103920.1:83339415-83343226 GCF_000313985.2 Echinops telfairi
GTCTGGAGCCATACAAAGAATCCCACTTCTGACACCAAGTCTGGAGCCATACAGAGAATCCCACTTCTGACACCACGTCTGGAGCCATACAGAGAATCCCGCTTCTGACACCAACTGTAAAAGGACGATGATGAGTGGCAGTGGGGGTGGCATCTGACCAGCTCCAGCTACACAAAGGAGTAGGAAAGTCAAATACTACGCAAGACTAGCCCAAGACCAATTCCTAGGAGGGTGAGGTCAGACATGCCCGCCCTCCAATCTTCCTTCCAATTCTGCCACCAATGGCAGAATTGGCCACTCAGGTCTTTTCTCTGAGAAGCCGTATTAAATAATGCACTCTGTGACTGCACGGGTCACATAGACCTTTTATACAATATTCACAATATGGGATTTATTAAGGAAGTTTAATAGGTTATAAAAGCACCCAAAACCAAGCTCGCTAGCATTGAGTCAATGCTCACTCATAGCGATGCCCTGTGGGTTTCTGAGACTGTAACTGTTTATGGGAGTAAAAAACCCAGTTTTTTTCCCTCAGAGGTGCTGATGATTTCTAACTAGGGACCATGTGAATTACAGTCCAACTACACCACCAGGGCTCCTATAAATGCACAGGATACAATTATACAGACAGAACAGCATATCTTCTCAGCCTTGCAAGCAGGAAGCCTCTCTCTGGTTTTTTACCTCTTAGCCACACACAGTCAGTTGGCCTCTGCCTTGCTTATGCAATATTACAAAGCTCTTGTAGAACTGCCAATATATGCCCAAATGGCACAACAGTCCATAATAAGTTTCATCTGGAAGATGCTCAGCTCTGGCTCTAAGGGCCAGCAATCTGAGTGGGCTTCCTACTCTACAAGCCAGCGTCTGGCCTGAAGGCCCTCAGCTTTCCCTTCTCTGTGAGCTGAGAAGTCCACTGCTCTGTCTCATGCTCTGTTCCTGGTTCTGACGCTCCTCTGCCACCCCTCTGGTGTTAAAGCTTTCTCCTGGATCAAGGAAGTTCAAAGCACAGAGATCTTGGGGTTCAGAGAACATGATCCACTCTAGGCTCTTCTCTCGTGTTGGTAGTGAGACTTCCCCCTTTCTGTTTCAATGGCTCATATTATACCCAGCAGGATGGCAATGGCAATCAACCCTGCTAACTTCAATCACATCTGAATCATATAATCCACTCAGCACCCCCCACCTCATCCCCCCACCACACACATATTTTCTTACTTAGACGTATCAGGGGAAAGGTCCTTTGGTGAGTGGAATAAAAAGCTTTGGCTAGCAGAGCCATATTAAATAATGCCCTGCGCTGCAATTTGCAATTGCAGAGTCATTTAAATTCTAGCGACTACACCTGCTTTGAAATTTACAATACTAAATTCTTCTTCCTAGATAATACAAGACTTACACCTTCATTTATATCTTGAACTTTTTTATATATATATCTTGAACTTTTTAATGCCAGTCATTGTCTTGGACTTTTAAAATTGTTCTTTAATCTTTTTATCAAAGTTAAGACAGCTAATTTAGAAAATATAAAATCACATTGGTTATTTTACTTGACCCTGGGATTTCTTTCTTTCTTTTTTTCAGGAACATAGATGTGGTGGGAGAGGTGAGGGGAAAGAATTATGAATTTGGGCAGGGGGAAAGACAATATGGGGAGTTCTACCAAAAATTTAATTTCTGTGGCGGCGAAGTTATTGATGAAGACCAAAGATTATAGTCTTCCATGTGGATTCACCAGAAAGTGAGCCAAAAGAAAGGCCTCACTAGACCAATACACAATATCATGATAAATGACGAAATTGAAGTTGTCAATGTTTTATTCGACTGTGATCAACAATCAATGCCTCTGGAAACAGCAATCAAGAAATCAATCAACATATTACATTGGGAAAATCTACTGTGAAAAAGTTGAAAGTTTTAAAAAGGAAAGACATCTCTTTTGATGAGTAGACATTTTTGATGGAAAGACTGACTCAAGACACAGTCTTTTACATCATCCCCCTTGTATGGGAAAGCAGGACAGTGAAAGGAAGCCCCCAAAGAACTGATGCATTAGAACAAGGTATGTGTAAAGAATATCGAATATACCTGGAAAGCCGAAAGAAAGAATAAGTCAGCCTTAGAAAGCCCAGAATGCTCTTTAAAAATGAGGATGGTGACAATACAAGAGCAATCAGTTCTTACTGACGTGGCCCTGCTCAAGGCTAACCCTCGAGAAGAGATCACTGAGGATGTGGGAGCTAGAGCAAGTGTGGTGAAGAAACCAGATGGTGCCTGGATATCTGAAAAAATATCATCTGCGCTCTTAAAGGCTTGTCTTTTTTAAAATATTATTGTTAAATCATTTTATTGGCGGCTCGTACAACTCTTATCACAATCCACACATACATCCACTGTGTCAAGCACTCCTGTACATTTGTTTCCCTCATCATTCTCAAAACATTTGCTGTCTACTTGAGCCCTTAATATCGGCTCCTCATCCCACCACCCCACCCCCCACCCCCGCCCTTCCCCCAGCCCCTCCCTAATTTTCTTCTATGTATCAAAGCTCAGCTTCTGCCACCTCTCCAATGCCATGGAGTCAATCTTTGACTCACAGCAACCCAATATAGTGTTTCCCAGACTGTACATCTTTATGGGAGCAGATAGCCTCATCTTTATTCCAAGGAGCGGCTGGTGGGTTTGAACTGCCAACCCTGGGACTAGCAGATCAATGCTTAACCCAACACACCACCAGGGCTTCTTATTTCTGACACCGAGTGTATTAATTAGCTATGACTCTGTAACAAATTAACCCCAAATGTAATGACTTAGATGTAGTGACTTATCTCGACACCATTCTAGGTCAAGAATCCAGGTATGGCTCGGATGGGAGTTGGTTTGGCTCCGGGTCTTTCTCAAAGCTGCAGTCAGAGGCTGACTTGGGGGATTGACCAGGACAGCAGCAGGCCTTAGCTTCTAGCTGCATGTTGGATGAAGATGCCAGTCTCTGGTCACAAGGGCCTCTTCCTTCACACGGTTACTCACAGCCTGGACGCTTGCTCTGAGGATGACAATGAGAAACGGAGGCCTCTGGTTTGAAGCTACTCAGTCACTAGGGCTGGTGGGTGGGTGAGGGCGAGACATGATGATCTTCTCTCCTAACGAGTAACCTGTTGCTGTAGTCAATGCCAACTCATAGTGACCCTATGGGACAGGGTAGAACTGCCCCCATGGTTTCCAGAGCTGTCATTCGTATGAAAGCAGACTGCTCTTTCGTCTCCAGCATAGCCGCTGGTAGGTTCGAACCACCGACCTTTTGGTCAGCAGCCACAGCTTAATAACCATCATACCACCCGGACTCCTTCTCTTAAGATGACAGCCTCGGACTGAAGCCCTGTGGCACAGTTAGTTCCACTCTGTCCTGTCGGGTTAGTATGAGTGGGAATGCACGCTATCTTCACAACAGCAATGACAATCTTTGAGGGAACATACATCCCATTAGCCATTGGAGTAGGGCACTTGGGCAAGCCCACATTCAAGGTCAGGACATGACTGGAAGTCATTTTAGAAGCTGTCTACCTCACAGGCATGAGATAGAAGGCAGTGCTTGCTCCTCCGTATAACCGTGGCAAAAAATCGCTTCTTTTTAGTTTGTTTTTTTTCATTTTTCCTTTTCTTTTAATTTGTACTCAATGATGGTCAATGCTTTTATAAAATACAATACAAATTGATTTCCAGGAAGATAAATTAGCTTAAAAACCACTGCCCTTGAGCCAATTCTGACTCACTGTGACCTTATATAGGACTTAAGAAGCTATAAATCTAAGTA
>NW_022103920.1:83343797-83348639 GCF_000313985.2 Echinops telfairi
CACACACACACACACACACACACACACACACACACATATGTGTCTGAATATTTCATAAGGCTTCTTAAGGCTTCAAGCACTCAGTGAGGGGGTGTTGAGGTGAGGATGAGGACTTAGTCTGCAACTATTTACGAGGCATACCAAACCTGTCCTCTAAACAAACAAACAGAATAAAAGCCTGCTGAGCTGAGTATCCTAGCATTTCATACCTCCTGGTCTGGGTTCCTTGGAAACCAGGAAAAAAATAAAACCCAAAACCATTCTCACGAGGAAACAGCAGTAACTGGAAGCACAGAAATGAGATTAGGGCCATTTGGTCTTCGGCCCTTGGAGAGACCCCAAAAGGGGCACCGCATCGCAGTCCCCAAACCAAAGCTTCATTGCCTCTCAGTCTGAATCCAGAGATGTCTCTCCACGTAGGCGTCTACAGCGGCGGTGGAGTAAGCACTTGGAGATGGCCGCAGGTGCTGGGATAGAAACAGGGGAATGTGGGCATCACCGGGCACTGGACTCCTCCCTCTAGTCACCAGAAGAACCCAGAGTCACTTAAATGCAGATGACTTTTGAAGGCTTTTGCAAGACAGTGATCTGAACTTCCCCTCCAGACGCTCCTAGATGGAAGCATTCAAGAAATAAACCTCAGTAGAAGCCTATCCGACTCTCACTCTGCTCTTTCTGCACTCCTAAAAATGTGATCTTTTGTTGTGAGCAAGAGCCAGGGTGTTTGGGCTTAGCATGAGTCTCCTGTTTGATGTCCTTTCTGCCAGTACATACGCTACAGAGTTCAGCCCTCCTCTTGCACTGAGCCATGTGATGGATACTGTGATGGTCACTGCACACTGTCAAGGCATCGATGTCAGCCCCTCCCCAAACAATGTCAGAAAATATTTCTGAATGCCCTTCAGGCTCCTATCTATTCAAATCCCTAAACATTGATATCAACTGACACCTCTTCAATTTACGTGAAAAGGCCTTTTCTTGAACAGCACCTATGGGCAAAACTCTGAAAAATACCATAGTGAAAAAGGCACTGCTTCTGTCCTCAACTGGTTTACTGCACTTTCTTTATCAACTAAGACATCATGTATGTCTCCTCAATAGTTTGGCATCTGAGTACTTTCTCTTGTTCCTAAGTGTTTCGTTGTTGTGTAACTAATCTCCCTAATGAAACTGTAAACTTACCTACAAAAGAACTCCATTTCATAACTTCCAGCTGAGCATCAGTGCTCAATAAAAAGCTGAAGTCAGCAAGCAATGACTGAGCGTGGGAGTCCTGGTGGGTTACATTTTGGACTGCTAACCATAAGGTCAGCAGTTCTGAGCTACCAGCCTCTCCTCAGCAAGGGGATGAGGCTTTCTAGTCCCTGTAAAGATTTACAGTCTTCTCTTTGGCCTGAGGACTTGGGTACTCAGATGGGAGAAGAAGCAGAGAGTGGCCACCCCGGGCCTGTTGAAGTGTCCGTCATTGGACCTTGAGGGGAACCCCTGGCTTGTTGGGTGCCAAAGGAAAGGGACCCAGAATCACCATACATTTAGCACCTCAATTCCCCCATCACAGTGACATGACAGGTTTTGATCTGTTGGGTACAGATCTGCACTTGGAAGAATTGATCCAGAGAGTTTCCCCCTGGTACCAATCCCTGGACTTAGGGCAAACAGAGTTCAATCAAATGGAAGATCAAACTGTGTGGAGCAACAACTCCTGGCTTGTGGCTCAAGGGGGAACTGTATGCACATAGACTCCTCATACTGGCAGTGTCTGGAGGGCGACGTCATTGGGAAAATTGTTGCTGTTATCAGTGCAATTGCTTTATACTCCAAGGGGATGATTGACAAGGTTTTACTTTTTGGTTTCTATGAGTTTTTGTTTTCTTGCCTTGAGTTCATTTTATTTGTTTGCTTGTTTTTAACAGTTATATGGGCACATAATCCATGTGGGACTTTTTGGTTTGTTTGTTTGTTTGCTAGTTGGTTTGTTGCTCTTGTTTGTGTAGTTGGTCTAATGGGGTTTTGAATTGTCATAATACCACTGCCATAGTAAACCTGAGTTGTGTATATCCCAGGAACAAGCAGATGGATTCTGGGCTCCCCCTTAACTCTAGCCCCAATCGAGGAAGTTAGTTCTGATACTCACCTACATGAAATGATCACTGAAGATAAGTTGTGGTGAAGAAAGCAGATGGTGCCTAGCTATCAATTGGAATCGTATCTGGGATCTTAAAGGCTTGTGGATTAGTCCAGGTGGACTAGAGAAACAAATCCAGGTAGACTCCTAGGTGTATAAGAGAGAGTTTTATATCAAAGAGTAGTTGTATATTAAGAAAACATCCCGGCCCAGTCCAGATCATGTTCATAAATCCAATATTAGCCCATATATCCAGAAATTCCTCTTCAGACTCACACAACACATTCAATGATGCTGAATGCAAGATCACAGGCCAGTGGGTAGAAGGTCTTGTGGATCCTGTGGCAGTGGAAGCGTCTCAATACTGGCAAGGGTCTCCACGTGTCTCCTCCAGCTCTCTGAGTGTCTCAACAGCAGGACAGCAGAGAGTAAGTGTGTACTGCCTCCAGGGAGGAAGATAGGAGTTCCCAGAATTCTCAGAAGGCCATGCCCACACCGAGGCATGATTGGCTATGACCTGATTGACAGGTTAGACTCCACCCTTTCACTCAAGTTGACAGGAGATTATGTAACTGCCACAGAACAACCCTTGTCACCTTGACACTTTTACACAACTGTTTAGCCATACAATTTTTAAACAAAGCAATAATAAAATCATATCCATACCTAACCGGATAAAACTAAAATGCATACAATTCAATATATGCCAGCCTCATTTAAACATAATATTCTATAAGTGAACAAAAAAAAATATTCTATGCCTACAGTTGCAGTTAAGTGAACATCTATACCCTAATCGTGTAATCCTATGAATATATATTCCAGCACCTATGAAAGTTTGCAAGCCAGCCACTTCATTCCTTTATCCTCCCAATTTTGGGTATGCAATTTCTATGCTGCCCACTTATAATCAACCCAGTGCTCTGAGGAGACCAGCATGTTCTTTGATGTGAAGAGTCTTCATTCCAGTTGGAATTCTGTGAGCCTGCATCCATAAGCAAAGTCCAATTAGGAGAGGCCATCCATAAAGTCTGCAGAAATATGCACCAGTTCCCAGGCTCAAAAATCTTCTCTTCATCTGGTCAGGTTCTGGTCAACTCAATGTGGGCCACCTTGCTTAGCCTTACTAGGGTACCCATTGGTCACCTTGCCTTAGACTGTGGACAGCGTCACAAATCCTCAACAACCCCAGTCATCCTGGGCTAGGTCATGAACTTCAGACCAGCCAACCCGCTCTCATCTTCTCCTCTAGTCCCTGTGAACCAGGTCCAGCAGTGTCAGTGGACAGACTCAACCCATCTCTATTGCTGTGTTTCTCTCACTTTCACTCAACTAGTACATACAGGTGGTCACCTAGCAAGCATTTCAGCCTGCTCCCTCTAACATTCAGTCCTAGAGCACAGAGTCCCTTCCATGGCTCCAAATTTTTCCAGTTTCAAGCACAAATCACTAGTTCAAAATTCAAATAGTTCCATTTTTCTTCAGTCTGTCAACAGCACCCTAGGCAAGTCTCTCTGAATGCAAATAGTCTGAGTACACTAAAGCACTGGGTGGGGCTTATCTTTTCAGAGTCTCTTTGTAGGCATGCCCTAACCCATATAAAGATTCAAATTAACGGCTGAAGACAAATGGGCTTACAAGTTCTCTATTTTCATATCTTCAAGAATCATTTCTATCCATCATTATATCAATAACAAAAAACTGAAGAAAACAGTATAAACCTAGTACAGCCACATCCTAAACTCAATTCTTAAAATAGTCAAGTTCAATCCTTGTCTATCTGATCTTAATCCTTATCTAAACTATCCCATTGGTATGAAATATGGCCTATTAAACCTCTGACTTCATCAAGCCAGGGTGGGGCCTTCTGTCAGCTATTTTAACTAAGCAGCATTGTCTCAGAAATTCAATAAGTGATTTTGCCACTCAAGCGCAAGATTCACATTTATCACAATCATTTTCACTATTTCAGACATGGTTAACCAAAGACAATTTCTAGGAATCATTCACTTCTCTGTCCTTTCCAGAAAACAGTGTGGGTGGTCTATGGCAGTTACATAATCTCCTGTCAATCAGGTCATAGCCAATCATACCTCTGTGTGGGCCTGGCCTTCTCCTGAGAATTCTGGGAACTTCTATCTTCCTCCCTGGAGGAGGTACACACTCCCTCTCTGCCTTCCCTTTCCTGCTGTTGAGACACTCAGAGAGCTGGAGGAGACACGTGGAGACCCACGCCAGTATTGAGACGCTTCCACTGTCACTGGATCCACAAGACCTTCTACCCACTGGCCTGTGATCTTCCTACACTCAGCATCATTGAATGCGTTGTGTGAGTCAGAAGAGGAATTTATAGACTGATGTTGAACATATGGGCTAATCTTACTTATGAACATGATCTGGACTGGGCTGGGATGTGTTCTTAGTATACAATGACTCTTTGATAGGAAACTCTCTCTTAAAAAAAAAAAAGAAAACTCTTTCTTACACACCCAGGAGTCTCCCTGGATTTGTTTCTCTAGTCCACCCAGACTAACAGAGCTTGTATTCAAACAAGCAGCCATCGAAGTGAGGAGGCAACTAAGTCCAAATGGAAGCACACCAGCTTGTGTGACCCTAAGATGACAATAACAAAATTCAAGTATGATGAAGGGGAAAATATCAGAGCTTAAATTGTTAATACCCAATTTGTAGAAGGCTAGGGAGGACAGTGGCGGCCC
>NW_022103920.1:83350197-83351315 GCF_000313985.2 Echinops telfairi
CGGTGACGATTCAGAGGCTATAACTTTCGGGTTAAACTTTGGAGGATGGGTAATGCAAATAACAGGTGACTTACTACCTACCAAGTACTATAGCCACATGGTTTACATGTACTATCTCTGAGTCAGACCTGACTGGCTGCCACCTAACAACATCTCATTTGAGCCTCCCAACCAGTTTGGGGAGGGGTGTGCTATTCTTTGTCTCATTTTACAACAACAACAGCAAAACCGAGGCACAGAGTGAGTGATTTATACAAGGTCCAGGCTAGTAAGTAGCTTAAGAGGAATGTGAACTCACACACAGAGTAGTGGACTGCTAATCAAAAGGTCAGTAGTTCACAACCACCAGCCACTCCATGGGAGAAAGATGAGGCTTTCAACTCGTATTGTGAGTTACAGTCCCAGAAATCCACAGGGGCCATTCTACCCTATCCTATGAGTCGGAATTGGCTTGATGGCAGTGAGTTTGTTTTGTTTTGTTGGGCATTTTGCTCTTGAATACAAAAAGACCAAGCCCCTTGCCATCCAGTCAATTCTGACTCATAGTGACCCCACTGGTTACAGAGTAGAACTGCTCCTTAGGGTTTGCTTAGGTAGGTTTGAATCTTCAAAACCCTTCGGTCTCTCAATTCCCATTTAAGGAACAAAAGGAGACTGCAGGGAAGGCCTAGCACTAGGCAGGGCATGCCCAGGGACAGCAGGGGTGGGGTGGGGTGGGGTGTCTGAGGCCAGCAGTGTGTGGGGGGGTGCTGTTTGGCCTCAATGGCAGCTGTGGGGCCTATATATTAGTCTCTGGCCTTTCCATATCTTTCCTCTGAACTCACTACGTCCCTACTGGTCCAGGTCCTTCAGACTCCACTTTACAGAGAAGGAAACTGAAGAACACAGAGGTTAACTGGTAGCTGGTAGGGCTGGGGTCTGAGCCAGCGTGTCCTGAGCTGACTCTTATTCCCGTGTGTGAAAGTCCCTTACAAGGAATCCGGTGCTTTACCCCTAAACTACTCCTCTCATCCCGTCCCACCTACCTGTCCAAAGCCACTGGGCTGCGAGAAGGCATTTTGGCCCCGAACTTCAGCTCCCAGAAATCTTTGCGAACCCTGCTCGGCTCCCCACCCCTC
>NW_022103920.1:83352202-83363384 GCF_000313985.2 Echinops telfairi
GGGAGGAGTCGGCGCCAGCGGGAACGGCGGCAGCCAGGCGGCACCTGGGGCTGGCGGGGACCCGCGTGAGGCGCGAAGCAACGCCTTGACCTCCGGGGAGGAGGAGCAGGCACCGGCGGAACCGACGGCTGAAGTTCCGGACGCCGGGGGCCGCGCGAGCGAGGTAATGGGAGCCGCGAGCCGACCGAGGTGCCGTGTCCGCAGCGCCGGGTGCAGGGAAACTGGCCCGAATCCCGGCAAGGTGTCGGGCCCCGCCCGCGCCCTCGTGCCCGCTTTAGGCCCTGGGTGGTTTGTAGGTGAAGGATCCAGGCCGACTCTTCAGCTCCCGGGTGTGAAATCCGAACGGAGGCTCCTTTTAGGTTTTGAGTGAGAAGAGAGGGAGGTCATTCATCGGGTTGGATGGAGAGGGCACCTTCCTGATGTTAGACGGCTGTCGAGGGTAGTTTGAGGGTCCGAGGGGGAGGGGATGAACCGACTGGATGGCGGGTTTTGAGAACTATCTTAATGCAATTGCTGTGAACCTGTGCCCGCTTTGAGCTGGTGTAGTAGGTTACATAATGGGTAGTCAACCTCAAGGTCAGTTCGAACCCACGAGCCTCTCCCAGGGAGAAAGATGAGGCTTTCCATTCTCGTGAAGATTTACAGACACTGGGACCCACCCGGGCACCTCGCGTTTGTGAATTGGAATCAGACGTTGAGGGATGTACTTGGCTTTTAAACTCCACCCTCCCAGCCCTCTGTGGTAGCACCCGCTCCGATTTAACCCAATTCCAGTTCCTTTTTGCTGCTTCCCTGAATGTAGGAGCTGTGGTCAGTGTACACCATGAGGTCAGCTGGCAGATGGGCCTGCTGTGATCTAACCACCCGCCCCCACCGGCTTCCCAGACACTTTAAACCTCTTACTAGCATAAAGAAAACAGGTACCTTTATTTTCACTGGGACACAAACAAAATCCCTTTGGTTTATGGAAGCCCTTCTGCCACTTAGGAAACAAAGTTATCAGAGTCTGTTGACTGAAGTATCTGCCACGCTCCATGACCTCAAATTCGGCTGATGCCCACCAAACTACGTTACCCAAATTCCTGCGAAAAGGGCCTCTTGAATACTTCTTGACCCACATGGCAGTGTCTTAATGACTGGTGGTGGGTACCCACCAACTAGTGCTCCTCCCATATTTTTGTGGAGTGCAGTCTTATGCAAAACAGGTCCAAGAGCCCAACTGGTTTGCTTGCTGCTCTTCACAATTGCCCTGTTTGTGTAGGCAGTTGCCAGACTAGCTTCTCCACCCTCTCTTGGAAGAGGTCATTGTGTCGAAGTGCTCTGTGATTCACGGTAGACTGCCCTAGTCCGTTCCTTTTCCCTTGGGCTGGAGCCTAGTGGGGAGGGGACTATGGAGTTTAGGTGGGCTTTGGCTGTTCAGAAATCTTCCAGCTTGGACCCCATGGGGTTTTTCTTTCCTGAGCCTTCTGCCTGCTAATGAAGGGTATGTGCACTTCTATCAGAACTGGTTTTGTAGCATTTGGGGTAGAAACCCAGTGCTGGGTGCTGTACCAGATGGCATCCAGACCCCCTCACAGCTGAATGTCAGCCATCTTGCAAGTGCGCAGAGACCTGGATGGGAGCGGAGGCCGGCTGCTCGTTCGTTGAGAACTTCTCTTCAGCGTCACCTTACGGGTGACCATTTAGAAGAAGCTCTGGTGTCATCCTTGGGCCCAGCCAGATTCCCCTTGGAGGCCTTAAGTCCCAGCTTTCCAAGAGGAGTGGGTGAATGTCAGGGCCTTTCTTCCTGGCTGGGGTGTGTGAATCTGCTGGGCCATGTTGGCTGTGATAACATCCATTTTGGCAATGAGAAGCTGTCATGAACCTTGTAGTTTGCCAAGCTAATTCACCGTTGTCATTATTAACACCTTCTGCATCAACCTTGTGAGGTATGCAGCCAGCCATCCTTATAGCCAGGTTGTCCCTCACTAGGTAGCTTTGGCGAAGTCCCCTAAAGCCAGAGCAAGGTTAGGGGACTTCGCCAAAGCTTCATGGTTAATTAGTGCCAAAAGTAGGACTGGAACCTGAGTCTCCTAGGGGACTCCCAGCCTGGCACAGAAATCAAGAACCCGTGCTGCCCTCAGGTTCCCTGGATGGTCCACGGGGTAAGACGGAAATGTGACGCCCCTGCGCAGCAGTGCTCTGGACCCAGAGCCTCTGCTTGCCTGTGCTAGTATCATGTTTCCATTTTGGTTTACTTGGGATTTACCATCCCCCCACCCCCCTTGGCGGCAAAAGATACACAAGGGGGCTTCACAAAGTTCTTGGCCCAAAATTTCATCTTCTAGTTACACTTTCCATGAACTTTTTTTTAGCCCCTCCCCCCCCTAATTAGGTTGATAAAGAATTAAGGAATGCAGTCTATGTAAAGTGTGACATACCTGCCACCTCTTAAGACTTTCTCAAGGTTAGCTGTTATTCCTATCACAGGAGTGCCTTTTTGGTGTTAGTTGTGCATAGGTGCGCCTTTCATTCAAGTTGTAAGAGATCTGGTTCTAAAGTATAACTTTTGAACATAGCAGAAAGAGTAGGGGATTTTCCAAGTGTCAAAAGAACTCTTTTGGTTTCACTTTAGTGGGGCTAATCATTATCTGAAACCAGAACCCAGAATTCCCCAAGGCAGACACGCTTCCCTTCTTAACCACAACCATGCACTGACAACAAAGAGTCGTGGCCATCTTCTGCAGAGGAATGCATGGGTTAAACCGTTTGCAGAATTGGATATGTGGGATTCCCAGCACCAGTGTCACCAGTGTATCAGAGCGCTGTTACCCCTTGAAGAGACCCAGAGGGGTTGTGGTCACCTTGATGGGGGTTCCTGCCTTCTGGAGAGGATCCTCTTCTGGCTTGGGACCAGCAGGTCCTCTTGGCTCGCTGCCCATCAGAATGGGTTTCTCCAGGTCACAAGAAGAATACTGGCACAGTTAGTACCTATTTCGAGGACGAAAAGGAAGAGAAAGCGATTCCTTAATTGCTAAAGTAAAGTTTGCTTTGTTGTTTGAAAACCAGAGATGGTCCCTAGTGCCTGGGCATTTGAGGATAAATACAATTTGGATCCATACCTGTTTTTAACTAGTCTGCTTATTACAAACATTACAGCCCAATGACCTTTTCTTTTTGCTCACTATGGGTGTTTGAAGAGGCACTTAGGGACTTCATACGGAGTGAAGCAAGTGGCAGGGCCTTCCTCTCCCTTCTGGCTGTTTTTTTTTTTTAAATCGTTTTATTAGGGACTCATACAACTCTTATCACAATCCATACACACATCAATTGTGTAAAGCACATTTGTACATTCATTGCCCTCATCATCATTCTAAAAACATTTGCTCTCCACCTAAGCCCCTGGCGTCAGCTCTTCATTTTTCCCCTCCCTCCCCGCTCTTCCCTCCCTCATGAACCCTTTATAATTTATAAATTATTCTGTTGTCATGTCTTGCTTCTGGCTGTTCTTTAATAGTTTTATTGGCACATAATCCACATATCATACTGTTTTACAGTTCAGTCATATCGGGAGTTGTACAATCATTACCACAATCGATTTTAGAACATTTTCATCTTTCTTGTACTCATTTTCTCCCCGTTGCCCCCGATCCACCCCTGCCATACCGTCAAGGAACCATCAATCCAGTTACTGCCTCTATAGAGTTACCTACCCTGGATTTCATAAACAGAAAAACATTCAAACAACAAACAAAGGTAACTAACAACAATAACAAAGTAAAACAGAACAACTTCAATTGCAAAGAAAGTAGAAAATATTAAAAACTAGAACACCTTTAAAAAGGGTGAAAAATGAGATCCATGGTAAGGTGTTAAATTGTAACCTAACTACATCTGCAGTAATCCACTTCCCACTGCATTCTGTCTATCGGCCAGGCTATTCACGCCCCTGGTTTATGGTCAGAGGGGGTTCACTAGAGGTTTAATCCACATGTATTTCCCCTCCACTCTTTCTTTTTTTTGCGCTGAAACAAATTTTTAATAGGTCAAAAGGGATAAATAAGATAACTACATTTTATAAATGTAATTTATAATTACAATTAAATAAGATAATTACATTTTAACCTAACTATATCTACCATAATTGATTTTGTAGTCTCCTCTCTGTCTGATAAGACTATTCACATCCCTCAACTTTGGTCAGATGGGATTCACTGGGGTCTGAATCTGTGTGTGGGCCTTGTATATGGAATTTTGGCTTCCACTGTCATCCATAGCCTTCTGCAAACCTGATGTTCACAGCTTAAGCTCTGCTACTATTCGCTCTTGTGGATATGGATTATATTGTCTACAAACCTTGGATCACACAAGCTGGTGTGCTTCTTCCGTGTGGACTTAGTTGATGCCTCACTTAGATGGCTGCTTGTTGAAGACAAGCCTTAAAGACCCAGGACACTATTGTTTCTGATAGCCGGGCACCATCTAGTTTCTCATCACTCTTTGCTCTAGCACCCATATCTTCAGTGACCTCTTCTTGAGGGAAGCATCAAGCAGAGTCCCTTCTGGCAGTTCTTAAGTTTACCTAGCAAGTAGGCCCCAGTGTGCAAGAGCAACGTCAGTTGCATTCTTGGCAGCAGTTGGTGAGTGTCTTGGCTCCTTGGTAGCAGGCCTTGATTATATGCCCATGGGGAATTGTGGGCTTTGCCAGCTTGATGAGCCACCTCGGGCCCGTCATTCACTGCACCTGTCCCTTCAGCCCTTCCCCTTGGCAGCTAGGTTACAGGGATGTCACCTCGGTGATGACTCCTTGTCCATTCTCCTCCTCCCACTTCCTTAGTTGATAGCTGAGACAGTGGGAACTCAGATTTGATCTGAGAGGGCAGGGTCCAGGCTCCATCTTAGCAGCAAAATGGTCTAGTGGTCAATGTGCACACGGAGTCTGACAACCTTGGTTAGATCTCTGCTCACCGTGGGCTGGTTGTGTGATTGCACCATACTTCCTAACCTCTCTGGGGCTTGGTTGTCTTCCTCACCTGTGAAATGGGATTGCAGTAGTACCTTAGGGAGTTGCCGTGAGTGGCAAATGTGATCATACAGATCAAGTTCAGCAGGGCCGGGACATGAGAGAAGCGCTCCAAGATGTGCACTGCTACTGCTAATGCAGCCAGACTCACTGCCATCAAGCCAATTCTGACTTGCAGCGACCCTGTAGGTCAGGGTAGAATTGCCCTGGTGAGTTGCTGAGACTAACTCTTTACCGGAGTAGAAAGCCCAGTCGTTCTCCTACTGAATGGCTGATAGTTCGAATTGCTGACCTTGAAGTTAGCAGCCAAACAGCTAACCACTAACCCATCAGGGTTCCTGTTGATGCAGCTGGGCCCACGAATGCCCTCTCCCCAATTTACTTTGCCCCCTTTGTTGTTTTCCAGAGCAGGCCTGCTTCCATCCCTCCACTGTCACCTGGGGAGCCTCCACTAACTCCCTATAACCAGCTATTTTGTTATTCGCGGCTCTCCCTAGAGCGAGCACAGCCTGAGCCCCAACCGTCCTTGCTGAATTCATCTCACACTGCCCCCCTTCCTGTAGCTGACTTTCAAGGTTAAGACTTTCTCCCTCAGGTCCCCCATGACCTCATGCTCTCCTGCCTCTTTCTGTCAACCCTGCCCAGAAAACTGCCGCCTTTCTTTCCTTTTAAGTCTTTTACTACTAAGTTCTCAGGCTCGCCCCAGCTGTCACATGGTATACAAACCATGTCCTTCTCTCCCCTTTGAGCCCTATTGCACCTGGGAGCATGTCTGCTCTGGGACTTGGCACCCTCTTCATTGAACTGGAAAGTGGGTCTTCCCTTCAACTTGCCAGTAGGACTCACTGCAGAATTGTGAGCACATGATCAGCCAACATCTGTGGAGCCCTGAGTATCCACACCCCCTGCCCCACCCAAGCCAGGGTACCAGGAGCTTGAAGGCTTCAGGTCCTTCAAGGCCAGAGTTCCTAGTCTGCCCGTCTAGAAAGTAGGTCAGATTGGAAAGCCTGAAGGGCTATCGGACCAGTTCATGCCGTGTCTGAGTGGACGGGGCAGTGCAAAGCAGACTTTCAGGTTGGCATTGTAATTAATCAGGTGGTGAAACTTGGGATTGCCTAAAGTTATATCACATGCCAGTGACCTTGCCCCAAATAGAACAGATCACTGTTCTTCCACACCGAGGAAGCCGCACCTCCTGCCCACTGCAGAAAAACAAGCTGCTCCTACACTCAGCAGCCTGGCAGTAGGGGTGGTTTCTTTAATCTCAATCTCTAGTCATTAGGGATCTATGTTAATATCTGAATACCTGTGGGCCAGCTGGAACTTCCTGGGCCTCAGTGATACACCTGGGTTGTTGATTTGGGTCGAGTGACTGGCAGATTTGACAAAGTATGGACATGGAGGAAGGCAATACTTCTAAACTGGGATAGGTCTGGGTTCCCAGAGAAACAGAACCAGTAGAAGGTCTTGATGGAACAAATAAGGATGTGGATGGTGTGGATAGTGAGTTAAAAGCTGGGCTGCTGACCATGAGGTTAGCAGTTCAAAACCACCAGCCACGCCAATCGAGAAAGGCTGGGCTTTCTACTCCTGTAGAGAGTGACTGTCTTGCAAGTCCAGTGGGCCAGTTGTACCCTGTCCTACAGGTTTGCTGGGAGTCAGAATTGACTTGATGGCAGTGAGTTTTTGTATGATGTGTTCATACGTGTACATTTATGCTTGCGTGCACACACAGGCCTACTGTTAAGAGTCAGTCAGTCGATTCTGACTCCTAGCACCCCTATCCAACAGAATAGAACCGTTCCCTCATCGTCATGAGGGGAGGGCAGTTCTGCTGGCCTTTTGGTCTGTGGTGGAGTGCTTAACCATTGTTCCTTACAATGTAAAGAGATTGATTTCAGGGAGTTGCAAATCTGAACTCAGGGCAGGTCAGCAGGCGGGAAGCTCTCAGAAGGGAGCTGATCCAATGGTCTGGAAGAAAAAGTTCATCTTTTCTCAGTGAAACCCTTCGTTTTGCCCCTAAGGCCTTTCAGTTGCTGGGTTGAGGCCCATTCTGATGATCAAAATAATCCCCTTGACTTCGTCACCTGATTGCAGATGTTGGCAGAAGCACAGAATGCCTGCACAGCAGCAGTTAGAGAAGCATTTGATTGAATAATGAGGTCTGAAACCCTCCGGGGCATATGCCACCCAAAAGGAGTCTCCTCAGTGGTAGTGGGCTTGGCTGCTGGGGTTTGAGCAGCCTGACCGAGTTGACAGGGAATGGCAGCACCGACACCATCCCAGTTCCTTCCTTTCCCAGGCAGTTCCTGTGCCGGCCCATTTCCAAATCTGTAAACGAAGAGTATTGACCTCTTAAAGGGGCGTGCTGGTGGTTACACATTGGACTGCTAACTAAGCACACGGTCAGCCCTTCACAACCACCAGGTGCTCCATGGGAGAAAGCCAAAGCTTTCTGTTCCCTGTAAAGAATTCCAGTCTCAGAAACCCCTAGGACCAGTTCCCCCATGTCCTGCAGGGTCCTGTGAGTCAAAACCATCTTGATGGCAGTGAGTTTGATTTTGAGAAAGTTCTTGTCAGGATTAAACAGTACTAAGGCCAGGGGTTGTTATTAACTGCTCTTGAGTCATCACCAACCCATGGTACCCTGTGCACAATGGGATCAGACTGATGATTCAGGGGTTTTCATCGGCTGTGTTTTGGAATGTAGATCGCTAGGCCTTTCTTTCTACTGGGCTTTTGTCTCAAGGCCCACTGAAACCTGTTCAGCATCATACAGAATTTGTTAGTCTGGGTTGACTAGAGGAACAAATTCATACACACTCGTGTGTAAGAAAGAGCTTTAGATCAGGGGTTCTCAACCTGTGGGTTGCAACCCCTTTGAGGGTCAAACGACCCTTTCACAGGGGTTGCCCGATTCATAACAGTAGCAAAATTGCAGTTATGAAGTAGCAACAAAAATAGTTTTATGGTTGGGGGGTCACCACAACATGAGGAACTGTACTAAAGGGTTTGCTGCATTAGGAAGGTTGAGAACCAGTGCCTTAGATAAAAGAGTAATTGTATATTAAGAAAACATCCCTGTCCAGTCCAGATCCAGTCCATTAGTCTGATATTAGTCCACATGTCCAAGACCAATCTACAAATTCCTCTTCAGACTCACACAACACATGCAATGATGCCGAATGCAGGAGGATCACAGGCCAGTGGGTGGAAAGTGTTGTGGATCCAGTGGCGGTGGAGGCATCTCAGCACTGGTGTGGGTCTCCATGTGGCTTGTCAGCAGTAATGTCTCACAGGGAGAGAGTATGTCTGGCCTCCAGTGAGCTATTTATCTCCTTCATGGCTCCAGAGAGATCATCACAGTGCAACCTGATGGACAGGCTAGACTACTCCTTAGCAAGTTGACAGGAGATCATGTAACTGCCACACATGGTAACAAACAAGCCTCTCATACGGGGTGATAACACTTGGAAGTGTATTGCCTAGGGATCGAATCTGTATGTCCTGCTTGGAAGTGAGAATTGTACCACTGTTCCCCCAAAGGGCAGTGTGTTTACTAGCATGCAATACCCAAGGGCTCTAGATCAGGGGTTTTCAATCTGTGGGTCAAGACCCCTTTGGGAGGGGGGTGTCGAACAACCCTTTCACAGGGGTCACCCGATTCATAACTAATAAAATTACAAGTATGAAGTAGCAACAAAAATAATTTTATGGTGGGGGGGTTCACCACATGAGGAACTGTATTAAAGGGTCGTGACATTATTAGGAAGGTTGAAAACCACTGCTCTAGATGATTTGTTCTTGTTACGCCAGGCCTGAACAATCAGACTCTCTACTGACCTCCTTTCCTGTAATTTCCTCTTACTGTTAAGCAAGATTGAAGCTAATGACAATTGTATGGATCGAATGCTAACCAGGGGCAAGCAAGGCTTGGATATACCAGTAGGATCAAAACGGTGCTTGGAAGAGGTCTGTGGGCCAAAGTCAGCAAACGCATAGAGGT
This sequence comes from Echinops telfairi, assembly GCF_000313985.2. Taxonomy (NCBI): domain Eukaryota; kingdom Metazoa; phylum Chordata; class Mammalia; order Afrosoricida; family Tenrecidae; genus Echinops; species Echinops telfairi. The sequence continues at coordinate 83,361,211 of NW_022103920.1, forward strand.
CAGCTCAGAAGGAGATGGCCGCCTCTCTTTTAGAGTTCCAAAAGGCAGTTTTGGTTTTCTTGAAGGACACAGGGCGATCAGAGAGCTTGTTTTGAAGACATTTCGAGACGATGGGAAACTGCATTGGTGAGAAGGAGGCCAGGAACGTTGAGCGAGGAATTCTTGTTCCATTGTGACAATGCACTTGCGAATTCTTTGAGGGCAGCAAGGACCGTCCTAGGATAGTTTTGTTGGAAACCTTTCCCCACTTACCCTGCAACCCTGATCTTGCCCCATTCGCACTTCTTTTTGTTCCCCAACCGCAAAGAACGCTGGAGGGGACGTGACTTGAGCCCTTGAGGATGCTGAAACTGCCGTTGGACGTGGTGTGTGCGTCCAAGGGCAGAGAGGTGGAAGTGCTGCCTTCAGATGTGTACAGACCTGGATGGAGGATCTGTCGAGAAACAGCAGTTTCACATTTTGATATTTTCATTTAATAAAGGTTTGTGCTTTTGGAGCGGTACTTTCTGACTCGGGCTCCCGTTTGGAAGCACAGGTTGCTTTTGTACCTGACCTCTCCCAGGGAACAGCCACACAGAGTGTTGGTCTCCTGGTCCCTGGATTACTTACGAACAACCTTAGTTACAAACCAGCCACCACAAAGTCTATTAAAGATTCGAGGTACCGGATCAAGGAGCGCTGCTTTGTCATGTGCACCAGAACATTATGTTTATCGTATTATGTTGAAGATGGGCTAGTGTATCTACAAGTGCTTCTCCAATGGTTTTTATGAATAAAGGATACATACTAAGACCAACAAATAACATATAAGTCTGCTGCATAAGACCTTTAAAGTGTTGAGCAAGGATGTTGCTGTGTGTATTTCAATTTTTTTACAAGACAAACCACCTTCAAAGTACTCTCCATTACACTTAATACATTTGTCAAATCTGCAATTCCATTATTGGAAATATTTTTCAGACTCATCTGAATGGCTGACAACACCTCTTGTTTTTTTTCTTCACCTATGTTTAAGGTGATCAGATTTTAATATTGGTAAAGCGGGACAAAAGCGGGACACCATTGGTAAAACTCATATTCTGGCGAAATAGCAACATGGCAGCCAAAAACCGTTTACCCTAGCTTGTTGTGCATTCTTTCCAAAAATTGGGACTTTTTAAAAATGCTGTGGGACGCGGGAAAAATTGTTAAAAATTGGGACTGTCCCGCCAAAACCTTACCTATGTTGTCAAATCGCTGTCCTGTCATGTCCCTCTTTTTTTGCAGAAACAAAAAGAAGTTCAGGTGAGTAAGGTGTGTGGAGCAAGAGAGGCATGCTGTTTTTTGCCAGAAACTGGTGCACTGAGATGGCTGCATGAGCAGGTGCATTGTTGTGGTGGCAAAACCAGTCCCCCCATTGGCCACAAATTAGGCCTTTTTGGTCGCATACTGTTATGCAATCTTTTCAGAACCTCTAAATAGAAAGCTTGATTAACAGTCTCACCTGGTGGAAACAAATGAGCATTGTCTTGATCAATGAGTTTTGGTGGAAGGGGGGGTGGTGCCTAGTTGATGATGGAGTCTTCCACTGTCTTGATTAAGGTTTGCTTTCAGGTGCTATAAGAATAGCAACATGTCTTGTCACCAGAAATGACCCTGGGGAAAAAGTCTGGGTTGCTTCAAAGCTGTTCTTTCAAAGCATGGTATGTTTCCACTTGACACTCTTTTTGCTGGTCAGTCAGAACCCGAGGCTCAAATTTTGCAGTGAACCTTCTTGTTCCCAAATCTTTTGTTAAAATTCGCTGAACTGAGCACCAAGATAGTCCGGATAACTTCCCCATCTCTTCAATGGTCCATTGTCTGTCTTCAAGCACAAGTGCATGAATTTTGTTTACATTTTTTCCTTTCAGACATCCAGAACGAGGTTTATCATCAATCGACATTTCACCTTTTTCGAAATGAGAAAACCACTCATACACTTGAGTTTTCCCCATAGCGCTGTCCTCGTAAGCTGTGTTCAACATCACAAGTTTCTGTTGCATTTTTCCTGAGCAGGACGCAAAATTTCACAGCCACACCGTTCTCTTAAACCAACCATCGCAAAAAACAAGGTTCGAGCAAAACTCCTTTTACAAAAAATTTCAGAGAGAACCTTCCCAGGTGATGTCACTGGGTGCTCTAACTCGAGCAAGTTG
>NW_022103920.1:83363484-83399823 GCF_000313985.2 Echinops telfairi
GATGCTCGCCTAGTGCCTAGAGGGGGGGGGATGCATACTAGGAAAGCTCTGCCCAGCAGACCCTTTTCCGTGTGTTTGCAGCGTGCTCCCTTGCATGTCACTTTTCGCTGCAGAGAGTGTCATGCATCTGTTCATAACAGGGACGAGGGTCATGAGCTGCCCTAGCTCCTTCCCTTCCCATCCGTGGGCTTGGAACAAACTCCAGGCATCCTCTCTTGCGAGGGCTTTACGTAAAGAGACTTCACGGGTAGAAAAGCTCCACTTTGCTCCTTTCCTTTTCCATCATGGACTGAGAAAATCTTCCATAAACATTTCACTATCGATCCCCGAGATAACCATTCTCCCTCCCTCCCTCCCTCCCTCCCATCGAGTGGGTTTCGACAGGGCCCCCTGTGGGTTTCCAAGACTAACCTCTTTCCAGGAGTAGAAAGCCTCGTCTTGTTCCTGCTGAGTGGTTCAGTGGCTTCAAACTGCTTGACTTTGGAGTTGGTAGCCAACAGGCAACCACTATGCCAGAGCCCTCCCTCTGAACTACCATTCTCTCTCTGCCATCAAGCCTGGCAGACTCAAAGCCTCCTGAAACCCAGTAGCATGATCAGACCCCCCAGTCATATTCAAATTCCCCCAATCACCTCATGAATAGTATTTCTGGGTGGGTTTGTTCCAATTGCATTCCAAGTAAGACCCCCTGCTCCAGTGGTCATGCATGATAATCAAGCTGACAGGAACTTCCTCTTATTTCCTGGGAGCCTGCACGTGCTTGGTCCACAGTTGCTGGAATCTGTGACCATAGGAAGCAAGTGGGCCACCAGCTTGTGCAGTGGGGTTCCGGCAGAAACAGGGCCCACCCTCGCTGCCTAAGGTGAGTGAGACCCTACAGGAAGATAGATGTTGGAACACCGGTGACAGTGAGAGCCAGCCCTGGGGGAGGCCCCCAGCAGGCCAAGGAGAGATGCAGCCACCACCCTGGGTGCTTTGTGGAAGTAAGGGGGTGGGGAGGAGAGCCCTTACCCTCAGCCCTCTGCTCCAGCCTCCCTCTTCTGGACCCAGCTGGAAGCCAGCCAGCAGGAGGTGCCTGGAATAGCCGGGTCAGCGTCTGAGTTACCTGAGGAGCTGCCAGAGGAGTGTTTGTGTGATGGATTGAATCCCTACCCCTGTACAAGTGGGTGTCACCCACCGGGAAGTGGGCTTTTTGTTATTTAATACACCACATTCCTGGTGGGGTTTGTTTTAAACTCAGCACCTTGGAGTTAGAAAAGGAGCCATTAGGTACCGCAGCAGGTACAGATGGGGAGGGAGGAAGCTTGCCAGGATCCGTGGACTAGAAGCTGAAAACTGGGGTCCTTCCTCCGAGTCCACAGAGAAAGCAGGCTCTGCCCTAGAGCCTGTGCCTTGAACCCAAACTTGTAAGCCTTGCAGACTGAGAAAAAATCCCTGTTGGTTGGTTACAAGCAACCCACTTGTGGCATTTCTGTTACAGCTGCACTAAGAAACCAAGGCAGGTGTGGTGGGGGTAGATGTCGGAGGATGGTTAAGGAGAGTTGGCTCTAAAATCAAAACACTGGCAGTCAATGCTGGCTCTGTCTACTACTAGCCCTGTGGCCAAAGCAAGTTGCTTAACCTCTGTGTCACTCCGTTTCCTTTAAGAGGGGTTCCTAACAGTACCTATCTCACAGGCGTGAGCAAATGCACAATAAAGACGGCTATGTTAGTGTGACTGTGAAAACCCTTCCAGGCCACAACGGGCACAGTGCCCCTCCTCTGCAGCTCTCCAGCTCCACTCCAGGCAGGCCCCAGTGGTCTGCGCTGTGGGTCCTCTCCGAGGCGCCCGCCGGGCTGTGCTTTATCTTTGAAGATTCATCAAGCCCTAAAGGTCAGAGCCGGTCTCAGGCCTTCCACCCTCAGATGAATCAATGAGAGGCCCCAGCAGGCCAGCTGAGACTGCAGGAGCGCACTCTCCCTGGGTGGTGTTGGTGCCTCCCCCTTGCCTCACCTGCAGTAACTCTGAAAACCACCTTGCAAGACTCACATCTGCTCCCGACACAGGTGATAAAGGTGACTAGTTAGAAGACGAGTGGTCTTCAATGGACCCAGAATGGTGATCTGTTCCCTAAGGATTCCAGCCCAGAAGATGCTGTGGGGCCATTCTGATGGGTCCCATGGTGTCTCTCTGGTTGAACACCAGCTTGTTGGCCTTACCCCCAGGAAAAGAAAGGAAAGTCCCCCGCGTGTCATCTCAGAGAGGATGGAAGTGCCATCGGAGAAAGCCTGCAAAGAAAGGGATTGTAGAGCTGAGTTTGGGCTAAGGGGCCCAAAGTGGCGGGGTTTGGATCCTAGCAGAGGACAGGGTGGGTTGGTGTCCAGCCAAGAGGGCTATGTAGGGAGGGCTGTCCCAGCAGGTGCTAGCTCTACACGTCTCGGGGTGTATAGTTGTGCTTACGCATCCCAGCTCACAAACAGGGTAAAAGTGTGGATGCTTTCTTTTCTTTATTGGGTCCTTGGTTTACAAGGGTAAAAATGACCTACACACAAATAAAAAGTAACTTAATGATGGGTTTGACTTGCCCACTCTTTACATTAAAGCATAGACCATAAACCTCCAGTACATTCTGCAGTACTTAAAGTGGGTGCGCTCTGTAGCTCAGCTGCCTGCCACCCAGTTGTGAAAACAGGGAGGGAGTGGGAAGGTTGTAATTACTGGCTCTGAGGGGCTGGTGTTGCTTTCTCTTGAAATTCTGATGATGATGTTTTCAGTGATTGCTCATTACTTAGAACGCTTCAGAATCACAGAGCAGTAGTGATACTATTTATATAGCTTCTGGCCATTTATGAAGTCCTTTTTTTCACCTAAGCTCTGGTGGCAGAGTGGTTACAGAGGGCTACATCCTGAAAGGTCAGCTGTCCAACATCACCAGCTGCTCTGCAGGAGAAAGACAGGCTTTCTACTTCTGTGAAGAGTTACAGACTCAGAACCTCACAGAGGCAGTTCTACCTGTCGGATAGTCACTACCAGTTACCACCTACCATTGACTCGAGGGCAGTGAGTTTGGTTTGGGTTTGATTTTCCTTCATTGAAGGAGCCCTGGTGGAGCAGTGGCTGCTAACTGAACGAACGTTAATTCAAACCCACCAACCGCTCCACAGAAAGGTGAGGCTGGCTGCTCCTACAAAGATTCAGTCTTGGAAACACTAAGAAGCAGTTCTCTGCCCTACTGGACTGCTGTGAGTCGGAATCAACCCCATGGTAGTGTGTCAGTTTGTTTTCTTGTTCAGCTACTTCCTTGAAATGTGAAGTGTAGTATTCTCTCATTTCACAGATGGTGAAATTAAGGGCCAAAGAGGGGTTTTAAACTGGCCCGGGGTCATAGCAGTAGGGGTTGTGATGGTGGTAGCCTTGGGTACATTCCCTCTTACACTGGCCATATCTGACAATGGAATTGCCCAGTGGGATTTCCTAGGCTATCATAATTATGGGGAATGGATACCCAAGCCTGTTCTCCTGTGGGCCAACTGCCAAGTTCAAACACCTGACCTACCAGTTAGCTGCTGCGTGCTTAACCCTGACACTACCAAGCCTTCTTGCTGGACCATTTGCCTCCGCCCCTTTGCATTTGACCCATCCTAGCCCAGGTTTCTGTGGTGCTTTGTGGACTGCAAATTATATAATAAACGTGATAGGCCTTTTTCTAAATATAAAGATTGCAATACTGAAACCTCCGCCTCTCCCTGCCTCGGAATGGTGGTCTCTTTCCCACTCAAGGAAGAGAGTTCTCTGGAGAACCATACCTGTGGAAGGGAAGAACTAGACTGAAGGAAAAGTCAGGGTGTGATGCCGGCCAACAATGGTGGGAGTTCTGGGCTAAAACAGCCCACCAAAATCATCCCACAGTGGGCTCTTAGACCAGCACCAGCTGATCCATCAGCCCTGGCACGTTAGGCTCCCTGAGTAGGCCTTAGCCCGAGGGAAGGGTGCTCAGCAGCTGAGGGGTTTCCTGAGGGGCGTGGTTGGAGGCTGTCCCTAGCAGCCAGCCACAAATGCTTCCTTGAAGGGAAGTCTGAAACTAAGCACATAAACTTAGACACTTGAACCTTATAGTTTATAGCAATAAACATACACACACAGGAAAACAAAACCTGAAAGTCTGAAACTATAAGCACATAAACTTGGACACTTGAACCTTGTGGTATGTATAGCAACACACACATACACACACCCGAAAACAAAACAAACCCATTTGGTCAATCCCTACTTACAGTAAAACCCTTTTGGGGGTTTGTGAAGTTTTGGAAATCCCTACAGAAGCAGAGAGCCACATTTTGGTAGATCGTCTGGTGAGTTTGAGCCCCCGACCTTGTTGCTGGCTAACAGCCCAGTGCTCACTGGGCATCATCACTAGGACTTCTATAAAATACTAAGATGTACCACCACCACCTCTAAAATTAAAAAATAGATAAAGATGATGCGTCTCATGACAACCGTCTTTGTTTTTTGAGGGTTTGGGGTATTGGTCATCCCTTCTTTGGATGCGTACTCCTCTACACAGTACTCCTGGTACACATCATAATAGGCTCTGACTAAATTAGGGGAAGGAAGGAAGGAAGGAACTACCTTAGAAGATTTTTATTGGCTACATAGGTTGTGTAAGGTAAACTGTGTTCCCGTATAGGATAGTCATGTGGACAGTCCTGGTATCTGCCTGTTGCCCCAGCTTAATTGTTAATAGGCCTCTCCCCTCATCTTGTGACCCGTCCATCATAAGTTGGATCGATTGTAAGTGAAAGGCCTCTCTCATTTCACCGTCTGTCAGATTTAATTTTTATTGCCTTTTATTATCAGTTTCTAATCCAATCTTTATTTTTCTTTGGGAGTTGGAAACATTACATATAAATTAATAAATGTGTTTTAACAGTGTGTGCACACATTAAAAAAAGATGATAGTAAGTATCGTTTGCTGTAACTTGAATGTGCAATACGTTGTAAGTCAGGGGCGTCTCCACTCAATGTAATCCCAGTCTCACTGCCTTTCTTCTTGGGAAAGAGGAAGAGGAAATGCTGACAGCCTTTGAACATTGTACCCTTTAAGATCCATCTAAAGGTGTTCTTTGACACCAGCTTACTGTTCAATATCCATTTCCCCTTTCAAAGAATAGTCTTCAAATACAAGAACCGATATACCTACCTACTTGCTGACAAGTACGCAGATAGATTCTTGCATCTCTATCTTCTGCTCAAAACAAAGGCTTTGTTTTCCCTTTGAAAATCAGCCACTTGTACCTTTGAGTCTGTACTCTTGCTTTCTAAAGGATGTTACTTTGCAGTTCACCACTCTCCTGAATCATTGCCTTACCAAAACACAAAAGACACTGCTCCGACCCGTTCTCTGCTCAGTTGCATAGCCAAAATTCCTGAAAGAATTGTCAAGTACAGTTTCCAATATGTCTTCCCATTGACTCTTCCATGCAGTACCACTTGGCTTGAACCCTGAAATGTTCCTTTGAAGGTCAAAACAGCTTCCTCATTGCCAATGGATTTCTGTCCTTAGGCAACCTCCAAGCAGCTGAATGCTATCAGCCACTCCTTCCTTGAAATGCTCGTGGGCTCAGATATCACTGTCGCCTGCTCTTCGAAACCTGCTTGCTGGCTTCTCTGCCTCTTCTTTGGGACGCATGTTCCGAGTCCCCTTCTCTGCACTCTCTGGCTGGGGCGCTCCTCCATTCCTCTGGATTTGAAGGGGGGAAAGTATGTCGATGTCCCCCAACCCTTATTTTAACTCCAGGTCGGACGTTTCCTCTCATCTACCAAATGGGCGAAGTTGTGATTGTTTCCCTGTTAACACTTTAAGCCACAAATCTGGTTCTTCTTATCCCTTTTCCCAGTCCATCAACAAATTTGTGCTTTTTTCAAAATAGCTCCTGGAGCCCTCCACCTCTGTTAAAACCACGGCTTTTCCAGACCATCCTCCACACTCAGCTCAACTGTTAGGGTCTCCCCGGACGGATCGTACCTTCTCTCCTGGATCTCTCTGGAGACTGGATGGGAGAAGGCAATGAGAATTGATCTTGTGATCTTACCAGTCCGTTTAAAAACAAGCGAGTGAAAGTCCCTAGCAGTTCCTAGAAAGGGCATGCAGATGCTTTTAACTTGTGAAAGGGTCATCTTCGTTCAGAGGGAGAGAAGTATTAGAACTACAACAAGATAATTCGTTTTCACCTATTTTAAACTGTTGATAAGAATTTTAATTGGCACAAACATTGTCAAAGGACTTTTGGACAGTATCCATCAAACTAAGCTCACATATCCGTTAACCCGGCAGAAATTCTAGGAGTTTATCCTATTTGCACATGTGTACAAAGATAAGTATATGAGGAGGCCCTTTTAATATTGTTTGTTGAAAGGAAAAATAGGAAATGCCTAAAAATCCCTCCTTAGGCCACTAGTTCATGGCCTAATTAGATTAGATTCATTATGGTAACAAGGTGAGGAACACAGTCTTTGAACATCATGGATCCTGGAATGTACTCCTCGGTATTTCCCTCCTCATTTTCACTAGGTCTTCCTCTATCCCATCGGCCTTTCTAAAGCAGGCCCCCTTTCTCCTCTTTGACCCACCGTAAGGTAGTATAGCACAACTATGTTATGTATTAATTCACTTGTATTCTCTTCTCTCCCTCTCCCTTTAAAATGTAAGCTCAGATGGGCCAAAGTCTGAATGTGTTTTTTTCATTATTCTTACCACTCAGAGTGTACTGGATGGATGAAGTCCACATACAACTCTTATTGGGGTAAAACGTTGAAAGTATCGCTGTTAATCACTCAGGAAGAAGATAAGAATGTCATGTGACATTAATGTGGAAGCATAGCCAAAGAATTAGATAAGAAAATGGAATATGAAGTGAAAATGTACAGGAAAAGGTGAGAAAATTATTAAAGCAATTGATAAGACTTTCAGGGAAAACAGGATAATTAGGAAAAAGAAAGCAGGGAAAGTACTGGGTCAACCCCTTGGCCAAAGTAACTTTTTATATCGAGATGTTGGGGAGGAACTTTGAATTTAGAAATATTTTCAGCCTTACAAAAAAGTTCTAAGAGTAGTGTGTACACCTTTACACAGGTTTCCCAGTTGCTTACATTTTGTCTCATTTGATTTCTCTCTTGATAAGAGGCTTGCTGGTACTATGGTTGGGCACTCAGTTGCCAGTGTCAAAGGTGGGCAGTTCAGACTCACCCAGGAGGCCTCTCTGGAGATGTGGCAATTTGCTTTGAGCTTTTTCCAAACCAAACTCGCTGTTATCAAATCACTTTCAACTCATAGCAACCCTCTAGGAGAGAACTGAGCTGTATCCGTGTGGATTTCTGACCGAAAATACTCAGGGGAACAGAAAGCCTCATCTTTCTCCCTGTGTTTGCACTGAACGAGAACTGTAGGCACCTACCTGTTCCAGCTTCTCTACAAACCTGACCCACATAGGAACAAATAAATCTCATTCATAACCCAAAGACTACTCTTGTGCAAACGAACACGCAATCTCTGACTTGAGATAGATTTTCGTTATTTTAATTTTTATTATTAATGCCTTTTTAAAAAAATCAGGGCCTTTATAAATCTGATCTGAGTATCTGAGAATGCTAACATCCCCAAGTTACATGCTAAAATCTTGTGTGTGTAGTACATAAGATAAGAAATATTTTTAGAAACAATCCTAAGTGCAGCTCATCATAACTGAAATACTTCAGGAATTAGGAATCACCTGTACTTGTGTGTATATAGAATATATAGTCACAGATAGATCATTATTTTCCTTTGCAATGTTTCAGGCTGAATCAGCTGTTGCATTACCCCATCCCCAAATATTTCTGTGCACATCTAAGAATAAGAGTTTTCTATTGCCAGTAATCATAAAATTTTAAATGTACACATAATTTTTCATATGCTCAAGCAGGTGGCAACAATTCGATTACTTGAATGCCAAGTAAAATTATTCTACATAAAAATCTGTTAAAAGCTACAACGGGGTGAAAAGGGGAACCAAATACAGGGATCTACATATAACCTCCTCCCTTTGGGACCGACAACAGAAAAGTGAGTGAAAGGAGACGTCAGACAGTGTAAGATACGACAAAATAATAATTTATAAATTATCAAGGGTTCATGAGGGAGGGGGAAGTGGGGAGGGAGGGGAAAAATGAGGAGCTAATGCCGGGGGCTTAAGTGGAGAGGAAATGTTTTGAGAATGATGAGGGCAACGAATGTACAAATGTGCTTTACACAATTGATGTATGTATGGATTGTGATAAGAGTTGTATGAGCCCCCAATAAAATGATTAAGAAAGAAAGAAAAGAAAAGTAAAAGCTTAAAATGCACTCCCAGCTTGGTAGCCACAGCCACATGTGGGTATTTAAATATAAATCGATTAAAATGAAATAAAAAATTACTCCATTAAAAAATAAGCTACAACAGAAATTAGCGTAGTACCTTAAATTTTTTTTTTAATTTGAAACGTTAAATCTTTCCTATAGGCCATACATGGAAAGTACCAACATACTTTTTAAAAAATTGCTGATTAAGAAGTTTTGAGAAGTTTAATTTTCTCTTACACGTGCAGACGTAAAGTATGGAGGGGTCAAAATCAAAATGAATTCTTTGTAGCTAACTTTTAAATTAAAAAATAATAATGATCGTTAAAATGCACATCCATGGGTATAAAAGAGAATGGTTTTAGAAGTGAATGGTTTCTAAAGTATTTCTGTCACATATTTTTTATTTAAACAATTTTATGTAAAAAATGTACGGCCCATGTAAGGTGAAGTGCTCAGTTACTGACTGAAAGATAGGTGGATCCCCAGGAGAAAAGAGGAGCCCAGGTGCTTTTGTAAAGATGCCTGTCCACCTACAAAGAGCCTTGTCACGGGGGTGGGATGAGCTGTTGATAAGCATTAGTAAGACTTAACTATTTGTGTACCCTCCAAATATTCTTTATAACTTCTCTCCCTTCCTCTCCCGACTTCACCGCTAATCCAGGGTCATACATTGCCTTTATTTCTCAAATCTCTTTAGTCTCTTAATCTGGAAGAATTCTTAGCCTTGGTATTTCTTGACCTTGAGGTTTTTGAAGAGTATCACCCAGTTATTTAGTCAAACGCCTTCCAGTTTTGGTTTGTCTGGTGTTTCCTCATGATTGGCTTGAGGCCATGAAGTTTGGGGCAGAAAGGACACTGAAGCGGTATTGTGCCCTTCTCTGAAGGCAAATCAGCCGTAGGTTTGCTCTCGATATTGTGCTGTGAGCTTTGACCATTGTTAAATTGGATCCGTCAAGTTTTCCTGAAGCATTATCATCTTTCTCTTTGTTGTTGTTAGGGACTGCCAAGTCAGTGGGGCATGTCCGACCATGGACAACAGAACGAAACACTGCCCCGTCCTGTGTCATCCCCACGGTGGTTCGTAACATGTGAGCCCGTTGTTGCAGTCAGTCACTGTGTCCATCTGTCTTGTGGAAGGCTTCCTCTTTTTCACTGCCCCGCTACTTTGCCAAGTATGCTGCCCTTCTCCAGGGACTGGTCTCTCCTGATAACGTACCTGAAGTTCGTGAGACCACGTCTCCTCACCTTGGAGGAGCTTGTGACGGTCCCTCTCCCAAGACCAGCAGTCCCGAGTACTTTTGATGATCTTCACCTGCACCGTAATTCAAATGCAGCCACTCTCCTCTAGGCTTTCTTACTCGTGTCCACTTCCCTGTGCACATGAGGCAGTTGAAAATATCACGGCTTGAGTCAGGCACACCTTAGGTCCCAAAGTAACACCCTTGTCTACATGTTAAGTAAGGACTTGTGCAGCAGATTTACTCAGTACAGTGGATCATTTGATCACCTGACTGTTGTTCTATGAGCATTGATTGTGGACCCTAGGAAGATGAATTTTTTTAAATAAACTTTTATTGGGGGTTCTTAAAGCTCTTATAACAATCCAAACATCAGTTGTATCAAGCACATTTGTACATACTGTTACCGTCATCCTTTCCAAAACATTTCTTTCTATTGGAGCCCTTGGTATCAACTCCCTTCCCCTACTCGCCCCCTCCATGAACCCTTGATAAATTATAAATTATTTTCATATCTTACACTATCTGCTGTCTCCCTTCACCCACTTTTGTTGTTCGTTCCCCTGGGGCAGTTGGGGGTGGGGTGTATACATCAATCCTTGCTATCAGTTCCCTCTTTCTCCATCTTCTCCCTACCCCTATGGCAGTGGTTCTCAACCTGTGGGTCGTAACCCCTTTGGAGATCGAACAACCCTTTCACAGGGGTCACCAAATTCATAACAGTAATAAAAGTGCAGTTGTGACGTAGCAACGAAAATAATTTTATGGTTGGGGGGGTCACCACCACATGAGGAACTGTATGAAAGGGTCGGCGGCGTTAGGAAGGTTGAGAACCGCTGCCTGTGGTATCACTACTCCCAATACTGTTCCTGGGGGGTTTATCTGTCCTGGATTCTGTGTATTGAGAACTCTTATCTGTACCAGTGTACATGCCAGGTTTGTAAGGTAGAACTGGGCTCATAGTTGGACACGCAAGATGAAATTTTGACAACCCCAATCCTTTCTCTGTTTATCATGGTGTTACCTATTGATCCAGTTGTAAGGGTTGTGGTCTTCCTTCCGTTTGAGCTGTAATCCATCCTCAAGGCTGCACTCCTTGACCGCCATTGGCAAGTGCTTTAAGTTCTCCTCACTTTCAGCCAGCAAGGTTGTGTCTTCTCCATATCTCAGGTTGTAAATAAGCCTTCCTGCAATCCTGGTGCCACATTCTTCTCTGTAGCTTTATCTAGCTTCTCTGGAAATGCACTCAGCGTACACATTGAATTAGGGAGAGGATCCACATCCCTGCTGCACGCCTCTCCTGACCTTAAACCATGTGCTCTTTTTGGGTTCACATGCATTCTGTGGGATACTTTGAGACTGCTTTCTGTTTTGTACATTGATTGCTCGCCCAACAATGTAACAATACTCATCTCCCTTCCTCCCTGTTTCCGTTTTTCCTTCCTTCTGAACTTGGTCTCTGAGTACCAGCTGCCCTGTGGATCTTGTGTGGGTGACTGTTCTAAGGAGAACAGACCTCCCTGGTGTATGTGCCTGTGAGACCACGCCATGGAGTATTTCCAGTGCTAAAGCAGACCACCAGGTCTTATTCCAAGGTGACTCTGCGTAGGTTTGAACCACTCACCTTTTGGCTGGTAGTCCAGCATATAGTCACTTGGACCACTCAAGTACTTCCTCCAAATTTCATTACAGACTGAAAATTTCCCCACAATTAACCTTCCCAGGTTGGTTTTTACTGGTTTAATTTCTTTATGGTTTTAATCTCATCTTTTATTAAACCTTTAAATCTTTTTATTGCTTATTTATGTAAAGTTACAAGTTCTAGAGTCTCATGTGTGCACGTGCATGTGTGTTATATTAACTCACGATTCAGACTACACTTCAACAGATCCAGCTTCATGGCTCTAAATCAGGGGTTCTCAACCTTCCTAATGCCACGACTCTTTAATACATTTCTTCATGTGGTGACCCCCAACCATAAAGTTATTTTTGTTGCTACTTCATCACTGTGATTTCGCTACTGTTAGGAATTGTAATTTAAATATCTGATATGCAGGATGTATTAAGTGACCCCAGTGAAAGGGTCATTCGACCCCCCAAAGGGGTCAAGACCCACAGGTTGAGAACCACTGCTGTAAATCATACCATGTGACAGATCAAAAGTTCCTTCACCCACCAAAAGCAAATTTGCAAACCAAGTTAGCTGCCTCAGGAGTCTATTTTAAATTTTTTAAAAGTCATTTTATTGAGGGCTCATACAACACTTATCACAATCCACACATACATCCATTGTGTCAAGCACATTTATACATTTGTTGCCCTCATCATTCTCAAAACATTGCTTTCTACTTGAGCCTTTGGATCAGCTCACTTTTCTCCCTCCCACCCCACCACTCCTTCCCTCATGAACCCTTGATAATTTATAAATTATTATTTTGTCATGTCTTACACTGGCTGGTGTCTCCCTTCACCCACTTTTCTGTTGTCCGTCCCCCAGAGAGGAGGTTATATGTAGATCCCTGTAATCTGTTCCCCTTTTCTACCCTACCTTCCCTCCACCTCCCAGTATCGCCACTTTCACCACTGGTCCTGAAGGGATCTTCCGTCCTGGATTCCTTGTGTTTCCAGTTCCTATCTGTACCAGTGTACATCCTCTGGTCTAGCTGGATTTGTAAGGTAGAATTGGGATCAGCATAGTGGGGGGTGGGTAGCATTTCAGAACTAGAGGAAAGTGATATGTTTCATCATTGCTACATCGCACCAACTGGCTCGTCTCCTCTGTGACCCTTCTGTAAAGGATGTCCAGTTGCCTACAGATGGGTTTTGGGTCCCCAATCTGCACTCTCTCTCATTCACAATGATACGATTTTTTGTTCTTTGATGCCTGATACCTGATCCCTTCCACACATCGTGATCACATAGGTTGGTGTGCTTCTTCCATGTGGTCTTTGTTACTTCTGAGCTATATGGTCGCTTGTTTACTTTCAAGCCTTTAAGACCCCAAATACTATATCTTTTGATAGCTGGGCACCATCAGCTTTCTTCATTACGTTTGCTTATGCACACATTTTTCTTCATCAATCATGTTGGGAAGGTAAGCATCATGGAATGCCAATTTAATAGAACAAAGTGTTCTTGCATTGAGGGAGTAACTTGAGTGGGGGCCCAATGTCCATCTATTGTTTTAAATTTGATTTTCAGGTTTAACAAAAGAAACTTTGCGTTGACAAAAGATGAAGTGTTAAGAATGGATTCCTTCTTAAAATCCAGGTAGTAATCAGCATTATCATTGCAGGAAAAAACAAGACCCCACCCCTCTAGAAGTAGCCCTACCAATGTCTTGGGAATTGGGTCAGTTGCTCTCCTATTCAACACCTATTTATTAAAGGTCTGCCGTATGCCAGCTAGGTAGGGAGCCCTGGTGGCGTAGTGATTACAATTTGGCTGCCATACACATGGCTGGCAGTTGGAAGCCACCAGCCAGCTGCTCAGGAGAAAGACAGCCTTTTACTCCCTCCCATAAACAGTTAACGTGTCAGAAACCTACAGGGGCCGCTATGAATTGGCATTGACTCAATGGCGGTGAGCTTCTTTGTTTGTTTGGTGGGAGAGAGTGGACAACAGTGGTAGACATGACAGAGTCACGGTCGTCAAGACAGCTAACGTTCTAGTGGGACTTTGTGGCAAATCTATTATCTTTTCACTGTATTTCTCCAACAAATACTTTCAAAAGCCCATTTGTGAAAACGGATGGGAGTGTCATCTGACCTCCCTCCTCTTATGTCACAAGACAGGAGGAGGGGGCTCAAGATCCTCAGCCCCAGGCTGATTCCTCTGAGGTGTAAGTCATACACGCCTCCCACTCAAAACTTTTTATCAATTCTGACTGCAGTGGACCCTCCCAGGGCAAGCTATATTTCTCGAATAAGCACAAAACCAAACTTCCTGCCATCGAGTCAGTACAGACTCAGCAACCCGAGGACGGAACTGCGCCCTGTGAATTTCTGAGACTGTAACTGTTCCAGGGAGTAGAAAGGTAGCCCCTTATTCTCCCGTGGAGCTGGCTGGTGGTTTTGAACTGCCGACTTTGTGGATTGCAGCCCAACTCATAACCACTATGCTACCAGGGCTCCTTCACTTCTATAATGGGTTCAAAATGTCATTGCATTGGCCACACAAGAGCTCACAGACATTACTCACCACTAAGGAGTTTATTCAGGAAGCTGCAGGTTATAATGCAGGATCAGAATGTGGAACCTTTTCAATACCATGACAACTCTCAAGCTTCCACTGACAGATGCTTGGTGGCTGTGCCCAAGATGCTTGGCTGGGAATCAAGCCTGGGGCCCCCACAAGGAAGGCAAGAATTCTCCCACTGAGCCACTACTGCCCCAACGTCAGCTGGAGATACCTACCAGAGAAACCAAACCCAGTGGGCTGCCAGGAGGGCAGTTGCCTTTCTCCTCTTGTGCTTTGACACCTCTCTCTGCTTCCTGCCTAGAGTTCCAATTCATTTGACCTTCACATTAGCATTTCTGTGCTTAGAGGAGAGGGGATGGTGCTGTCCTGGAAGTAGTCCAGTGTGTGCATGCTCAACAGTGACGATTTGAGTGTCTAGGAAACACCCCTAGGCGTTTTCGGCTTTGCTGAGATAAATTAAACAGGGAGAGAAGTCACCTGGGCAAATTTAGCCGCATTGAAAATATCTGTGGAGATGTTAGTGCGTTGGTTTCTTTTTCAAAGTAAACATGTTTGCCTTTTCCCTGACTTTTAAAGGAATATATGTTTGTTGTATGCAAACAAGATAGAAGTGCAGGAAATGGAAGCCAACTCATTATGATCCATTGTCCATAACCATCCCACTTTTTTTAACAGTATTGGCAGATAATTTACATATTATACAATTGAATAGTTCAGTCGTTTGATCGTATCAAGAATTGTACAATCATTACCATATCAATTTTAGAACATTCCACCCTCCTTCCCTCATGAACCTTTGATAATTTATGAAAAAAAAATTTTCCATCCCTTACACCAACTGCTGTCTCCCTTCACCCACTTTTCTGTTGTCAGTCCCCCAGGAAGGGGATTATATGCAGATCATTGTGATCTGTTCTCCCTCTTTCCCCCCACCTTCCCCTTCCCCTCCTGGTATTGCTACTCTCATTATTAGTCCTGAGGGGTTTATCTGTCCTGGATTCCCTGTGTTTCCAGCTTTTATCTGTACCAGTATATATCTGGTCTAGCCGGATTTGTAAGGTAGAATTAGGGTCATGATAGTGAGAGGGAGAAAGCATTAAAGAACTAGTGCTATACTGCACCCTGACTGGCTCATCTCTTCCTTGTGACCCCCTTCTGTAAGGGGGTGTCCAATTGTCTACAGATGGGCTTTGGGTCTCCACTCTGAACTCTCCCTCATTCACATTGATGTGATTTTTTTCTTCTGGATTGTGTTAGTCTGGGTAGACTAGAGAAACAAATCCATGAACACACATGTGTACAAGAAAGAGATTTATATACAAGAGCAATTGAACATTGAGAAAACATCCCAGTCCAGATCAAATCCATAAGTCCTATATTAGCCCATATGTCTGATACCAATCTATAAAGTCCTCTGAAGACTCACGAAACACATGCAATGATGCTGAATGTAGAAGATCACAGGCCAGTGGGTAGAAAGTCTTTGGATCCAGTGTCACTGAAAACATCCCAGCACTGGCAGGGGTCTCTGCATCAGGGTGGGTCCATGTGTCTTGTCACCTGCTATGACTCCCAGGGCAGGAGCAGAGAGTCTTCCACCTCCAAGGAGGAAGTACCAGAATTCTCAGAAGGCCATGCCCACACGGAAGCCTCATTGGCTATGATCCGATTGACAGACTAGACTCCACTCCTTCACTCTTAATCCTCTCAAATGGACAAATATATAACTACCACATTGGTCTTTGATGCCTGGTACCTGATCCCATTGACACCTCGTGATCACACAGGCTGGTGTGCTTCTCCCATGTGGGCTTTGTTGCTTTCAGCTAGATGGCCGCTTGTTTATCTTCAAGCCACTAAGACTCCAGACACTATATCTTTTGATAGCTGGGCACCATCAGCTTTCTTCACTGCATTTGCTTATGCACCCATTTTGTCTTAGGCTATCATATAGGGAAGGTATCTCAGAATGCAGGGTTATTTGAACAAAGTGTTCTTGCATTGAGGGAGGGTTATTTGAACAAAGTGTTCTTGCATTGAGGGAGGGTTATTTGAACAAAGTGTTCTTGCATTGCGGGAGTACTTGAGTAGAGGACCAATGTTCATCTGTTGCCTTCATACTTACCATATAAATATATGTACATAGATCTATTTCGATCATTGGTGTTTCACCTTGACTTGTAAATTTTTAATCATTTTATTGGGGGCTCGTACAACTCATCACAATCCATGCATCAGTTGAATCAGGCGTGTTTGTACATAGGGAAATAGAACTGATCACAATGTTTGTACATATGTTGCCCTCATTCTCGTCTAGACATTGACTTTCTATTGAGCCCTGGGTACCAGCTTGTACATTGTGATTATCTTCATCCCTCACACTGCCGCTCTCTCTCTTCCCCCATGTTTTCTGTTGTCCTCCCCCTATAGAGGGGTGTATGGCTATGTGTCGATCATCGTGATCGGTTTCCCCCTTTCTCCCTTCCTCTCCCCCTCCCCTTCCGGCGTCACCATTCCCACTCCTGGATTCTGTGTCGTGCGCGCCCATCCCTTTCTACACCTGTGTACATGCTCCGGTCTAGTCTGAACTGGGAAGCAGCACTGGGGTCATGGCAGTGGGGGGTGAGGAAGCCTCAAGGAACCAGAGGAATATAGTGTTGACTTGTAAATTTTATAAAGGCTGAGTAGCATGTACAATGCAGTTGTAAAGGCTTTTTTACGTGTTTGATGAAATGGGATTTCTAGTTTGCATATTTTCTGCAACTTTTTTAGGAAATACAGGTTCTGAGAGAAGGGCGTGAAGCTGTGGGTTACGGTTCCCAGCATGAAGGTGGACAGAGGGTGTTGGAAGTTGAAAGTAACACAGCACACAGACCTGACTGGGAGGCAGGAAAGCCCTCCGAATCAAGGAACGAGGTAAGCAAGCGTGGTGGACATTTGGCTTTCACCACGTGAGTTGTGAATGAATTTTGCACGTCAATGTGCCCTATTATACGAAACACATTTTTAATGTGGCATCCACCCATAGAATTTAGTTGCATTTAACTCTCGACTTAAAGGACATGTCCATTTGGACACATTTTTATTTCCTCAATGAAAATTACAGAAACTGTATACATTTACTTCCTAACTTTTATCCATTTCACGAGACAAACATCCAAATTTATTTTCTTCTAAGCCTTCTAATCTCAAAATTTTCTTTGTGGTATACCTATCTCAACAGATACCTTTATCTACAGAGTCCCAAATATAGTGTTAATCCCAGTAAATCAGTTTCATTCGTGAAGCATTATTTCAGTAATAAACATAGTAGAGTTCTTAGAAACTAAACATCAAATGTAAAGACAAAGAAAGCAGCAGATTGTTATATTGACCGACCCAAGCAACCCTTACATTGAACCCTTTATCTCAAATGTTGTATGGTTAAATATTGTTTCATTTTTAATTTTAATTGTTTAAGAAAACGTGCAGTTTTGTGTTCATGGATATAGGTATGTAAAAACTATCTGTAAGCCTAGTATTAAGTAATCATATCCCTAGGAACTTTCCAACTGGTTTCATGAGTTGTGTTTGCTACAGAAAAGGAGAGAGGACTGACATCCCCAACCCAACACTCCTCAACCAGCTATCTCAAGAGCAGCCAAGCCTGGGGATGAGAGCAGAGATCCCGGGATACAACTCCTAGGACTTGAACCCAAATTCTCAGTCTCCCCCAGCTAAAGGAAACCATTGGGGGTCCACGGAACCAGACAAAGGACAAGCCTAGGGGACCACATCCTTGACCACTCAATGTCTTATCTCCCTACTCAATAGTGAAGAGGCAGAGAAAGATAAACCTTGGGGTGGAAAAGTGTTGGTTATAGCTGTCCAGTTGATGCTAACTCATAATGATCCCATGTGACACAGTAGAATTGCCCCATAGCATGTCATTTTGTGAAGCATCTCTTGGTCTTTATCCCATGGAGCCACTGGCTGGGTGCTAATCGACAACCTTCTGGTTAGAAGCTGGGTGCATAAGTGCAACCCAACGCCTCAGTGGGGTAAGTGGTGTCCCCACATTCCCCCCAAAGATATACCTTCTCAGAATCTGTGTGAGTGACCTTATTTGGGGAAAAAAGGCTTTACCAGTACATTTAAGGATCTTTAGGTGACATCATCCTGGATTATCCAGATGGGCCCTATATCCAATGACAGATATCCTTAAAAGACGGATTAGATTGGAGGCACAGAGATGATGACCTAGAGCAGGGGTGTCAAACTGGTGGCCCGCGGGCGCATGCAGCCCCCGAGATTTTATTGTGGCTCGCAATGCTCTGAAATAAAATAAAAATAGAAAATTCTGTTATGAAGAAAATAGCACTTACGGGAGATCGAGGCAATATCGTACACACAATTCCATTAGCGCTTTAACTACTGAAGATGAGTAGACACGGAAACCAATGACTTTCCCGGGGGCCTGTGGACTTGGATAAACATGCACTCAGCTCCGGCAACATTTGGAAGTGATATGTCCGCCACTCTGTGCCACGTAATGTAAACAGATCCCCATAGCAAAAAAGTTAATAAGAGCACTCTGGGTTGTGCTGTTATAAATCATACCTAGCAGCAGCGCTAGTTAACATTTTTAGAGGGAAGCCATTACGATTGTGCATCACGCTTGTCAGCTGTCCAACAATTATTACTTTGTTATATTTTCCGGTCACAACGTAAGAGGTAAGTGAAAGCTAGTGGGAGGAAAGCACTGGCAAGTTTCAGGTAAAAATGAATAAGTTTGTTTTATAAATACATTAAATGTTTAAATAAAAACGAGTGTTTTAATTAGCCAATCCATATTCCTGAATCCTCACTTCAAAATATAAATTTAACAAAATTTGTAAATGTGATGTGGCCCACGTGAATCTTGCCTGTTGCACCAAATGGCCCTCGTTTTGAGTTTGACACCCCTGGCCTTAAAGGATTGATGTGGCTGCTGGAGTGCAACAGCCCTCAGAAGCTGGAAGAGGACAGGCAGGGTCATACGAATGCAGCCCTCCCAGTGCCTGCATTTGGGATTTATGGCCTCCCAATTGAGAACTGAATTTCTGTTTTAAGACACCAAATATGTAGGGCAATGGGAATAGTGATACCATGAAGGTAGGGGGTTAAATGGGGAACCGACTACTATGATACAAATCCCCGCCCCCCCCTCCCTAGGGAGATGAACAGTAAGGTGGACGAAGGGAGATCGTGGGTGGTGTAAGATAAGAAAATAATTTATCAGGAATCCATGAGGGTAGGAGAGGGGTGGGGAGGAGCTGATACCAAGGGCTCAAACAGAAAGTACTTTGAAAATGATGAAGGCAACATATGTACAAAGGTGCTTGATAAAATTGATGTGTATAGATTTTAATAAGAACTGTAAGAGCCCCCAATAAAATTATTTACAATAAAAAAGAAAAAGCTATGTAATTTTGTAACCAATTTGAAAGGTCTATAGAGGGGCAAAATACAGTGGAACTGAAAGTATAAGCCAAACATTATATGGGAGGAGGAGCCTGGAATTAAAGGCCCTTATATAGGGAAGCTAGATACTGACTTTTGCCTTTAAATATGTTAAACGTGGGATCAAATCCAGCATGGAGGGTAAAGCCTATTTTTCTCTTTAAAGATTATGTGATTTATCTGAAGAATGATGTACCTTGTGTTCTTCGACAGAGACATCTAAATGGGGCAGACGTACCGTTTTGTGTGGAAGACTTACTTCACTTGCTTTCATCACAGCCTGAACAGTCGCTGGAGGTAACTAGAGCATTTAGAGCTCTTAGATCTCAGTCAACACAATGCTTACACTTTGACATACCAAGCAGTTGAAACAATACTTGTCTAGTATTTAATAGTAAACGTATTATTATTTGAGCATGTAGGCTCAGCTTTTTTATAAAAACGCTTTGAGAATTAACCAATATTCATACTTTTTACATATAACCACAAAGATATAATCTAGACCATTCAAATTGAAGCAAAATAGCAGTAAACATTTGACAAACTAAAAATTTTAGTTTGCCGACTTCCAAGTATTAAACTTAAAAAGTTCTTTATGCTTTTAAAATTAGTCCTATTTTGTATTTCTATAATAAACTTTCCCTAGATTGTGATTTTTGATCCATAGATGAACTTATAGAGAATTGACATATTAGGTTGAGCCATCCCAGTCCTTTTAATAGCCGAGACTAGTTTTCATACTTTTGCTATTTTTTTAGCTCATATCATGTATTGTAATTAGGGATTAATAGTCAAAAGCATATCCCTATTTATATGGGTTAGGTAGTAAGGTAATAGAACAGCTGTTGAAGTAGGATATGTGCATGTTTAAAGTCCTTTTACCCCCATTCTGCAGGGCATCTCACTGGCAGATACTCCTCTCCCCAGCGGCAGCAATGATGGCATGAACTCAACACACAATGTAAATCTCAGCCACGCTATCAGCCAAGACGTGAGTCTCCGTGAGGCCATGTTGCTGTGTCCCACCCGTACGTTTAGAAGAGACCCAGTAGCAAGGGCTTCACAGCCAGAAGAGTCATCTCTGCAGTTAAATTTTCCTACCAATCCCGAGCAAACGCTAAATGGAACCAATTTTACAGGTTTTCTCCCACCTGTTGACAATCAAATGAATCTAAGCCAAGACTTTCTGTATGACTTTGACGTAAACCAAGTATTTGATGAGATAAACTTAATGTCTTTGGCTATGGAAGGCTTTGAGCCAGTGGAAGTTTCACCGCTTTTCGAAGCACCAGATTCTGATTCTGGGCTTTCTTTAAATTCAAGTCACTACAGCACCTCTGTTGCCAAGCCTAATTCCTCTCACTTGGTGTATGATGAAGGGGCTGTCGGTTATAGCAGTGACCGTGAGTCTTTTTCCAATCATGATTTAGGAGCTGTAGGTGGCTACTCCCTAGAGCCTGTTGGTCAGATGGATCACAGGAGTGATTCTGGTTTCCATGAGGAAATTGCATTTCCACACATACTTCACAACCACACTTACCATTTACAGTCAATACCAGAATCAACTTCTGAACCTTTTTCATGGATGTCCCAGAAAATAAGGGTCCTCAATGACACAGATAGAAACTTAAGCCGTGATGAGCGGCGTGCTAAAGCTTTGCAAATTCCCTTTTCTGTAGATGAAATTGTCCGCATGCCTGTTGATACATTCAACAGGATGCTAACAGGGCATTATTTGACAGACTTACAAGTATCTCTTATCCGCGATATCCGACGAAGAGGGAAAAATAAAGTTGCTGCTCAGAACTGTCGTAAACGCAAGCTGGACATAATCTTGAATCTAGAAGATGACGTGTGTAACTTACAAGCAAAGAGGGAAACTCTGAAGAGTGAGCAAGCCCAGTGTAACAAAGCTATTACTATCATGAAACAAAAACTGCATGATCTTTATCTTGATGTCTTCAGCAAGTTAAGAGACGACCAAGGTAGGCCAGTCAATCCAAACCAGTTTGCTCTTCAGTGCAGCCACGATGGAAGTGTCTTGATTGTCCCTAAGGGACTGGTGACCTGTTCACAAAAGGGAAAACCGAAAGGGAAAGCGGGAAAGTGAGCGGAGGAGCCTGAGGATGCACCCCCTCCCCACGGGACAAAGTACTGATGCTGAGAAACTGGCGAGGCTCTGCATCACCACCACTGAGACAAATCGAGCTTTCTGACTTGAGACTTTTATGTATAGTGTTCAATCTTCAAGCACTGCTACTATAGTCACCCATTTTAAACCGTGTACGGACAGAAAGTGTAAGACTTCAGGGGAATTTGGGGGAGAAGCCACTTTTCACGCTGTACTGCAATGCCCCATATGCAACTCAAATAGGACATGGATACTGTACATGACTACCACTTTGGTAGAAATTTCCAGTTAACGTGGTCACTTGGAAAAAAACACTACACTGCATATCTAAATGATTTTAAATGTTTCATGACTTGAAATGTAAGTAGCCTTCACATTTTCATGTAGTCTGTTACAGCATTGTAGTCCTGGTTTTTCAAAAAGCAAATTCATTCTTATGCTTACAGCTTTCCGTGGAAATAAATTTTGTATTTGAGCTCATACTTCCTTTTACACAAATTACAAGCAGTTTACATCCACCTTCTGACAGCATGACACATACCCAGCAGCAACGATCTAGATTTTAGTCAAATTATGGTCAATAGTATCCCAGACATTGGGGCAATTCTGGACTTTTGGCCAGCCCTAAAACCAAAATGCTGAAAAAAGAACCCCAACTCCCACCCACCAAAACCACTGTCTAGTCTTGATACAAATTGGATCCTATCCTTTTACTTCCAAGGCTATAAATCTTCACGGGAGCAGATAACCTCATACTCCCAAAGAGGAGCTGGCGAATTTAAACCATCACCCTTGTTAAGTTACCAGCCCTGTACTTGCACAACAGCACCACCTGTTTGGCTTAACAGTAATATTAGTGTTCTATTACAGTGAAGTGTGCCACTAATCTCTAGTCACAGCTGGAAGGCTAGGCTACCTACAGGGCTCTCTCCTGCATCTAGATAAATTGAGTAATTAGTACACCGGCCAAGAGCCAAGTCTTGGTGACACGTTGGGTTCAAGAACTATGGAGTTGGAAGTTAAACCCCACCAGTACTTCTGAGGCAAATGTTCTCTGCTCCAGTAAAGTAGTTCTCCCCTGTAGTTAACTAAGTTGTGTTGAGGTAGTTAACAATTACAGGAAAACAGCCAGTTTTAAATCTTGAATCAACTTGCTATGAGTCAGAACAAAAACATTTTATCATCCCAATTGTTAATACTTGAGCCCATTTCGGAGCTGCCGCCAATGCAACTCGAGGCCCTTATTCACGGTTTCCAGACTGGTCTGCTACGTGCCCAAAGCACATGAGATGAAGACTAGCCATCCCTTCTCAGCATTCTCCCTGTATTTCCGAGGCAGTTTATTGGGAACTCCCTGTACTTCAATATTCGCCAGCATCAAAATTCAAATACATGGGTTACACTTGGGTAATTCAATGCCCTTTCACAGGTGTGGAACTGGGTCAGGCATACATACCTTAAAGGTTGTAGATCCAAGCAAGATGAAATCTTGACTCTTCTGTAAAAACATGACCACATCAAATTACCCCTATGGTGCCGTACTGGCTATGTTTGGGCTGCCAAATGACCAGCTGCTCAGAAGGCAAGGCTTTCTATTTCTATGCCTGTATAGTGTCCAAATCCTATGGGATTGAAATCTGAATCAACTTGGTCAATTACTTTTTTGGTTTGCGTATTACCACCACCCGGGGAGTGGGGCATGACAGCACAAGCACACCTGCCACCTAATTGAGGACCAACTAGCCTCATCTTTTTCCTGAGACCTTCAACCACATCACTGTATTACTGGGTTTGTGTTTTGTGCAGTGACTCTAAACCAAGAAACGGTGGGTCACACCATTTGGAGACTTCTAGTCTAGAACACGGAGCCCTAGTGGTATAGTGGCTTTGTGCCACGCGCTCAGCAGTTCAAAGCCACCAGCAGGCAGCTCCACCGAGATCTCATCTCATACACAAAAACAAAGTCCATCAGAACAAGCCTTATAAACAATACTGCAGCAACAAGCAGCAAATTTCCATAACCCAGAAATTAGCCACACTCATCTAACAGTAAATGAAGTGGTTAAGGCAGCCACCATGCACTAACACAAGTGTCACTGTGTGCTGAGTGAAGGGAAACCTAGCAATTAAGACGGTTATGAAAAAACATTTAGCAATAAACAAATCCAAAGAAAGCTAACCCAAATCCCAAAATTGCTTAAATACAGGGGATCACTTGTGCTTAGATAGTCCAAATACCATAATCCTAGAGTTCAAGGCATGTTTTTAAATGCCCATTTAAATAGGTCCTGGGCACTAAGACAATAATTTTTGGCCAGTTTCCATTATAACTTTCAATGAGCACGTCTCAAGTACCCAAGTGAACACCACAGCTTCACACTTTATGAACTTTATCATTTACAATGCCACTTGTAAAACTATCGGCACCTGCGATATGGCAGAGCATCTGATGAATTGTGGGGGGCTAGGGAGAAAAGTTCAGCATTATTGGCAACCAGCTTGAATGGTAAACAACTTCTGGAAGGCATTTAGTACAATGTGGCCAAGGGTCAACATTCAAGGATCTCACAACCAGCTTTGTTTTCCCCAAATAGCTCCCCAGTAACTTGCTAGTCCAAACTTTGTCCTTATAGTCTACCTAGTTCATCAGTAGTTCCTTCTGCTGAGGTCTCTTGGCTCGGCCCCAGGACTCCCTTCCCCCCACCCCCCTTAGAGATCCTCTGGGCATAGGCAATTTAAGATGGGTCTGACAACAGCTAATGGCTTCATCTGTTCAAAATTGAAAGTCCACATACACAGCAGCAATGTCTATATAGAAGTCCTCATGTGGAACAGCTGGTGTAACTGACCTTACCATCCAAGACCTGCTAAACTGCCAATGGTTTTCATTTGGTATGTAACTTGGTGGAATGGGTGTGGATCAGAAAGTGTCTCAAAGCACACATTTATGTCCTTATCAGGATACCACTTAATGGCCTTTTTAAATTTTCTAACCTCGAATTCCTTTGATGCACGTGACAAGCCCTTATGGGCACTGGCATGCCTTTCTGTGGATCTGGTCTAGTCAGGTTGAGGCTCACATTCAATACCCTAATATGTTTACGGGTAAAGTACTCTGCAATGCACCTAACACGGAAACCCATTAATCTTGTCCAATGTTTGGTACCTCGATAGATTCCATTTTGATGCGTTTTGACTTACCCAAAAGTGAAAAATGTACATTAACTCCAAGCCTCAATACACACAAGTCGGCCAAACTATTATTTTAGCATAAACACTAAGTGTGCCTCAAATAATGGCATATTTTAAAATTCTAAACAATCACTTGATTCTTAAAGCCTTCCAAGGTGGCTCCCAACTACCACCAGTACTCATAGAAAACTCATGTGACCAGTTGAATGTGAAATATCTGATTCATTTCTAATTACTCGAGTTCCTTCGCAACTTACCAACCCCACAAATAAGCAGCCATATTAGAAGTTGTCAAGAACCATTTTAGATTTGCTACTGGACCACAACCAGGTGAGTATAGTAACCCAAGTGTACAGGAAGTTGTTTCTCTTAGAATAGTACTTTTAAAATGTTATGCAGAGGGGTCAGATGGTTGAACTTAAAAAGGGGAGAAAACAATTCTAACCATTGTTTTTACTGGTCTATGGTTAAATTTACCTTAAAGGAAATTAAGTGAACATTTTATTAATGTGTTTAAAACATGCCCTGTTGAAGGTTCACCCTGGCTTAGTACTTTTACTCAGTCCTTCACTACCTACCTTGAGGTTCAGTTTCTCTGTATCCTCCCCCACCCCCCCTCTTTTGATAACATCTTAGGTAACTAAAAACCAAAGCTGGGTATTTTGAGGTTATGTGCTATTATAATCAGATTATCAACTTCTAACAAGAACTCTACCAAGCATTGAAATAAAACTCCTCCATGTTAAAAATAACTTTCCCCAAAGCAGTGTTCCAACAAGTATTTACAGTGAATGCACCTGTTTGAAATAGTCTTACAGTTCACGGGTTAACCTTTCATCAGTGTGACTCACCTTTGTGATAACCAAGTCAAAATCCAAAACAAACGGGAGCTAAAACTATCTGTTAACCTTACTAGTGGTTTGTTGTCTGGTGTCCTTACTAAGGTAGTGCAGTAAATAAGCTATCACTTGGTATCATGTATTTTACTCCAGCTTTAACCCACTTTAAGAAACAAAAATACCATTGGTAAGCAATTCATAAAGTGTAAAATGGAATGGGCTGACATTTGACAATATTTTCACCTTAGTCATTCAATAAGCCAGTAATTCAGACTTCAGTGCCTAGCTTTAAAAAAAAGACCAACCAGCAATGGTAAGCATACAAGATAAAGCCAGAAAAATACAGCAGTAGTCAAACGCTGAAATATACAGGAGGATAAGGAATGGCATTTTATTGGGGACAGCCAGTTATGATCAAAGTTTCTCATTTGTCTATTAGTATCAAAAGAAAATTAAGAATGGCAATATGCATAGATTTGTTAAATTGTAAATTTTAAAGGAATGGCAGCCTGCATGTTCAGAGAACAAGATTCACATTTTGTGTGTAAACATTACACCACGTATTTAGATACAAAAGTA
Source organism: Echinops telfairi (assembly GCF_000313985.2). Taxonomy (NCBI): domain Eukaryota; kingdom Metazoa; phylum Chordata; class Mammalia; order Afrosoricida; family Tenrecidae; genus Echinops; species Echinops telfairi. The sequence goes on from NW_022103920.1 coordinate 83,389,505, forward strand.
TTTATTTCATAAACTTTGTATTCAAAATAGAATTAATCTGTCTACTCACAAAAGCCTAATTTAAAACATGGTACATTTCTCTGACTGATCTTCTGTTTTACAAACAATACTCAATTTGAATTGTTTTAAGAACCTGGACTAAAATAAAATGTTTTATCAGAAAACATTTCCCTTTAAAAAGTGCTTTTAAAAAAGAAGGCACCAACAAGAACTACTTTCAGATGGTACAGAATTTCTTAGTTCTTGAAGATTCTGTGGTTGACCACTTCTTCATTAGTTACCTGCAGCAAGACACCTTCCTGCCAAAGGAAAAAAAAAGTATCTGAAGAAGTTTATCATGTTGCTTTAAAGAACCTATAACTTCAGTGGTGGTCTTGGGATCAAAAGAAGACTCACTGGTGACTACAGTAGAATATGCCCTGTCATGTTCTTGAAAAGGCAGTAAAGCCAGGTAAAAAGTCAATCCCTTGAAGACATTTAGTTTTAAGAAATGAATTCTAGCAACCTCCTCTCCATCTTACAGTGTAGGGTAAATGGGTCAGATTATACCACAGGTACACCCAGAGCTATACAACCATTTTGCCCTTCCTTCTTTAAGCCTATCAGGTAAAGCTAAAACAACCATAGTAAGTAACAGAAGATCAATAATAAAAACCCATGCTTGGTCCGAGAAATGTGAATTCACAAGGTTGTAACGATGGAAAAATGTCATGATGTATCGAACTTGTATTGCAGCCTGACTTTTACCTACCATTTTACTACCAACACCACTGAAGGAACCAAGAAAAGCTTATTAATGATCACTTGGCTTGCCTCAGCTGTTGAAATGAAGAACTTTAGTCTTTGTGGCAGCAGAATATACTTGTCCATGGTTCATATCAAGGCTAAAATTCCAGCAGGGAAAAAAATGATATGTTAAGCACCTGAATCTTCATTGGGGGGGTGGGGGAGGGGGGTGGGAAAGAAGGAAAAAAGGGAAAACACAACCAAAATAATTTAAGTAAATGACAGATTGGAAAACAGGGTTGTTGTTTTTTTTGTTGTTTTTTTAACAAAAGTATTCTCTTGAGTTTATAAATTGTTAAACTCAAATTTATTTGTAGCTATGTTAAACTACATAAAAACCACTATACTGAAACAGACCATATAAGAGTATTAGTTTATCTTTTGGGGAGGAAAATTATGAAAGGAAAAGTAAATAAGATCTTACCTAAAAGAAGTTTAACTGAAGCTTAGAACTACTTTGCTCTACACCCTCAGCTTTCGTTGACATCCTTATAAACTACTGTAGTTAAACTTTGCAGAAACAGCACAGTTTGTTAAGACTGGCTGAACTTAGTAGCCGTCAAGAGTTCTCTTGTACTAGACCTGTGTCCCTGAAGAGTACCTCGCTGGGGTAATTTCCTTTCCTTGCATTGAAGAAGCAGCATCTAAAAGATCTAAAAAGGTGTTTCTCCTTGCAGAGATATCCCTTGTTATCTAGATCATTTAATCCTGATGAATCGCAGACAACACACTTATATCTGACCAGCATTTTATCTTAATACATACATAACAACAACTTTGTAATGGACCTTAATTATACTACCCACTCCTTAACTTATTTAAAATAAAAAGTCTATAATTACACAATTTCCTTTAGAATTATTTTATTAAATCATAAATGTACAACAGCTTCTTAACTCTACACACGCACTTAAATTTTTAAAGGAAAACGTTATGTCTTATTACACCATGATCCTGGCTAATAGCTTTTCAAAACTTTGAGAAAAATCTTAAAAAAGGTTTCACATGTCACCTGAAACTTACAAATTTAACATTATCAAAGAAGGAATGCTTCTACACTCTTACAAAGACCACTAGAAAGAAACAACAATTAAAAAGCTAAGAAACTGTCTCAAAGGCATTTTTTACAATCCTTCCTCCACAGTAAGGTATGTTATTAAATAATCCAATCCATTCACAAAATGGCTCTCTGCATCTGCTCTGGTGTGTCTTCTGCCATATCACTGCATATTTATGCATGACTGAGATAAGAGTTTCCTTAACATTGTTATTTCGATAACCTGAAGCTGTTCTGTTACCTCTGGGCTCTCATCCTCTCCTATTTATACAGTGAAGCCTGTTTCAACAGAAGTAAAGAGTAAAAAAAAAATAGGTTATGAAATTATCCATCTAACCAGATTTTAAGGAAAGATTAACATCCTAAAAAGCTTTTACACCTGCAGCTAGTTCTCCCAAGATAATTAATTTTAAAACTCAAAAGCTACTTACCCATGGCAAATAGGAAGAAGCTCAATATCGGCTCCTCCCTCCATAACCCCCACTTCCTCCACTGCCTCCTGGACCATAGTTTCCTAGAATTGTTGAAATAGCAAAAAGAAAGTAAGCTTACACTCTGATGTCCTGTGACTGGCCTAAAACAAGCAAACCACCTCCCATGGTCTCCAATACAAACACAAACTATAATTCTTCTCTAAAGACATTTTAACTATTGTTTGCACTTTTAAAAGAGCCTCTCCCATATAAGATGTGATTCAAGTAAGTGGCACTACCAAAAAGATAAAAAATCTAGTCAATTCCAGTAAAACCAAGTTTTTCAATATCAGTTTAGATTTACCTTCACACTTGGCTATTCTCCTAATAACCAACCAACAAAGGGTGGGAGGTGTGCTCCTGAAATACCTTCCCAACTTCAAAGTACCTTAAAATACCAAACACCTGCCCCAACCTCTCAATCCGATTGCCAACACTATTTACAATTCTGCAAAGTTTCAGCCAATTTTGTTTCAACGATACTGTATCCCACTGGACTAGTACCCAAATATACGTATATGGAGTCTCCTAGCCTTGATACAGCAGTGATTAAAATAAATCAAGTGTTTGAGCTCTAACAGCAACCTGTTTATCACTCTTGCTGGTGGCATCAAGGGCAACTGAAATTGGGCTCCCAATAAAGATTTAATATGTTGTTCATACAACATCCAAATTACACAGTAAAAACTGTGGATTTTAAGTGACCAAAACCTTAATGTAAGGGGAATTCAAAAGGTTGGGGAAATATTGGGGTTGTAAGATAATGGCATTTTCTGTCCCACAAGACTTTATACAAAAATTGTGGAATCCTATTTGTAATCATAAATTACCTCCACCATATGGTCCACCCATGTTCCTGCTACCCCCAAAGTTTCCACTCTTCATTGGACCGTAGTTAGATGGTTGCTGGCTATAATTTCCAAAGTCATTGTAATTTCCACTTCCATAATTTCCTGGGGGGAAAAAATTGTCGTAATAGATTAGCATAATGGACCTGAGGTGGAGGAGCCAACATTATTAAATCACTGATACATGCTAAATATTTCAGGGCAAATTTCCCACACCAAAAAAAAAAAAAAAGGCAACCCAACAATTGACATACCTAGCTACCAGGCAACTACTGACAACAGTACAATGAAAAATCTCAAGTGTTAAAAGCCATTAATTCCAAATCCAACTCCCACATAAAGGTTGCAGGTGAATTTATTACCTCCTCCATAGTTGTCATAACCACCTCCGTAGCCCCCACCCTGGTTGCCATATCCAGGTCCTCCACCACCATATCCTCCTCTTCCTCCTCCATAACCAGGGCTACCTCCAAAATTGCCACCTATATTATAAAATAAGCCTTTAAGTAATTACTTAATATTTTCAATGCCATTTGAACTGTCTTATCACCCATTTCCAGCTTTCGAAAACACATTTCTATTAAGTCAAACTTCCATCCTACTATAACCTCAAAGGGTAAAAGTGCCTATTTTTGGTGAACATTGAAGAGCAAGCTAACAATCCCTTTCCACAACCAAGTAGATAAAATACCTCTATGCCTGTTCTGTCAACACCAGATGTTTTACGTACAAGTGGTGGGTGGTGGAGTATTGGGATGGAGTGGAAACGATACATTCTTCTGATGGGTCAAAAAACACCCATTGTGACACTTCCCCAGGAAGTAGATAATTTCCTTAAAGTAATATGGCCACTACCCCCTTCTAAGTCTCAAATAACTCGCAGAAATTCCTAAAGTAATCCACTTTCTCATAAAGCAAAATGAAAATTCCAATTTCAAAGCAAAGTTTACAGTGATATAAAGAAATAAAAATTTTAAAAAAAGAAACAGTGATATATGAAAAAATCTATTCAGTAATGCCAAGAGGAAACCAAAAACAGGGGTTACGACTATATCAGCACTATCCTTTAAGTTATCTAAGCAAGTATAAAGGACACATTTAATGTATCGCCAGCTCTTAATAATATTAGCAGCCAATATACTTCATAATGTTTTAATGTTCCTCAGGTAAATTTATGATGTTAGCCTGGGGGGGAGGGGGGGGGGATGCAACTAAATTACAATTGTTCATGTACCTCTCCTTATGATGATCTCAGCCAATGAAATCCAGATCCAACACTTTCAGGACATGACAGCATCTCTAATTTCTCATTTAAATGCCATCCAATAGCTTTCACATTATACTAAACCTACTTAGTATGGCAAAATGCAATTATTTTACGTGACTAAATCCCAGTCACACCACACAAACCTAAGTATAGGAAGAAGCTTACCTCCAGGTCCTCCTCCATACCCATTATAGCCATCACCAAATCCACGACCACTTCCATATCCATCTGTACATAGCCGAAGAAACAAGAAAGATGGTGTTATCTCACTAACTTTCTAGCACTTCTACAAGTTTCTACTAGCATTCTGGTGTAAGATTAATAATCAGAACCCTATTCTTCTAAGTAACAGTTGCATCCATATATTCATAAGAACAAATGCATGGAACTTTGAAAGTAAATTATCAAGAATACTGCCTATCCCTAGGGCATTAGTTAAGTTTAATGCTAAAGACATACTAAAACCTGTAAAATATACTCAGTACTTAAGCTTACCAGATCCTCCTCTGAAGTTACTTCCTGGTCCAGGTCCAAAATTTCCTCCACCACCACGTGAATCCCCGAAACCAAAGTTGCCTACAACAACAAATGCCCTGATTAATAACAAGCATATGCACGAATGCATTAAAGACAAGCTCACTGCCATCGAGCGGATTACAATTCATAGTGACCCTGCAAGACAGGGTAGAACTGCCCATGTAGGTTTGATATATTACAGGATTAAAAAGCCCAATCTTTCGCCCTTAGAGCAGCTGGCGGTTTCAAACTACCAACTTCATAGTTCGTTAGCAGTAGCCCAACTCATAATGCACTACACACACAACTAGGACTGCCCACCTAAATACATAAAAAAAAGTGGGCTTAAAAAGTTACCTCCTCTTCCACTCCTAGAACTTTGGACCTCCTGCATTTCTTGTCTAGACAATGCCTTTCTTACTTCTGCATTATGACCATTGATGGTGTGGTATTTCTGCACTGAAATGAAAAAGTTCATACACTCAGAGCAGCAGCAAATGAAAGTAACCAAATGATAATTACTTAAGTATATGTCCTAATATTAACTTCATTAAAGTAGCTAACTGCTGCTTATATATCCAAAACGAGTTGTCTTAAGATACCAATCTAGTGTCTTCCTAAAGATACTTACACACGATTTTATCCACAGGATCATGGTCATCAAAAGTAACAAAACCAAAGCCTCTTTTCTTTCCAGACTGTCTGTCAGTAATTATCTCAATGGTATCAATTTTTCCATATTCCTCAAAGTAATCTCTAAGGTGATGTTCCTCAGTATCTTCTTTAATTCCACCAACAAACAGCTTCTTCACAGTTACATGAGCCCCTGGTTTTCCAGATTCCTAAAGTAAGAAATCACAGAAGAAACCACAAGCATAATTTACAAGCATGCAGTCTAATAACAGCCTAGTTGGTGGGGAACAAAGATAGATCAATTTTAACCTAGGGGCAAAAATTCAGATAGCCACCATAGCAATAAGGAAATTTATAGTTGGATATGAAATTCGCTCGAGAATTCTATTTCCTGAGACATTTTCTTCATGTTTCTTGCATGAATTGCTTTTGCTCACCTCTCTTGCCACCGCACGTTTGGGTTCAACCACTCGCCCATCAATTGAATGGGGTCTTGCAGCCATGGCAGCATCAACCTCAGCCATGGATGAAAAAGTCACAAAACCAAATCCTCTTGATCTTTTGCTTGCAGGATCTCTCATTACCTTTAAAACCAAATAGGTAAGTTCAGCATTAAATCTTTTTTAGCTTGAACTATACACACTATAAATAACGTAGCATTTTAAAACTATGATTTATTTCTCCATTATTTGTTTAAACCCTTCAGTCAGAAGCCAAACATCTAGTATTTCTAGTTAGACTTCCATAGTTAACCTACCACACAGTCTGTAAGTTTTCCCCATTGCTCGTAGTAGTTCCTCAAGCTTTCTTCTGTGGTTTCAAAGCTTAAGCCACCAATGAAGAGTTTACGAAACTGTTCCTTTTCTCTCTGCAATGGAAAGCACCATTTCAATTTTTATTTATATTTTCTCTCTGTATACAGGAAATAAAATTGTTAAATATGAGGTGACCTGCTGGCAGAGTACCTTTTTCCTCTCCAAAGGAACAGTTTCTAAAGTTCTCTGGGGGGGGAGAAAAAAAACTTACATCAAATTTAAACCATATGTTAAAACTGCATATTAGTTGTGTTACACCAAAAATTGTCTCAGTTGAACTACTTAAAGTCATTAAAGTTTGTTCTACACTTAACAAAACTAACTTCAACAAAATACAATTACTTAAAAGCTTTCTACAAAGTATTTAGTGCTCTGTGGCCACTGAACAGTGATGGGAAATGTCGGTCAATCAAGCCTATGCAACATAAAACTTGTAGCTTTCAAGTAATCTGTTACTAAAGCTCTTGAAGTTCAAAAATAACACTGGCTTATTAAAACCCACTCTTCTATGTATTTCAGAATCAATATTTGAAGCAATTATTCTCCCTTAACTGCCCCCTCTAGTGGTAGTTCTAATGAACCTCAGGGGTGTAACAGTTTCCCTTATGTATCAACTGGGAGGAGGGGGTAGAGACACGAAATGTTCCAGATAGTCAGGGCCAAAAATTATCCCTTGCAACCAAGGCAAACTGTTTTTAAACCTGTTATCTATAGCAAAAAGGCTAATAACCCGGGGTGGGGTGGGGGTGGGACAAGAATCTTTTGTATTTAGATGACAGTACATAAGCCATCAAATCACCAGTACACCCCATTACAAAATTCATCGCATATAAACTTTACATCTAAAAACATCAAAAACGTCCACTTGGAAATGGGTGGTAAACAACGGTTGCTCATGTTTAAGTGATTAATGCCACTAAATTATACAGCAAGATGCTAGTAGTGTTTTGCTTCACATTTTGCAATTTAAAAAATGCTATCTGAACAAAGTAGCAAATTTATAAAACACTGACTCCAAAGAAAAGCCTAACGCCCTACCAAATTAATGGTCATCTAGCATCTGGCAAACTACACACCATTGAAGTGCCTTAAATTGGGGGATGGGGTTGAGATGAAATCTTAACACCTGCAAGCAAACAGCCCCTTTCTTTGGTTGATTAAAGGCTAGGTCATTAAAGCTAACTCCAGGTAATGCCTTTTTTTTTTCTTTTCTAAAAATAAACCAGAATAGGTCATTTAAACAGTCAACTATCAAAACGTAAAAGATAATTCAAATAAGCATTTTATTCCCCAAGTATTATTGTTCAACCAGCAGTTCAATGCAAGTTTCTCAAGAAGGCAGTACCTAGTAATTAAGAGCTCAGCTTAAGTGTAAGGATGCCCCCCATATAGTTGGCTATTTTCAAGGTTCTGAAATTAAACTAATGCTTAATATATTTAAACCACCCAAATAAATCACGGAAATGTAAAGTAAAAAATATATCTACATTCTTTAAAAAAAACACTACTACAAAGGCCAAAATCTACTTACCTCGTCATATTTTCCAGACTTACCTGATTGTCCACTACAGATTTTAAGCAAAGTTATTTAATAAGCGTGCTTTAGGGACACACAAAATTATCAGGTAAACCCCCTTCGCTTGAGACCTTAAGCTTTATCAAAGTAATGATCAACCATGATTGCAAACAGAAATGAGGAAAGTGACAAAGTTCAAAGACATCACGCCCTAGGCCTGAAACACCTCTAAAACCCGTCATTTATTTCGATTTCATTTACTGAGCTCCCAGCCTTGTCGTTGAGAAAGATCCCCATCTTTCTGCAGGGAGGAGTCAACCGCCCAGGATTTTTATCAGAGGAAATACTAATAAAAAAAGAAAGAAAAAACCACCCTACTTAATCGGCGACCCCGCAGGACAGGGAAGGGCTGTTAAGATATCCCCACCAAATTCTCAGAGCGCCCCCTTGCCGCGCCCGCCCCAGCACGCAGATTCGAGCTCATCTGAAGGCACCACGTTTAGTTTCTCTTTAAAAGCTCTCTGCGTTTACCCGGCTTCTAATCACTGCCGCCCTAAAAAAAAAACAAACCCGTTACTCCCAGCAAGTGGGCGAACAAAATGGTCTCTTTGTGCTATGGCCGCCCTTCGGGCCCTCGGCTGTTGGGCTCCGCGGAAACGGTCCCGCGGGACCCGGCCCCTCCCCCCGGCGCCTCCAGCGCCATGGCGCCATTTCGTCGAGGGCCAGGCCGGGCGCCGGGCGCGAGCTGCGCAGGCCTTCAAAGATTCCCGCCGCCGAACGCCGCTCAAACGAGCCCAGCAGCATCCGGGACCGTCCCCCCGCCTGCTCTCCGGCCAAAGTGCCGCAGCGATGCGACTTAGCCAGGGAAAAGGACGACGCAGCGTGCCAGGAGAAGAACGAAAATGGCGGCCGCCAAATCCGGTTCCCGGGAGAGGGGGAGGGGAAGCCTCCCAGCCTTCAAGGGGGCCCCCACCAAGGCCCTCGGGAACGTTCCAAAGCCGGGCCGCCGGGCCCCCCAACTGCCCCGTTTTCACGAGGGAACCGGGAGTCCCCGCGTCTGCGCTGCTTCCCCTAACGCGGGGCTGCGTCCGCCATGTGGAGGCTCCCCCATCCCCCACCCCAGCAAAAGGAAATGGCGCCGGCAGCCCGAAGGTGGAGGAAGGTGCCGGGTACAATCAATCAGGCCTCCGCACAACACCCGCCCCCGCGGGGAAAACACCTCCACACCAACCGCTGCGGGAGCGGCCCAACTGCCCCGCCACGCTCCCGGGGACGGTGGCCAACTTCCATGGAGGCGCCAACGGCCTCGCCATGCCCGTTCCAATAACTCATTGATTTCAAACCCGTTACCTCCATCGCGGACTCAGTCGCTTCAGCCCGATTTCCCGCAGCCGAGCGAGATGAGAAAGATCTCCGCGGACGAACACGAACCGGACTCGTCCTGGCGCTGTAGTGAGAGCTGCCGCAGCTCAAGAAACAACACCGCAAGGAGGGCGTCCGCACGGGACCCGGCGCTGCTGCTTCTGCCGCTAGAGCCGCTGCCGCCGCTTTTCTAGAACCTTCCCTCCGACTAACGCGTCTCCTCTTGCGTCAAGCCGTTGCGTAAACGTCCTAACTGCCGCCAAAGGCGGGAACACTCTACGCCCGCCCTACGCAAAATGCGTGCCCCTCCCCCTGCTGGCGGATAGCTGCGGCGACTGACGTCACTGGCGTAAATGAGGCTTAGTGAATTGCGGAAGGCGCGAGATCAGCGTAAGAGGGCTGTCTCAGAATCGGGCCCAGGCCCCGCCTTAGCGCAGGGCAGGTGAGAAACGGTCGCGCAGTTTGAAATGAACGCCGTCTGGAGGAGCTTTATCTGCCGCGAAACCTGTCGCAGCGCCTTTGCTAATCCCCGCGGGTTCTCCCACCATAAAAACCTTGGGTCGCCTGTCTGCTTTGGTTTTTTCCTCTTGAACCCCCTCCCGCAGCAGAACACACTCGGCTCCTTCCGGAAACACCCGAAGCAATTTTAGTCAACAAAACTGTCACACTCCACTGAAATAACCCAGATTACGTCCTTCGGGCCAGCGCCTCGTGCTCAGGAGAGCGGTCTTCCAGGAGGGGCACACTGCTCAGCTCCCAATTCTCCCTTCACCCCCAAGTCTGTCTCCACCTCCTCCCAGTGGTAGGAAGCACCCACTCCCGGGGGCGAGGAAGTGGGTGGAGTCTGGGTTTTGGCGCCACTTGCCGCCGCTGCAAAGCAGAAAAGCCTGCGCCACGAAGACTCCGGCCACCGGCCCCGTCCCTCCTCTTCTCTCTCCCTCCCCTCCGGGAACCGACGGGCGCCGAACCCCGAAGGGTAAGTGCCGCGGTGGCCTCAGCCCTCCCTCCCGCGGCCCCAAGCTCCCAGCGGTCGCGGCCCCTCCCCC
>NW_022103920.1:83400700-83413886 GCF_000313985.2 Echinops telfairi
TTGTTGTTTTGTTTTTAAACGTGTAATTGGAAAGAGGGATGGTTTCCAAGAAGAAATCAAGTGAGGATTGTATTCTTTGGACTGTTCAAGAGGTCTAGAGGAATAATGAACTATCGTTTTCTGGTGTAGCTCTTGGGGAAATTTTTTTCTGACTTTAAACTGGTGGCTTGCCCTCCCCCAGGCTGAGCATAAAATTTAGCATTAATTGGGGTGTAGATTGAGAAGGAAAAACAAATCTTTCACACCATCTAAAAAGCTCGGTCTCAAGTGCAGCTGTCCCTTCCCTCTCCCACTTGACTAGAAGGCTGATAGACTGAGGCAGGTATCACTTGAGGTTTACGAAGAAGCTCGATTTGCTTCTCGGAGATTTTAGCCATGTTTGCTAGATGCATTATGGACATGGGGGATGGAATCCAAATAAAACTTATGTTTAGCTACCTTGTTTGTGTCGTGCAAACTTCCTTTTAACTGTCATGCATTTTTCTAGTAATAGCTCTTCAAGTCTGCAATAAAAAATGGCCTCCAATAAAACTACATTGGTAAGTTAATGAAGACCTAAATATGTAAGGACCTAACTCAAAACTTTTTTCCCAAAACTTATAACTATGCATCTCTGTGGTTGAGAAAATTACCTACACATCCCCAACCGACCACCAGCCCACTCACCCCCTCCCACTCACAGTATTGTGGGGAAATTAGAAGCAAAAAATAACGTTCAACAGATTGGGCTTCTAATACATTTAAACAAAAACGATCTCTTTTGCAGCTCTCAAATTTTGAAGGGCTATACAATAATGAATTTTGCTAAGGGTTTTTATCTTGAAATGCAACACTTGCAATTAGGCCTGGTGGAAGAATGTTACAGAGCATGGGCAGTGGCAGCAGTAAAACCAGTGTTGCTTGGCATGATAAGAACTCACTCTGTCCTTGTACTCTGGGGAGACTAGGTGTTTGGAATTACACCCACTAATGAACCAAGGATTCCGGATGCCTAGATTGGGGCAAAAACTGCTGTGTCTGTCAAATCACTTTGTCATAGTTAGATTTTGCAGCACCTTTACATGATTGCAGTGGTTGGATCTTGGGGTTTTGTTTGTATTAATACACACAAAGAACCAAATCAATGTTGTATTAGGTAGATAATTTTTCCTTTTGTAGCCACATCCACTTAAACACAAACTTTGCAAACTTCATTAAAAGTTCACAAATATATAAAGACATGTAGGTTCAGCCATGTCAAGTTACAATTTAAAATGAACATGGGAATAGTCACATAAGAGTTGTGAAATTCAAAGTTATGGTTCCCATAGTAATGAATTCCTACACTGCATTAATAGTAAACAATGTGAGTTATCGTCTAAATAAAGCATATCATTTGGTTTTGTACTGTGTATTCTTCCATTGGATTTTCTGAATTCATTTGTACCATCATAAGATTGCACAGTGGCATTTAACTACCCTGGAAAACGGCATCTTCTGCGCCTCTCAGGAGTGAGCTGGCCTTCAGATTCCATAATCCATCAACTAAAATGTCCACAATGGAATTGGCTTTCCAGTCAACCCATTTCTTCATCAAATAAGGATAGGATGGAATTAAATGTCCACAAGGCAGAAGAACTTGAGAGTGGATATACTTTACAGTAAACACACCCATACATACTCTCATTAAAGTGGGATTGGTTTTGCACAGCTTGGTAGTGTGTGATTTGTTGGTATTATTTTGTAGTTACAAATTGACCGCTCCTAATGGGCTTGGCAGGGGATTGATTTTTGTGAGTTGTATACAATGCTTGAAATGAGAAACTGAGTTTTATATATAATGGGAAATACTTTTTGTCTCCAAAATCCACCCTGTGCTTGGGAATTCAATCTGGTTTATGCCAAATACTTTTATTTTAAAGGGGCACTTAAAACTAATCTATACCGTGGTGGTAAATCTTAATAAATAGTTCTCTAGTTCTCTCTCCCCTTCACACCCCCCCCCTTTTTTTTCTTTGAATCTTCAGTGTAGATCCTTTCTTACTTGCTTTTGTTGTCATCTTATTTTGTAGATTATCTTTATGGACAGCAGTTGTGTTCTTCATTTAGAGTCAGTATCTACTAAGCTTTTGTCTGCTTTAATTTCTCTTTGCCCAAGTCTTTAGAGTAATGAGAATTTTAAGACTAGATTTAGAGATAGTACTCAACAAAATCAGGTGCGAGGGCATTTTTAAGAATCCATTTGGTTTTTGCAGGTGTGTACTCTTGCTTGCATACCTTAAACATCTCTATAGGGTGGCTTTAGTGAAAGGGTTGCTTCTTGGTCTTTTCTAATTAAACATTTTGTTTTGTTTTTAATTTGCCTATTTCCAATTTGGACGCAACCAATAGAATCATTGGAAAAGAGCTGGTTCCATTTGCTACCCTACTTGACTTCATTAAATCTTGTTCCCCGAAGTAGGTGATACTGCCTCCACCTCCTGGAGGGCACTGCAATGATTCAGGGCTCCTGCAAACACAGACACCGTCCCTTTTTTTCTGGATTATGGGCTAGCGTATGAAAGGTTTTCATTGTCATGGGGGATGCTGTGTAATTTTTTCTGAAAAAAAGGAGGTGGTCAGGCCAAGTAAATTTGGGAACATGTGGTTTAAATAATATGACGCATAACCTCTACACTTGAAAAAAAAAAAAAGGTCACCTCAAAGTTAGTTTTCCAGGAAAGGATTTTTCACCTTCGAGAACTATAAAATGATCGGACATTTTGGCCTCTTAATTGCATTAGAAGTTTCTTCCATCTGATGCAGTTTTGTCTGCAAAGAGGATGGGAAACAGCCTTTGACCTTGCTAGCCTACTCCTGGGCTATAGCATGAGGATTCAGAAATGACCATCTAAGTGTTGAGACTGTTTAATTATTTTCACCGTGTTTTCTTTTTCTCTCTTTTGGGTCGTTTAACATTAGTGTTTCAGTGTAGTTGCTTGAATCGTGAAAAGTATGGTTATTTTTTTTGCAGAGTTAAAATGAGTTGAAAACTATCTTTTGGTGTTACAGATTATGTAGAAGTAAGACAGATAGGGTAACAAGGTTTTCCGGTTAGTGTCTTTTGGTGAAGGGGTTGTGGGTGATAGGCTTGGGTTCAGCCAATGGAATAAGCATTCCATGGTAGTATTACATGACTTCCATCTTTTCAGAAGGTGTCTGCCCTGAGATAAAGACATAAAAACTCCCCATTTTGAATCCAACAACATAAGCAATTAATCCTTTAAAGTGTATGAAAATCAGAAAGAATGTTTCTTAAATTTCTGTTTTGTTTTGTTTTAGCAAAAAATGGGAAAGAAGCAGAATGGAAAGAGTAAAAAAGTCGAAGAGGCTGAACCTGAAGAATTTGTGGTAGAAAAAGTTCTGGACCGGCGTGTTGTGAATGGGAAGGTGGAATATTTCTTAAAATGGAAGGGATTTACAGAGTAAGAACCTCAGTGCTGCTGTATATGTTTAACTAGACTTGGGGATCTGGGGTCCTTGTTGGTGTGGTGGTTTAAACCCATCAACCATTTCAAGGAAGGAAGATGTGGCAATCTCCTTCCATATAGATTTTAGCCTCAGAAATCATACAGGGACACTAGTTGATGTTTCTCCTTTTACCAAAGGTTTTTGTTTTTGTTTTTAAGACCACTTTTAATTCCAGGGGTTTTGTTCATTTAATTTGAGACTGGTTACCTTGACTCGGGGAGAAAGAGATTGCTTGGGGGTGGGGGTGGGGGGTTACCTCCATAAAGAGTTACAGCCTCGGAACCTCATAGGGGCAGTGCTAGTCTCTGCTCTATAGGGTCACTAGGAGTCTCTGAATCGACTGGATGGCAGTGAGTTTCGTTTGAGTTTGTTACTTTGGAGAGTCAAATTTGCAAAACTATAGAATTGACTTTAGTCTATACGTTATTTTGTTTATTTCTTTTTTGGCCAGGGGAAGGACACTTTATTCTTTCCATGTAGGTGTCCCCATATTTCTCTCCATCACTTTTTTTTCTTTTAATCATTTTATTAGGGGCTCATACAACTCTTACCACAATCCATACACACATCAATTGTGTAAAGCGCATTTGTACATTCATTGCCCAGTCTATATGTTATTTTAAGTTTGGTAGACACTAATGTACTTTGCCGTTGAGTTGGTTCTAATTCACTCAACCATATACAGAGTAGAACTGCCCCATAAGTTTCCAAGGTTGTAAATCTATGGAAACAGACTGCCATATGGAGTGTCTAGTGGGTTCAAACTGTCCGCCTTTGGATTCCCAACCGAGTGCTTTAACCTGGGCTCCTTTTATTCCACAAACTCACTGCTATCAAGTTGATTCCAACTGATACCGACCTAATAGGACAAGTGGAGTTGCCCCATCAAGGCTAAATCTTTATGGTAGCAGCAAACCTCATATTTCTTCCTTAGAACAGCTGATGGTTTCAAACTGCTGACTTTTGAGTTCACACCCCAATGTGTAACCTATCCTGGCTCCTTTTTCTATTTACAGAGGGCATTAAGGAATACTAAAGCTTTGCAACATAGGCTAGTGGTTCTTAATCAAAAGTGTTTATCATAATCCAAGTCCTGTACTTTTATTGTGAGGTGTTAGTCTGTTCTGCTTCAACCCCTTAGGTTACTTACCTATTCCCTAAAATAGAGTCCAGACATATTAACCTCCCTGGCATGTCATATTTCTTGTTAAGAACTGCTTGCAACTGCCTTTTAGGGTAACTGCCTTGTGAGTAACCTAAGTGCAGAAATACATATGCTCTTATTTATCATGGACTGTTACATTTGACTAGGAGGTGTGGTGTTGTGCTGCAGTCCGCATGGTTGGCAGTCATAATCACTGTAACGACTACTGGAAAAGGACTGGGCTTTCTACTCCCAGGAACAGTTAGAGTCTGGAAAAACCCACAGGGGGTCAAGATGAGCTAGCATCGACTCAGTGGCAGTGGATTTGGTTTTGGGTACACTTGAATGTGTCTACCTTACTCCACAAAAGTGGGCATCCGATCTCTTTTAAACTTCTCTGCACACTAAGTTACCGTTTGGCATCAAGGCAATTCAGATTCCTGGTGACCCCGTATGGGTCAGGGTAGAACTGTGTCCCGGAAGGTTATCGGTGGCTGCTTTTTCAGAAGTAGCCTGCCAGGCTTTTCCTTTAAAGTACTTCTGGGCTGACACCAACCAGTTAGAGGACAAGCCCTTTAAGAGTGAGCTCCACCTCTAGGAATTCCACTTACTACTTGAGATGTGGAAGGTTTGGGGTCCCTAGCTTTCCAGTAGATAACCTGGCTCCCATACTGAGTTGTGTCAGATGATGATAATAAAAGTCATAATATTTTCTCCTGACACACACATGGAAAAAGTCACCTTGTTTATGGTTGTTTTTGTAGTGTGTCTGTTTCAATATGACTTGGGAGAAACTGGAATTTGTATTTCATCTAACTTTCCATTCTAAGTATTTTTCTTACTATTTCATACTTTTGAATTTTGCTTAAAATTTCACATACAGACCATACAGAAGGTGTTCGTGGTTGGCCAACCCGTGCTTTAATATAGTTTTAAATGTCAGCACCCAACAGAAACAAAAACATTGTCTCAAATTTAAGAGTACTTCTGGATCATTGTTCTAGAATAAAGTATTGGAGACCCCCAACCCTGGCCTTAATTTGATGGAGAAATGTGTGGTAGAAAATGTGAATCTTTAGTTTAACAAGCACTGTCAGAGAAACTCAAAGGTAGAATGTCTCTAGCACCTTGAGAAATACTAGTTTCAATTATTCTTTAGTCCTGTTAATATATGTGATAAGCTGGCACTCTAAAGAAAACATTCTCTCAAAAGATTATAGGGGCTATCCCTGAGACAATAGTTCTTCAAGCCAAGAACTGAACTCAGTGGTTCAACGTTCTGGCAAACAATAGGCCTATACAGTGAGCAATAGCACCAGAGGGGGTGTTCCTTAGAATAGTTAACCATGGGAGCTCAAAGGGGTCACTTCCCCAGGGCTAAAACTCCAGGCAGGATAGGAAAGACGAAGAAGGGAAATGATAGCCACAGGAAGTGGGAAGAGGGCCGGTACATTGTGTTTGCAATCAGTATCGTCAAATGTTCATGGATTATTGGAATGAAAACCAATTTATCCTATACACTTTCATTGAAGGCTCAATTAAAAGAAAAGAGGGTAGGAAGGAAATGATGTGCATCCAGAAGGCTTAGATACAGAAGCCTGATTCAAATGATGATGGGCCCATATATAATTGGGTCCACTTTTTTTTTTAATAGTGCTGATAATACTTGGGAACCTGAAGAAAATTTAGATTGTCCAGAATTAATTGAAGCATTTCTCAACTCTCAAAAAGCTGGTAAAGAAAAAGATGGTACGAAAAGAAAGTCTTTATCTGACAGTGAATCTGACGACAGCAAGTCAAAGAAGAAAAGAGATGCTGTAAGTATAAAATATTTTGACCAAGATGACTTTGTAAACGGTTGCTGACATGGTACCATGTATTACTGAGTTGCTTTTGAAATTGCGCTAAAAGGGTAGGCGTGGTTTACCTACACTGTATAAATGTGCACCTGTTGTGGAGTAGAACCCAACGTAGCCACTCATGGATGCAGCATAAACGTCATGGGGCCTCGAGTCTGTGATGGGTCTTTCAGAAGCAGATCATCTGGACTGTGTTGTGAGTTGCCTCTTGGTCCAGGGTTTTAACCTCCAAACCTTTCAACTAATTGAGCACACTCCATCCCTTTGTGCCAAAAGTGTGTATACCAATTAAAGTGATGTGCTAGTGCTCATTTGGTAGTCTCCCTAATCAGACCAGCAGTCCTAAGTATAAACAATGGCAACACTAGAACACTGACTTCCTTACACTACAGAGAAAACCATCCCCATGGCACATCTTGACTGCAGACTGTTAGTGGCATTGAAAACCAGAATGTGCTTGGGTGTAATCTTCATTGCCAAGCAATGAAGTTTTGGAAGTTTGTATTGGCATGGATTGAAATACTTGGTTCATTCACTACATGTGTACAGTTGGTCTATTCTTTGTCTCACTAATGTCTCTGTGGTGTTGACAAGTTGGGTAATTATTTTCTTCTGTCCTCAACTCTAAATGAGAGATTATATTTGTTCTGCATACTGACCAAGAGTGGCAGTTCAGGGGAAAGAAAGGCCTTGGTTCAGAATCTGTCTCTGGGCTTCATATTACATATACCATACCCAAGCTAAATCAAACCCACTGCCATCAAGTTGATTCTGATGCATAGTAATCATATAGAGAGTTTCCAAGGCTGTAAATGTTTGTGGGACTAGACAGCGTCATCTGCTTCCCTAAGAGGGATTGGTGGGTTTGAATCACTAACCTTGTGGTTCATAGACCAACCACTAGCAACACTATAGATAATTGTATTGTTGATAGAAGGGCTTTGAAATGGATATTTGGTTACTTTTATTAGATGCCAAGTTCTTATAAAGTCTATTAAATCTTCATGGAAGTACAATTAGGGCTTTAAGTATACTGATTTTATAGATAAAAAAATTAGAGGCTACCACAAATAAACTAAATGATGTTGCAGCTACAACAGAAAGATAGTGTGGAGAATCACTGTCCAAAATGTGAACATAAATTACATCTTCAATAGAAACTATTACTAACAATAGTTCACATATATTGAGCCCTTTGGGAATACCCATATTTTCAATAACTTGTATTTCATAAACCTAACAAGAAAACCTATATGTTGAAAATCATTTTTTTTTTAATTAATGAATAGTGGCTGTTGTACATTTTACAAATGCAGTGTCTGGCTTATTGGAAAGACACCTACTTGTGGTTGAAATCGGGGAGAGAGTCCATAGTCACAGAACAGAGGGGACTTGGCAAGCTTCCTGAACAGGCCTTGGGTCATACCTTTGAGACCATTGGTTTGTTTGTTTAATATATAAAGCCATGTAAGATTGGTTATTGTACTGTTTTTAAAGCTCTGACTTGTATGCTATTTGTTGTGTGTGCTTTAATGATACGTGGGTGATTCTTAGAAGTGATTTGAAATAACTAAGAATTTCTTTCAGTGGCGTTAGAATGAGTGTATTCGTTTTCTCTGTCCTGAGAAAAAACATGTATATCACGAAAATGAACCAAAAGTTAATATTCTTAGTTTGCATTATGAGCAAATGTGTGGAATCATTAATGTAAATAATTATTTAATGTCTTGCAAACAGGCTGACAAACCAAGGGGCTTTGCCAGAGGTCTTGATCCTGAACGAATAATTGGTGCTACAGACAGCAGTGGGGAATTGATGTTTCTCATGAAATGGTACGTAGTGGTTATATTTTAAAGTCAGGGTAGATAGTTTATTAAATATGTTCTCAGGCATTTCTTATATACCTATCTCTACAGACAAATGTCAAAAAGTTATTGTACGCTATTAACTGTAAGTGAAACTGATACATTGATATAAAATTTATGCTCACCACATTTGAGATAGTGGGTCGATGAATCGTAAGGGTCACTTGAGTCGGTGACTATGACAATCGGCTGTTTGTCATTACGTTTGACGCTTACTTTCTAAGAGCTTTTTTTAATGATCATTTTATCGGGGGTCATAGCAATCTATACATCAATTGTATCAAGCATATTTGTACAAATGTTGCCATCATTATGTTCTAAACATCAGCTCTTCTTTTTACCCTCCCTTCCCCCCTCGTAACCCCTTGGTAAATTATAAGTTAGTATTTTCATATCTTGCACCAACTGCTGTCTCCCTTCCCCCCACGGTTTCTCCCCCACTCCTTTCTCCACCTTCCCCCTTACTCTGTATCTAGGAACTTTTTTACTAGGTTTATATTTGTTGTGGAATTTATTTCTTGAATGAAACCAATTTACTCAATTTACATTTGAGTCAAATTGACCCATATCTGTAGAGATAGGTATACCACACAGAACTTTGAGATTAGAAGGCTTAGGCGGAAATGAATTTGGGTGTATTAAATGGATAAAAAATCAGCATGAATAGTAGGAAGTGTAAATGGCTTCGGTATTTTTCATTGAAGAAATTGAAATGCATCAAAATGACACCTTTCATAAACCTATGAAATATGCATAGTAGTATTTAGGGAAAGTTGCCTAATTCTCTCACTGTGAAGTGATATGCTGAAAGAATGATTCTAGTTCTTGTTACTAAGGGCCAGCAAACGATGTATGCCCTGTCTTTAAAACTCAACTTTTATTGGAGTATTGCCATAATAGCTATATAACCTTCCTTAAGTACTTAAACGGTTTTGGTTTGGTTTTTTTAATCCCCTTTAATCATTGAATGGTTCTGAATTGATATAAACAATTTAGTCTTAAAACTTACTGTTTTATTCCTCCCAACAGGAAAGATTCAGATGAGGCAGACTTGGTGCTGGCAAAAGAGGCAAACATGAAATGCCCTCAGATTGTCATTGCGCTTTATGAAGAGAGACTCACTTGGCATTCTTGTCCAGAAGACGAAGCTCAATAATTGTTTGCATTGCTTTTTATATATATTTATATATATATAAAATTTGGGTCTTGGGTTTTTTTGTTTCTGTTTTGAATTATTAGTGAGAAGAATAACTACATTCTAATGGAAATCAAGTTTGATATGTTTTTTTTGGAGTAGTACTGGGGGAGTTGGGGTTATTTTGTTGTTGTATAAACAGCACTGGTTACTTTGAACAAATAAAGCTTTCGGTAGTTGCTTCATTTATCAGAAAAGAACATTTGATACCATGGTATATTATTTCCTCTGCATTACAAAATAGCTTTTCTAAATATTGGAAGTTCTAGTTATTACTGAGTCAGAACTTGTTTAAACCATAATGTATGCCTAAGGACCATTCTGGATGTTTGGGTCTTTGTTTTTCTGTGTGTATGCATAAATACGTATGTATATTTTATTTTGTTTTTACCTTCACCAAAAACTGTTCTAAACAAAAATGGCATTTAACAACCATGGTTATCTCCCTGTTGTTACAGGGACGGATGCTATCCTTCTGAGCAACTCAAGATCACTTGTCAAGTAAAATGGTGGGGGGGAAGGGGGGACTTGTGAGCCATAAGCTTTTAAATCAAATAAATGATCCAGTAATTAATTAAACAACTCTCAAATCCACACTTATAGAATCATATAAATGAAACTATTTGCAAAGTCCCCTGTGTGCACAAAAAAATCTTAACTACTACTCAAAACCTCCCAACCCAAATAAAACTGGACTGATGTTGGTATGTCTTCACGGTGGGTATTGGTTCCTTTTAGATAACCTTTTCTTTTTTACAGAAAGTTAAGATCTGTGCTATGTAAAAGGTGATTCATGGAATGTTTTAAGACCTCGCTGGTGAAAAACCTAATGAGCTGGTTAGCGGTGCTGCCGCTGAGGACCTGCTTCACAAATGGTGAACAAGCGTGTCATCCCGACTCCTGACCTGCTGGTTTCTGTCCCAACCCATTCTTCACATGGAGATTCAACCTTCTCAGTATCGGGGTTTGTTTCTATCCCAACCCACTCTTCACAGGGACGTCCTGCCTTCTCAGTATCGGGGAGACTCTAGATCAGCTAAAGCCAGGAAAAACAACTTTGTCGTAATCAGAATGTTAACCCGATTGTATATTGTTTACTTTATTGTAAATACTGGTGAACCGTGGTCAATAAATAGTTTTATATTCCTTTATGTATTTAGACTGTTTTTCCCACGCCCATAGCTGATTGCCTTTTCATTGGAATTACAAACATCGAACATGCATGTAGACACATTGAATTCTCTTCATTATTTATGTCATGGCATACCACTAACACATTAGAAAACATCCTAGTGCCTTCAAGCTAGTCTATGAGCTTCCAACTTTACTAGAATAGAACATTCCACATATAGGGCCTCCCCCCAAGCCCCCCTGTGAGGTAGTTAGGGGAATATAAATGCCTTTATGTGATTCCTAAAGAGATTTGCCTTGTGAAATTCAAAGTTTAGTATTTTTTAGCTTGCTAGCCATCCTCTGAAATAATGTAGTAGTAGCATGTGTTCTGCAAGTACTGGTTTTACTATGGTGATAGATTTCTGATTTCCAAAACCCACTTTTGTTGCAGAAAAGAGATAGTTTTAGAGAAAACATTAATACCCATGCCATTTTACTCAGATCCAACACTGCTCTCAACAGTAGGTTCACAGATGATACACAATCTGCAGAGTTAATAACTACATTAAATTTTAGTCTGAGTTTCAAACTACCAGAATGTAACTTCACAGATAGGGCCGGCCTGAGCGTCATTTCTGGGACCAATGTATTTATTGTGCCTTAAAGTGCAGGAGCTCAGAAGTACAACATCACTCCTGGGGCTGAAGTCGAAGGTGTTTGCAGGGATGGTTCCCTGTAGATGTTCTGGCAGCAAGTTTCCTTGCATTTTTTTAGCTTCTCCAGAGACTGAAAGTTGGTGGCCTAATTGGGTACAGGTTGTGCTACCATCTTGCAAGTTCAGCAGTTCAGAAACACCAGCCATTCAAAGACAGGGCTTTCTACTATAAATAGTTAACCTATAAATATAGTTTATAGTATACTATAAATAGTTATACTCAAACCTATAGGATTGCTATGATTTCAGTATTCAGGAGGTAGCACTTGAGCCAATGGTGCTAAAGGAAGAATTTCAAACTGCACTAAATGCATTAGCCAAAAACAGCTTCAGGAATAATTGAATATCCACTGAAATGTTTCAGCAAGCCAAAGAAACACTGGAAGCACTCCACGCCAGAAAATGTGGAAGATGGCTACTAGGCCAAACGAAGAGATCCATAAATGTGCCCATTCCAAAGGTGACCCAATGACCCATCAGAATACTCAAAACTATGGGATGGTGTCATTGATAATGCACACAAGTAAACTTTTGCTTCAGATCATCCAAGAATGGTTGCAGCAGTACATTGACACAACTGCCAGAATTTCAGGTTGGATTCAGGAGAGGTGGAACAAGTGATAATGCTCATGTTGGATCTCGGCTCAAAGCAGAGACTACCAGAAATGTTTGTGTTACATTGACCACAAAGGCATTCAGCCGTGGACAATAAACTGGATAGCCTTGAGAACTCAGGAACCCTTCATGTATTCACTCAGAACGTGTGCATGGGTCAAGAAGGAGTTGGCAAACAGAACAAGGGAACACTGCATGGTTTTGAGTCAGCTTGTATTCTCTCACCATGCTTGGTTCATAATGTTCAGCAAATCAGCAGAGAAACTGGGTTATATGAAGAACGTGGCATCAGGATTGGAGGAACACATTAGCCACAACAACATGAATCAGTATTGACTCAATAGAGGTGAGTTTGGAATATTTGAGAAGCTAAATACCTTGGCACCTGCCTCCTTAATCTAGAAAGCCAACAACATAGCATCTTCTAGTCTCATCACCCTCTCACCCAACCGCTGCTTCCAGCATCATACCTTCCCTCCTGTATGCATGTTTGCAATTCAATTGTGTGCAGCCTGGTAGAATAGAGTTATCAGTTTCTTAAGAGTTGAGTTTACAAAATAGCATAGTCTGTGGCTATAAAAAACCACTTCCTCAGTTCTGGAGGATAAAGACCCATTTGGTCTCAGCTTTACCTATTCAGTGGGTCTTCCAGTTTCTGCTGGAAATCCTGTCCTTTGGTGGTCCTCACGCGTCTGCTTTTATAAACAACCATTCAGATGGGGTTAGGTTTAGAACTACTGTACTTTGAAATAGAGGAGCTCATAGTAGGTTAAGCTTTGGGCTACTAATCACAAGGTCAGCAGGGAAAAGATGAGGCTGTCAGCTCCCATAAAGATTTTGTCGGGGAGCTCTCGTTAGACAGCTGTCTTGTTAGAGACTTCCAAACCATGAGGACCAAGTGGAGGTAGAAGAGAATGTGCAGACTGAAACCGAAGAGAAAGATGAGGCAGCCATCCACATAAATTAGCATGTGCACCCTCAGAAGCCACAGCGTCAGGAATATGGAGTGTCAGGCTGGGACACTGGGAAGTTGTCTTATGGCATATTACTGTGTAGAACAGTGGTTATCCTGTGGGTCACGACCCCTTTGGGGGTTGAGTTAGTTAATTGTGCCAGCCTGGCCGATAATCACATGTGGGGCTAATTGAAAGGCGGAGGGATAAATGGGTGGTGAGCCTCACCTTTCTAACT
>NW_022103920.1:83414875-83417573 GCF_000313985.2 Echinops telfairi
AGCAAAGTGACAGTGATGAAGTAACGAAAATAATTTGATGGTTGGGGGTCACCACAGCATGAGGAACTGTATTCAAGGGTTGTGGCATTAGGAAGGCTGAGAACCACTGTGCTAGAACGATGGGTCTAGAACTTCCATTTCCTTTCAATCAAGAGCACCTGAGAGGCCCACTTTGTTAATACCTAACCAATACAATTTTGATCCTTTGCCCTGGGAATAGTTCTCGGTTGTGGCTTAATGAAATGTGCCCAGTAAATCTCTTCTGCTGTCTTAGCTGGAAAAGAAAAGATTTAGTCTGGGAAACCCTGTCAAGTACCCTACATACTCGAGTATAAGCCGACCTGAATATCAGTCGAGGCACCTAATTTTACCACAAAAACTGCGTTTAAAATGTGCTGAAAAACTCGGCTTCTACACAAGTATCTAAGGTAGGTTTACTCTTGTACTCAAGTCGGCCTTGAAAACTGGGTCTTGTGGTTACTTCAGAACAGCCTCATTTCTGGACAGGTTCATATCTACACGTTCAGGGGCTAAATATCAACATAGATTTTAGAAGGGCACACCTTATAAGAAGCATAAGGTGGGCAAATGATTTGTTTTAGGAAGATTTGTTCCAACATGGTAGAGTTGAAAGATGTAAACGAGGATGTGTCCAAATGCTATACCACTCCATTAGCCTGATATTAACCTCTCCTCTCCATTGTATATTCCCTCACCTCCCTACAGTTCTGCAGTTGAATTTGCTACAGTGCGGCCTAGAACTCATGAATTATTAAGGAAACGGCTCACATAGTTGTGGGTGTTGGTAGGTCCCAAATCCAAGGCTCCGATGTCAAGCTGGAAGTCTGCAGCCACAAAGAAAAGTTGTTGAAGTCAGGTCAGGTGATAGGTCGGACATGAAGCTTCAGTGAGGCAAGCCTGATGCAGGATCCAGAGCAAAAAGAAACATCTAAAGGGGAAGGCAGCTCTCACTTGCTTCTGCACATAGGAAGGGGTGGCCCAAAACTGGCTTTGATGAAGGTGTGCTTTTTGCCTTCTGCCAACCTTATCCTCAAGGAAATAAAGGGTGGTGACAAATGAGATGGAGTCTCAAAAATACATCCCACCTTAATCCTGTTTCATCTGTACTCCCTCCACGATGGAATTCTATCCCCAGGTATAGAAGCTAGAATTTACAAGCATATGGCTGCTGCTGTTAAGTACCATCCAGTTGATTCCAACCCATCGCAACCTTACACACAACAGCACGAAACACTGCCCAGTTTGGTGCCATCCTCACAATTGTTCCTATGCTTGAGCCCATTGTAACCACTGTGCCAATCCATGTCATTGAGTGAGGGCTTTCCTTTTTTTCGCTGTCCCTCTACCAAGCATGATGTCCTTCTCCAGGGACTGGTCTCTCTTGACAACATGTTCAAAGTACATGAGATGAAGTCGTGCCATCCTTGCCTCTAAGGTACACTCTGGCCATACCTCTTCCGGGACAGATCAGTTTGTCTTTTTAGCAGTCCATGGTACTATGGTACTGTCAATATTATTCTCCAGCACAATTCAAATGCATCAATCCATCTTTGGTCTTCCTTATTCAGTGTCCAACTTTCACATGCATGTGATGCAATGGACACTACCATGGTTTGGGTCAGAAGTACCTCAGTCCTTAAAATAACATCTTAAAGAGGTCTTGTGTAGCAGGTTACCTAATGCAACTCGTCATTTGATCTCTGGACTGCTACTTCCATGAGCATTGATTGTGGAGCCAAGTAAGAGAAAATCCTAGACAACTTCAACCTTTTCTCCATTTATCATGGTGTTACCTATGGGTCCAGTTGTAAAGCTCTTGGCCTTCTTTACATTCAGTTGTAATCCATACTGAAAGCCACCATCCTTGATCTTCATGAGCAAGTGTTTTAATTTCTCACTTTGTTAAGAAACCTTCTTCCAATCCCGATGCCACATTCTTTTTATAATCCAGCTTCTCCACATTCTTTTATAATCCACATTCATTTTATAATCCAGATTATTAGCTCATCATACAGATTGTATAAGTATGGTGAGAGGTTACATTCCTGGCACACATATGGCTACAGGGGGCATATTAAGTAATTAACCACATCTCACATCTCAACTTCTTAATTATATCTGCAATGACCGTTTTGCCATGGGTTGAAGGATAACCTTTTGTCTACCACAGACTTGTAAGGGAATTGAGCACAAACTGTTTTTAATCTTGAATTCTAGATCATTGGCTGAAAGGGGAAAAAAATAAAAGGGATCTGTGGATTCTTATTTCCCCCATTTCTACCCTTTGAAATCTAATTGTAAATAAAATACACTTCTTTTAATTTTTTTCCTTTTTTAAATCATTTTACTGGGGACTCATACAACTCTTATCACAATCCATACATCATACATCCATTGTGTCAAGCACATTTGTACATTTGTTGCCATCATTTTCAAAACATGTTCTTTCTACTTGAGCCCTTGGTATCAGCTCCTCATTTTTTCCCTCCCTCCCCCAACCTCCCTTGCTTAAGAACCCGTGATAATTTTTTTTTATGTCTTAAACTGATCGATGTCTCCACCCACTTTTCTTTTTTTGTTTTGTTTTGTTTTTTAACATTTTATTAGGGGCTCATACAACTGTTATCACAAGCCATACACACATCAATTGTGTAAAGCGCATTTGTACATCGTTTCT
>NW_022103920.1:83418828-83429423 GCF_000313985.2 Echinops telfairi
TCTCCTCTGGATTGTTTATCTCACCTATCTTATCTAGATAGACATGCAGAGACAATAATAAGCACAAAAAACAAGACAGAGCAAAACAAAGCAAAACAACAAAAACAAAAGACGACATTGAAATAGTTCAAGGTCTGTTTGTGACTTTTAGTTAGGAGTGTTTTGCAGTCGAGTCTGATGGGGTGCTATTCCCTGACTTCACAGTCTATTTTTGGTATTCCGGGGGACTTCATTGTTTTACTCCCCTTGCTGTTCTGTTGCACACCCTTAGTGTTTTGCCTGTGTGTGGTGGGGTTAAAATACACTTCTTGTAACAAATCAGACAACTGTAAAAATGGTTAACCTAATACAGACCTTAGTATATGTTTGTTCACCTCTGAACTATATATGTTTAAATTCTGTTGTTTGTAACAAAAATGGGATGAAATATTTTTGCAACTTTCTTAAGTGAATATGAAGCATCTCCACCCTATTCTGGACCCGGTGGTATGATGCTTAAGCCCTAGACTGCTAGTTGAACCAAACTAAGCTGGTTTCTGATATAGTTACCCTGTAGGACAGGATAGAAGTCCCCTGTGTGTTGTTTTCAAGGCTCTACAATATTAGGAAGCATCATCTTTCTCCCAAGGAGCAGCTGATTGTTTCAAATGTCTGACCTTTCTGTTAGCAGCTCAGCACTTAACCACTATGCCACAAGGGCTCCAAGGCTAACTGAAAGATTGGTTGTTTAAGCCATTCAGCTGCTCCATAGGAGAGATCTGGACATTGTTCCTGTGACGATTGTAGCCTCCTTGGAAACCCGGTGGGGCTTTGCCCCATCACATGATGTTGCTATGAGCTGAGTTGATTGACTCTACAACAACCAACAAAACCACTTGAGCCGAATTGCCAAGGTTGGGATCTGTCATCTATTTGATCTTGAACAAATTACTTCACCTGTCTGTTTCACTCTTCTCATTAATAATTAAGGGGGAATGAATCTTTTTTGAGGCTGCTATAAAGATAAGACCCCTGGTAATGTAGGGTTATGCTTAGGGCAGCTAACTCTAAGGTCAGTACTTCAAAACCACCAGACGCTCCTTGGGAGAAAAAGGCTTTCTACTCTCATAAAGAGTTTCAGTCTCAGAAATACAAAAGGGCAGCTCTACCCTGTCCTATAGGATTGCTCTGAGAATTGACTCGATACGGCAGTGAGTTTGGATTTGGAGGTTTAGGTGGTAAGGATTTATACATTTAAACCAAACAAAATAGCCATGCCCTTTGCTGCCAATTCCAAGTCAGAATGACCCTGTCACACAGAATAGAACTGCCCCATTGGATTTCCAGGATGGTAACCCCTTTTTGTTATTGTTCGGAACACCTTACAAGCTTTATTTTATGATTTATATGAGACAGAGTCTATGTCCATCTTCCAAAAGGAAGATTGGACCTTTCTCTCACATTTGCTAGTAAAATACAAATCTTTGTCAATTGACCCGCAGACCATTAGTTGCACATCCCTGTTGCCCCTACATATTTTAGTTGTTATAACGAGGGGTGGGGTGAAGCAAGGTCCCCTAAGTTGCCCAATAGTGAAGAGGCCAATGAGATCAGGTCACTCGACGGGTAGTGCGGCACACAGCACATTCCAGGGAAGGGACATCATGCTTGCTGAGGTAGAGTGTCCGTGAAAAGGAGGAGAGCCCTTGACAAGATGGATTAACACAGTGGCTGCGACAATGGGCTGGAACACCGAAATAATTATGCAGATGGTGCAGGCCGGTCAATGGTTTGTTCTGTTGAGCATGGGGTCGCTACGGGTCAGAACTGGCCTGATGACAGTGAACAACAGCAGGGAAAGATGCAAAATTCAAACATACTTTATGGAAACCCTTCTATGAAGCCTTAAACAAGACAAAGACAATCATCTCAGATGAGGGAAAGAATCAGTATATATACACAGAATAGACGCCAAAATGGAATCGGTTGACTCCCAGCCGAGGGCCCCCAACAAATCACTGGTCTGGTAGGCACAATTTTACAGTGATAATAAGTAAAGATTATAGTAAAGTCATAGCATGAGAGATAGAAGAGAGATTGAAATAATGGAGTCAGACACAATTCATGGTAGCATGCTCGCCTCAGCCTCACTTGGTGGTCCACGTGGAGAGAGAGCCTGAGAGTGAGAGCAGGAGAGCCCCACTTTATTGCTAACCAAGGGTTATAAATACTTAGGGGGGGCATGATTACAGGTAACCACACATCACGGGAAGGGGCAGTGCAATAGGCATGCACATCATAGGAAGGGGATGTATGATAGGCATAAGCGTGACAGGAAGGGGATGAGCTAGGGGTGTGCACATATGAATGGGACGGACTAGGGGTATACATGTGACAAGAAGGGCGGACCCTAGATTCATGATGGCACCTTTGGGTGGGCTTGACCTCTCAAGGGTCTCCTACAAGGAAACAGTCAACTACTATCCTTATCAGAAGGGAGTGGGCCCTACTTGTTGTGGGATAAACAGTGGTGACTGCTTGCTCTGGATGGCTGATAACCCCCAGGGAGAATAACCCCTGATCTACTTCTGATGACCTCCAAGTGTATAGTCACTCGCCACGTGTAGCAAGCAGCTAAGTTTGGCATCTACTTGGGGGAGACAACTTGGGAGAAATCCTTCTGTTTCCCTCAGAGCTAATTATGTATAATAGAAAAGGCAGGCGTTCATCACAAAGTCATTCTTGGTGACCTGTCTATTCAACACTGTCAAAGGTGAGGCTACAAGAAGCAGGGGAGGACCATCATTGGGATATACGTAGATTTTTGCAGATTTAAAAAGCTTACAGGGTTGGTTCTGAGGCTTCAACCATCTGACTATGTAGTGGTTGGGGTCTGTCTCATGGCCATGTGATCGTATTCATAGTCACCAGGACTTTTAACTTAAAATAGATAACATGCAAAGAGCCCTGGTGGCAAAGTACGTTACATGTCAGGCTGCTAGCCAATAAATCAGCAGTTTGAAATCACCAGTTGAGGCTTTTTGCTCCTGTTAAGATTTACAATCTCATGGCCTTCCTTGACACACACCCTTATGAAGATATCAATGAAGGGTGCCAATAGAAAAGTATAGCAAAAGAACTAGATGGTGCTCAGCTACCAGAAAGAATAGCATCTGGGGTCTTGAAGACTTATCTTCAAATTAGCCATCTAAGTGAAGCAGCAACTAAGTCCACATGAAAGAAGTACACCAGCTTGTGTGATTCAAGGAGTGTAAACAATGAAATCCAAGTCCTGAGTAGGGAATGGTCTCAGAGCTTAAATTGTGAGCACTTGGTTTGCAGAAGACTGAATGATAGTGGAAACCCAAACTCCCACACATGGATTAAGCCTCCAGTGAATACCTTCTGACTATAGATGAGGAATGTGAATAGCTTTGTTATCAGAAAAGGGCACTGTAAAGGCAATTATGGCACATATAGTTAGGTCAAAATGTAATATCGTTTGAAAATATTTACTGCCTTTTTTTGACTGAGGTTTCTCTGTTTTACTTTGTTATTGTTAGTTTTCTGTGTGTGTGTCTGTGTGTCTGTGTCTGTGTAGTTCTGTTTCTCTGTATATGAAATCCAGGGTAGGTAAATCTATAGAGACAGAAACTTGATTAATGGTTTCTTGGGGGCATGGCAGGAAAAGTTAGGGAAAATGGGGAGCTAATAACAATGAGTAAAAGAAAGAAGAAAATGTTCTAAAATTGATTGTGATGATTATACCTCTTCTTAATATGATTGAACTATTGAGTTGTATGATATGTGAATTAATTTTCCAATAAAACTGTTTTTAAAAATAAATGTATATTTTTAAAAATAGTCTTACAGTGTCAGAAATCCACAGGGGGAAGTTCTACCCTGCCATACAGGGTTGGTGTGAACTAGAATTGACTCGATGGCAGTGAGTTTGGTTAGGTTTATGTTAACATGCAGATATTTTCAGTCAATCATTAAGGACAAAAGCAAAACCAAACAAAATCAAACATTGCCATCGAGTAGGGTAGAATATCCCTGTGAGGTAGCTTGAACTACAGACCTTGTGGTTAGTGACCCAATTGCACCTTGTTTTAACTTGCATATATTTGTTGGGTATTCTTTTCATGCTCAATGACTAGTTACATTTCCTCATTTATAAACTGTCAATTTTCTTACTTTTTATCTTAATAGTAGAAGTTTCTTTTATAGTAAGGATAGTAAAACTTAGTTTTTTGTGTCAAAGACATTTCTCCCACTATGTGCATTTTCACATAATTTATGATGCCTTTTTGATGGAGACCTGGTGGTGCTCTTGATTAAGCATTTGGCCAATACTCAAAAGGTGGATGGTTCAAATCCCAACAGTCACTCCTGGGAAGCAAGATGAGGTTATCTGCTTTTGTAAAGATTTCCAGCTTAGGAAATCCTCTATGGGTCACTGTGCATTGGAATAAACGCTATGGCATTGGGGTGGCTCAGGGGGTTCGTTTTTTGTCATAGTACTAACGTTCTTTGTTTGTAGTCAATCTGTCCATGTTTTATGACTTCTGGGTTTCTTCTCCTGAAGCTGAAGTTATATGAATAGTCTTTTCTATTTTCTTCTATTTTCATTGAGTGTTTGTTTGTTGTTTGTTTTAGTCTTTCATCTCTATGAGCTTTTGTGGAGTGTTATGATCCAGGCTTTTGATTTTTGTTTCCCAAGAGAGATACCAATCTCTCTGCTTTAAAAGTCAGATAGTGTAGGGAGGAAAATGCCCTCAATCTTGTGAATCGAAGACTATAGCACTGTGAGCAAAAACGCTGAGCCATGACAAAAATCGAAGTGATTTGTTTGTTTGTTTTATAAGGGTCATTGAGTCTGCTCCACTACCTGGACAAGTATCAGTTTCGGAAGATCCAGAGTTTAATATCATTGAGGACAAATAGAGCCAACTCCTGTTGGAATTAATTAACATAGTGTTTGTAGAACCTCTAAAGTTTTAAGGATGTGATCCCTCACTACTTTTATTTTCCTTTCATAATTGGAAATGATTACATCCCTTATTTATGAGGGATGAGAGGCACACTTTGTACTTGGCTACCAGCCCCCAAATTGGTGATCTGAATCCACCAATGACTGTAGAAGAAAGTCTTAGCAATCTGTTTCTACAAAGAAAACCCCAGGGAGCATTTCTGGTCGTTTCAACACCCAGGCACTGACATGACGGCAGCTACCACTACCAGTAACCTTTAAAAACCTGAGAGCTATCTGGTTTGTAGTGATTCGGACAGGACTTGCTAACGACTGGTTTTTACATTTTTCTTTGAAACTTTTGGTAAAGACATGTACCAATTCTAAAATTCTACTTTGAAGATTCAGTGACATCGGTTACATCCTTCAATTTTTGCTGCCTTTCTCAGGACCCTTTTCTGAATGGTCTCAACGTTGTTAACAGAAACTCACTGCCCCCTCGGCTGGCTTCTTATCTGCCCTTTCAAATGGCTGTAATCAATCTGATAACCTCTAAATAATTTTTTAATGACATGCTAAGTAATTCTTTAAAAGACTTATCTTTGTGACAATTCTCTTTTCTAATTACTATAAACGATGGCTCCTTTGAAGCAAGGAGAGTGAGACTGCATCTTCTGTACTTTGGACATGTTATCAAGAGAGACCAGCCTTTAGAGGAAGAAAGACCTCATTCGTGGTAAAGAAGAGGGTCAGCAAAAAACAGAGGAGAGCCT
The DNA here is from genome assembly GCF_000313985.2 of Echinops telfairi. Lineage (NCBI taxonomy): Eukaryota > Metazoa > Chordata > Mammalia > Afrosoricida > Tenrecidae > Echinops > Echinops telfairi. Next base: position 83,424,553 of record NW_022103920.1, read on the forward strand.
TGAATGCGACGGATTGACATAGTACCTGCAACAATGGACTCAAACATAGGAACAGTAGTGAGGAGGCTGGTACAGGGCCAGGTAACCTTTTGTTCTGTTGTACACAAGGTCTCTATGAGTCAGACTGGACTCGATGGCACCTAAAATCAACAACAATAACAACAACAACTGCATGGTTTAAGGGGCTGTGGTGATGCTGTGGGTTAGGTGTTGGACTGCGAGCCTCCAAGTTGGCTCCTTAGAGTAGAAGCACTAAAAGCAATATTGTGCCAATCGATCGATGAAGAAATGGTGTGGGCCATTTCAGACCTCACCTGGGGAAAGAGAATCCAACTCCATATCTGCCCAAGGATGAGTCCTCTGAGGCACAAGTCAGACAGACAGATCTCCACCCTCCAACCCTCTTCATCCTGTCTGACACCAACCCTTTCTCCCACAGCACTCTACCTCTTTGCTGGGTTGGCTAAGTCACTGCATGGCTACACAGAACTCACAGAACGTCTCATGATTATGAGGCTGATTAGGGGAGCGAATAGGGTACAACATGTTAAGAATACAGTTATTTTGCAGTGCCTCTCTTCAGTCATGCTGGCAGGCATGTCTCTCTGTAGTCCTCAGCCTCTCAATCACATGGTGCCTTGGCCTCTGCCCTGTTTGGGCAAGTGTTACAAAGCTCTTTTTAACACTGCTAAGTGCCCAAAGGGTACCCTACTTTGCAGGCCACTCTGCTAAACCATTTAAAATTGTTCACTTATCTTCCAAGGTCTTGAATGTTACCTAGGCAATAAAGGTATTGGTTGGAAAGGAAAATGTCAGGAAATTATAGATTTCAACTTGATCATTATTAGATCTTCCTTTTCTGTCATTTTGTCACACACACAACAGCTCGGTTTGTTTTGTTTGTCTTAACCACCCCATCCTCAGGCCCTAACTTCTAAGCTATGTCCCAGGAAGTTTGAACTGCTGATTTTGCCGTTAGCAGCCCAATGTTTAACCCATTGTACCTTTGGAAGGCACCAGTGCTCACCGCTATACCTACTGCACCTTTGGCTATTCACTGAACAAAGGGCATGTTAACAGTTCCAGTAGCCAAACTGTGGAGTCTAGCCTTATATACGGCTGGAGAGAGCACATTACCACCTCTTTCTGGTCTCCATCTGAAGAGGTGACCCTTGCATGCCTTGTTCCATGTACCCTTAAATTTAACCCTCAATATTGCACAACTGCCCCCTGGCCCCATTCAGTTGTGGGGAGGCCCTGAACAGGGCCATAAGGAAAGGTCTTCCCAGAGGAGAAATTACCCAGTAAAATGGTGTGACTCCATCAGACCGGAACCAGAAAGAGGCGGTAATGTATTCTCTCTAGCCTTACATCATCTCAGGCATGCAAGCCCCAGTAAGCACATACATAACAGAAACGGGTTGTATTAGAGGGGTACATGTAACATGAAGGGGGATGAGTCAGGGGTATGCATGCAATAGGAAGGGGAGGCACTAGAGGTATGCACGTGACAGAAAGGTATATGCATAACAAGGTGGGTGCGTTCCAGAGTTAAGATGATGGCCTAACTTTAATCTCTGAGCTGGCTTGACCTAGGGTGTTTCTGAGCTCTTCTCCAGGGGAATAATCTGTGATTCTTATCAGAAGAGAGTGGGCCATACTTATGGTTAGATGGTCTGACTGCTTTTGATGGCAGATAACCTTTTTAGGCAGATAGCCTTCAAGCAGTTGACCTTCAAGTGTATATAGCAGCAACCATGTGCTTGAAAGCACCTTATGATTGGCATTATTACTGAGGACATTATGGGGAATGACTTGGGAGAAAATGAGTGGATTGCATCTTCAACCCACAAATGTGAAGGTCTCCCTTTACAGGAGTCCCGGCCTCCCAGACTCCTTAACATATGAAGAGTAGAGAGTTTGTCTGCATACACGTTCTTCCCAGTTCTGTTTCCCACAATAGTCCTGTGTCCTTTAAGAAAATCTATCAAGATTACTCCCTTGGAGTCCCCCAAAACAGTTACCATAACTGTGTTAGGCCAGGTTGACTAGAGAAACAAATCCAGTGACATGCATATATGTGAGAGTTTTATATTGAGAAGTAATTATATATCAAGCAAACATCCCAGCACAGTCCAGATCAAGCCCACTAAGTCCAGCGCAAGTCCCTAAGTCCAATACTAGTCCATAAGTCCCTCTTCAGACTCACGCAGCCACATGCAGTGATGCAGAATGCAGGAAAACATCACTGGCAGGTGGGTGCAAAGTCTTGTGGATCCAATGGCAGTGGCAGCATCACAGGACTCTGGCCGCTCCGAGCATGGCTCTTCAACAGGAAGGTGAAGGCAGAGAGAGAGAGAGTTCCCAGGATCCTCCTTATGAGAAGGCCATGCAAACCAAGAGGTACCATCGGGCTGTGGCCTGATTAACAGATTAGGCTCCACTCGTATACTTTTATATCTTCAAGGTGACATGAAATTATGTAACTACTACAATAACCTTCCTTTTTTAAAAATAGTTTTAATAGCACTTCATGAATGTCAGACAATTCAATAATTTAATCCTGTCAAGAAGAGTTGTGCAATTATCACCATATTCCATTCTAGAACATTTTCTTCCTTGTACTCATTGTTATTTATGTAATTATTTTTGTTCCCTAACTGTGGCAAAAATATACACAACAAAACATTCTCCAATTCCACCCCTTCTACTTGTATAATTGAATTTAACAGGCCCAGCAGATCCTCTTGGAAGCTATTGTTTTGATTGGACTTTTTTTTTAAGTGCCCCAATGAGACTAGAACCCTGGTGGTGTAGTGGTTATTCATAGGGCTGCAACTACAAGTGCAGCAGTTCAAAACCACCAGCTGCTCCTCGGGAGAAAGACGAGGCTTTCTACTCCCACAAAAGAGTTACAGTCTTGGAAACTCACAGAGGCAGTTCTACCCTGTCCTACAGAGTTGCCGTGAGTCAGCATTGACTTGATTGCACTGTTTGTTTTGTTTTGTTTTTAACGAGGCTAAGATGAGCGTATTACTGAGAGAACTTGTCTGCAGCCATTCACTGACCACAGAGACATATCTGAACAGGTTTTGTTAGACTTACCAGCTTATATTTTAAAGAAAATGGAAGGCCTGGGATTGTCCTGACTTAGGTCAAGATGCCCTTCCTGGATCAATCAATTATAACCAGCTGTGAACAGGACTGAGATTGAACCAATCACCAGACCAATGCTTCCAGACAAAGGGGTGATGTTTGTCTTATAAAAAAACAAAACATAGAGTCTTCAAATAAATTTGAAAAATACCTTCTTAAAATACCTTATTTTTTAGAAAAACTACTCTTTGGGCTTCTTGAATGCATGAGAAGTGTTTACTTAAAAGTAAATATAACCATAGACTCAACCTTTAATCTTTAGTTCAGCATTTTATCTTTTTAAAGTAAGAAACATTGTAACATTGAAACAAATATTAGATTACCTTTAATAGCAATCTTTCTCCTTATCATAATATTTTCATTTCTACTATAAACATGAAGCATATATTATCTATCAACTTGTACCTATTCCCCTGATGCATTCATTGAATGCTGATAACATCCTACCTTAATATCGAGAATTGCTCTTTTTGGTACAACACACTTTTAGAGAAAGTAGTGTCTCAACGTTCATGTTGAGGCGGGCCAATAGGGGCAGATAACCAGGGGGAAAGTGTAGGGGAGAATCGGCACTGAAAAATGGAGAATCAGATTAGGAAGTCAAAGAAGAGACATGATACACTCAGGATCCAGGCCATCACGTAACAAGGCCTTTCTGGTGTTTCCGTAAGTGAACACTTGGATAAAACTCAAGATGGGCCAATTTAAAAGTGAATTTGTCTTTCCAGCAAGGTGTTATAATGGGGCTCCTATTATACCTTCTCGCTCTTCTATTCACTTGGTCTTGCTCTATAGAATCTGATTCCGCTACACCAGGAAAGCGTTCTGAGTAATAGAAAGACAGCTCTGTGCTCTGTGATGGGTTAAAAAGGATAAAAGTTGACCCACCCAAGGGGAGGGTATTCTTTGTGTCTCCACAGGGAAAGAGGGACCAGACTTAGATGCGGTGTTCCGTGATACAAATGCAGCATGCCGGCATGGAGAGGGGAGCCAGGGGAGGGGCCTGAGGGCTCCGTCCCAATACCAGCGACGTGGACAACTACCCCTCCCCCAGAAGAATTTACTTTAGAGGACTGCACTGAAGCTGCAGCTAGCGGAGAGGGTCATGTCTGATCAGAGCACACGGGAGCAAATGAAGGGGGAGGAAGAGAGGGTGAAGCACATCCTGGCCCACCAGGCCTGGAGGACGATATCCCCGCTCTGAACAGCCAATGTACAGAGTGGACCATATGGCGGATCCCACTACGAGACACCATGTCCCTCGCTAAACCATGGCCCTACAGGAGACAACACTGGCCCGGTCTGACCCCGTGACACTGAGGAAAACCTAAGGTGTGCGGCAGAGCAACTTGGGGAGCAGAGCAGGGAGCTCCTGAGGGAGTGCAAAGGATAAGAGCGTGGCACCCCATTGGACTTGACTGGAGGACACGCCTAGAGGTCAAAAATCAAACCTTGCTCTATTTACAGGTTTTTCTTCCTTTTTAAACATTTTTAATTTTTTTCTTTCTCTTTTTAATTAATTTATTCTTCTGTGGATCATTGGTTTTCTTTTTTGTTGTCATCCATGTGTTCTCTTCTGTCACTTTTTCTTGCTATGCATTATTTCTTGGTGCTTATTGTTATCTCTGCAGATCGATCTAGATAAGATAGGCTGGATGAACAGTTTGGAGGAGAAAACGACAGGACTCATGGTTCTGGGGGGACATGGGAGAGGG
>NW_022103920.1:83430855-83432680 GCF_000313985.2 Echinops telfairi
TTGCAGAGAGAGCACTGTAGGTTTCTTGCAGATTGTTACAAGAATAACAGCACAATGAAAAATTAATGTCACACTAAGATCCTAGTTGTTCTTCAAAGAAAGTCATGTTCTCTAATACCAGAGCATGCATTTCATACGAGTCTTAAAACAAGTTACACAGCTTTCTTGTTTTATCATAACTAAACAAGGCACTGATCCTTCTACAGGTGCAAACAGGCAGAGGCAGCCGGACTCTGAACCTTTTGCTTCCCCCCCCACATTGCATGGAAACAAAGACTTGTCTTTCCTTTTTTTTTTCAAGTCATTTTATTGGGGGCTCGTACAACTCATCACAATCCATACATCCATCCATTGTGTCAAGCACATCTGTACATTTGTTACCATCATCATTCTCACAAGACTTGTCTTTTCTACTGCTGCAACCCTAGTACCCGGAAAAGGGCCTGCCAGATATCTATTTGAGGTAAGGGGTGATAGGAAAAGATAGTGTGGTAATTACATAATTTCATGTCAATTTGAAAATATATAAATGTGTAGGGGTGGTGTTCAACCTGTCAATCAGATCATGGGGTGATGGTGCCTCCTTGTAGGTGTGGCCGTCTCATAAGGAAGGTCCTGGGAACTTCCCCTTCTTTCTCTACCTTCACCTTCCCGTTAGCTGACCCTGATTACTGCCAGAGCACTGTGATTAATCCACTGCCAGTGGATCCACAAGACTTTGCACCCACCAGACTGTGATCTTCCTGCATTCTGCTTCATTGCATGTGACTGTGTGAGTCTGCAGAGGGACTTATGAACCAGTAGCGGACTTATGGACTTGAGTTAGAGTGGGCTGGGATGTTTTTCGATATACCATATATACTCATGTATAAGTCGAGTTTTGCAGCACATTTTTATGAAGTTTTTGTGGTAAAATTAGGTGCCTTGGCTGATATTCAGGTCAGCTTATACTCGAGTATATGTGTATAGTTACTTCTTGATATAAAGCTCTTTCTTACACATATATGAGTGTCGCTGGGTTTGTTTCTCTAGTTGACCTGATAGTACTGTATTTAAATTTGGGTTTATAGTGTTTATTCTATTTACCATGAGTAAGAGCGTTTTCCCAAGTGGAATGTTGGGGATAGAATTATGTCCCCAAAAATATGTGTTGTAAATCCTAATACCTATCCCACCAACTTCCACCGGAATTGCCATCAAGTCAATTGACTCATAGTTATCCTACCTTAGGTTTCTGACGCTGTAAGTCTTTCAGGAATCGGGTAGCTTCATCTTTCTCAGTCAGAGAATCTGGTGAGTTTGAACCACTGACTTTGTGCTTACTCTGCAGCACCATCAGAACTCCTGCCTAACACTTATATCTGGGGCTATCATCCAATTTTGAAGTAGATTTTCTTCGTTATGATCATTAGACAGTGTTAGTGTTGAGTGTGTCTTAAATCAATCTTTCTTGAGATAAAGAAGGCTAAATTAGTTATCGACAAGCAAGCAGCGGTCTTGGGAGAAAGATGCCACCCCACAGGAAAATCACTAAGGAACCAAGGACAAAGGGCCTCCCCATAGAGCTAACAGAAAAAAGAGCATTCCCTGGAGTTGGCACCCTTATGTTGAACTTTTAGACGCAAAACTCTGAGGAAATAAATTTCTGTTTCACTGAAGCTACTCGCTTATAAAAGAAAGCCACATTTAAGGAACTATGTGACCTCCTCCCTGGGGGACAGACAACCGAAAAGTGGGTGAAGGGAGACGTTGGACAGGGCAAGATATGACAAAATACCAATTTATAGACTATCAATTTATAGACATGAGGGAGGGGGAGCGGGGA
>NW_022103920.1:83432873-83446833 GCF_000313985.2 Echinops telfairi
TCACTGCCATCGACTCAACACTGACTCATAGTGATCCCTCACCCTACTCCCACTGTAGGTTCTAAGACTAACAATTTCAGGGAGTAAAAAGCCCAGTCTTTCTGCCTCAGAGCTGCTGGTGGATTTGAACTGCTGATCATTCGGAGCACAGCCCAATGTATAACCACTACACCACCAGGGCTCCATTGGATGTTTATAGCAGCACTAGCTAACTAAGACAGAAATTGGTATCGGGAATGGGATATTGCTCTAATAAATACCTAAAATATGGAGATGGTTTTGGAATTGGGTAATGGGTAGATTGCTTTGAACATACTGCTGGTAGAATTGCGGGTGTCAAAAGTAATTCTGAAATGAGAATCATAAAGAAGGTGTCTAGTGTCTTAGGGAATATATATATGATGCTGTTATAGATTGTGTTATGGCCTCCAAAATATGTGTTGTAAATCTTAACCCCTATCCCTCGGTTAAGGAGTCTAGGTAACACAAAGGTTAAATGCTCAGCTGTTAACTGAAAGGCCAGTGATTGGAACCTACCCGCTGCTTTACAGAAGAAAGACGCGACATCTGCTTTAGTAAAGATGACTAGCCCGGGAAGCCACAGGGGCTGCTCTACTCTGTCCTACAGGGTCACTAGAAATTGGAACGGATTTGATGGCAGTGTTTATTTTTTGGCTTTGGATACTGTGTTAGTCGGGGTAGACTAGGGAAACAAATCCATAGAAACTCATATATGTATGAGAGAGTTTTATATAAAGGGCAAGTGTACATTCAGAAAGCATCCCAACCCTGTCCAGTCCAAGCCCATAAGTCCGACTTAACCCATATATCTGACACCAATCTACAAAGTCCTCCTCAAACTCACAAAACACACACAATGACACCGAATTCAGGAGGATCACAGGCCAGTGGGTAGAAAGATTTGAATCCAGTGGCGGAATAAGACTTTCAGTGCAGGCAAGGTCTTCACGAGGCTGCTCCAGCACCCGGGGCTGCATCAGGTAAGTCCCCGTGGCTTCTCCTAAGGGATGTCTCCCAAGAAGTGAGCCTGGCCAGCTGAGGCAGAGAGAACTAGCTAAGGCAGCCGCACACTGGTCTGACCATCAGAGAGCAAGAGACAAGTGAACGAGAAAGGTGAGGCTTGCTGAGACATTTATCTCTCCACCCACCAATTTAACTTCCCTTCAATTAATCCCACATGTGTTTATCAGCCAGGATGGCACAATAAACCTTAACCAGCACAGATACCTCTGTTATATTCCCATTTGGGAATGGGTTTTCTTTGTTATGTTAATGAGATTGTATTACTGTAGGGTGTGTCTTAAGTCAATCTATTTTATAATTTTAAAAGATTAAAGAAGCAAAGTGAAGAAGCAGAAATGGGGGAAGACAGATGCCACACAATATGAATATCACCAAGGAGCCGAGGAATAGAAGCCGAAGAGACGAAGACCATCCCCCAGAGCTGAAGAGAGGCAAACCTCCCCCTAGCGCTGGCACCTTGAATTTGGATTTTAAGCTTCCAAAACCAGTGGTTCTCAACCTTCCTAATGCTAATGCTGCGACCCTTTAATACAGTTCCTCATGTGTGGTGACATCCTCCCACACCCGCAACCATAAGATTATTTTCGTTGCTATTTCATAGCTGTAATTTTGCTACTGTTATGAATCAGGCAACCTCTGTGAAAGGGTCGTTCCACCCCCAAAGGGTTTGCGACCCACAGGTTGAGAACCGCTGTCTTAAACAACGAGAAAATAAATCTCTGATTTTCAGAGCAATCCACTTGAGATCTATCTCTTGTAGCAGCATTAGATAACTACAGGTGATGTCAACTGTCAGCAAAATGTTGCTAGAAATGTTTATGGTGAAACCTTAAAAGAAAACAATGAGCATGTGATTGGACCATGGAGAAAGAGAGATGTGCTTTATGCACTGGTAAAGAACTTGTCTGACTTATGTTCCAATGTTCAGTGGAAGGTAGAACTTGTATTTTTTTTAATTTATATTAAGTCATTTTATTGGCTCTTGCAGATATTGTAACGATCCATACATCAATAATATCAAGTTAACTTGTACATATGTTGCCATCATCATTTTCAAAACTTTATCTTTCTACTTGAGCCCTTTGATCTCAGCTCCTCTTTTTCCCCCTCCCTCTCCCACCCTACCACCCTCGTGAACCCTTAATACATTATATATTATTATTATTATCATTTTTCATATATTTCACCAACCACTGTATCCGGAAGGTAGAACTTGTAAACGAGAAACTTAGATTTTTGCCTGAGGAATTTCCTAAACAAGATCTGAGAGACCACATGTTTCTCCCTAACACTTAACATAGTACATTTCTAGAGGAAAAGGATGGATTTAAAAATAAACTGTGTAAAATGTAAACAAAACCTAAAGATCTGAAAAAATCTGTTGTACAAATTTAGGACACATGTTCTAGAATTTTCACCCAAAGAAAAGGCTACATAATCTTTTGTTAAAGAGATTACGCATGTGTGGCAGTTACATAATCTCCTGTCCACTTGCGAAGGGGTGCAGTCTAGCCTGTCAATCAGGTCTCAGCTTGATGACCTCATTTAGAAGCTCAACGGAGAAAAAGAACTCACACTCTATGGGTGCCAGATACACTCTCTCTGCTTCATCTTCCTGCTAACAAGCCAGATGTTCTACACAGATAGAGCCAGAGTCCTAGAGCTGGAGAAGCCACGTGGAGACCCATACCAGTGCTGAAATGCTTCCACTGCCACTGGATCCACAAGACTTTCTACTGGCCTGTGATTTTTTCTTCCTGTATTCGGTGTCTTTGCATGTTCTGGGTAAGTCTGAAGAAGAATTTATAGACTGGTACTGGACATATGGACTAATATTGGATTTATGGACTTGACCTGGACTGGGCTGGGATGTTTTCTTAGTATACAATTTCTCTTTATATAAAGTTCTTTCTTATACACATATGACTGTCTTCATTAATTTGTTTCTCTGGTCTACCTGGATTAACACAAACGGAAATACAAAATAAAATCCAAAAACTGAAACCTGTGTGGTCTTCAGGTTGCCTGCTTTGGAACGTTGAAAATGCAAAGAATGCTAAAATAAATACCAACTCTACTGAGGTTGGTCTAGCATAACCACCAGTGAACAAAGAAGTCTACAGAAAACCTCAAATTACTAAAACAAATTGATGCATTTAAAAAATAATTTATCCTAACGCCGACAAGTTAACTCTTGTTGCCAATTTGTTCCTGTGGAGCAAAGAGCCGGCAGTCCAAGGCCTCTTATTTCCATGAAGCAGACGGAAGGCAGCCTGGGGTAACCACATACCTCAGAGTTTTTATATCATGTCTTCCCACTTTGTTTTAAGTAAAGACTCACCTCAGATTAATAGTTCATATGTAGATTTATTGCATCTCTTAGCTTTAGTGGTATTTTTCCAAGAGGTTAACCTACAGGTCAAGATTAGATGATATCTCTACAAGCCCGGAACTGAACTCAGTTCCCCAGGGCTCAAATTCTAGCCAATCAACAGGTCTATCAGAGGAACAAGAATAACACTGGGGAGGTACTCACAGCTCAGAACCATGCACTGCTTAAGATCAAAAGGGCAGTGTTTCCCCAAGAATGCCGTTCAGAAGGGCTAGGGAAGAAGGAGGAATGGAGACAGGAAACGGGATAAGTGACGGCACACTAAGGGGATCACAACGAGTGAGATGAAATGTGCATGAACTGCCCGATGTGAAACTGATGACCCCTCTCCAATTCTTCACCCGATTCACACAAAGCAAAGGGGAAATAATAAATAAATTCCGTGAGCTCCTTTTAAATATTCCACTCTTGTCAAACTGATGTGTAAGTGAGAAACTCAATAATCTGCTTTTGAGAATAATTACTTCATTGATATTAACAACAAATAATTTACATTCTCACTCAGGTCCTGTGACTCGCTTTATTCTAAAGGACAGGCTGGCAAACCCTTTGTATAAAAGATCACCATGTACATATTAGGCTTTTGTGGGCCTGTTAGGTAGCAAGATAGGGGGTTGTTTCTCTCTATGCCTAGGGGCCCCCAATAGGAAATTGGAAGGCGATAAAGCCTAAGGGCATGCACCAATTCAGGCCCCCCAGTCAGGAGCGTACACCTAAGTAGGTGGTACACCTGGATTGGCCCAGTCTAGGCCAGGTGGGCTTCATTCAGCCAGTGGGGTCAACCATGCCTCCCAGCCGCAGGCCCCAAAAGGCTGGAAACCACCACCCTCTTTTCCTATTGCTCCTTTGCCTTCCACTTGGCTGAGCTGTGGTTCTCTCTCTCTCTCTCTTCTTCCCCCCCCACCCCCCCTGCCCCGGCACACTCAGGTAACCACGTGTAAGGGTGCAGTCCTGTGTTCAGTTAATTGTAAAACCTGAAACTTGTTCTATCTTTTATAAAAACTCACTTGGATCACAAACCAGGCTTCCGCATATATTTCTTTCTCCTGGGAAGCCAGGAATTGAGGTCTTTCCCACCAGAGGAATCTAGCAGGCCGTATGGTCTTGGATGCAGCTGCCCTAGTTACTGTAGGAGCAGGAACACACCACAATAAATACGGAAATGAATGAGCATGACTGTCAAGAGTTACAGTCTTGGAAACTCACAGTGGCAGTTCTACTCTGTCCTTTAAGTGACTAGAAGTTGGAACTGACTCAGTGGCAGTGAGCTTGAGTTTTGATGCCATCATGGGTAACAGATTGGGCTATAACCATAAAGTCAGCAGTTCCAATCCACCAGCCGCTCCTCTGGAGAAAGAAGAGATCTCAGAAATCACAAGGGCAGTTCTACTTTGTCTAGAGCAGTGGTTCTCAACCTTCCTCATGCCGAGACCCTTTAATACAGTTCCTCATGTGGTGGTGACCCCCCAACCATAACATTATTTTCGTTGCTACTTCATAACTGTAATTTTGATATTGTTATGAATCTGGTGACCATTGTGAAAGGGTCACTTTACCCCCAAAGGGGTCGCGACCCACAGGTTGAGAACTGTTGGTCTATAGGGTCACTGTGAATCAGAATTGACTCAAAGGCACTAAGTTTTTGAGTGTTCCAATACAAGTTTATTTCTGGGCATTGATATTTATTATAATTTTTGGATTTCCACCTGTGGGAAACAAATAGATTTCGCCCAAGTCATCCCCAAAAAATATATGTTAGACTTAGGACACTGCTTGCAGCTAATGATAAATGATTGTCAAGTTACCTCCCTGAAGGCAGTCAATTGCCAGACTACAGGTAGGCCCTGTTACCTGCTGTTAATTCATTTCCATATTGTCTATTGTGGTGTGTTCTTGCTCCTACAGTAACTAGGGCAGTTGCATCCAAGACCATACGGCCTGCTAGATTCCTCTGGTGGGAAATACCTCAATTCCTGGCTTCCCAGGAGAAAGAAAGATTCCCTAAAGATTTGCAACCATTAGCTTGGTCCCTGTAGGTGGGGTTTACACCCTACTGATAATGGTTTCTATGGAGATCCAGAGAACATGTCAAACCAGCTCAGTGACATCCAAAGTTAGGCTGCATTCTTGAATCTAGGGTCTGCCCATCTTGTCACATGTGCACCCCCAAATCCCTCCTCTTCCTATCTCATTGCTTTATAACCTATAGTGCAACCCCTTCCTGTGACATGTCTTTACCTGTAATTAGTGGGCTTGCATGCCCCCCCAAAGATATCTAGGCCTGGGTTAGCAATAAAGAGCTCTCTCGGCTCCCCTCTTGGCCTCTTGTCGGTTCCCCCTCTCCTCTCCCATCCTCACTCCCCTGTTCCCTTTCCCCTTGTCTTCCTTCCCCTCCCCCTCTCCACATGGACCACCAAGAATGCTACCATGAAATGTGTCTGACTCCATTATTTCAATCTCTCTTTTATCTCTCATGCTCTCAATGACATTATTATAATCTTTATATATCTCAACCGTACAATTGTGCCTATCGAACCTGCAATTAGTGGTGGGGGATCAGCCCTTCCTCCACACCCGCCCCCTCCCCTCCTCACCAGCAACCATGTAAAACTGTGAAAAACATTCTCATTCAAACACAGGACAGGCAGAGGGTGGGAGCTGGCTGGGAAACAACTGGATAAGCCTTTCTTTCAAAGGGATGATTAAGAATCTTTACATTATCAGCTACTTTCTGTTAGGTAGCTAGAAGCAGCAACTAGGGGTTGTCCCTCTACATGCCAAGGCCTCCCTCCCCCTTACAGGAAGCCAATCCAGGCCAGAGGACATGCACACATTCAGGCCTTTAAGACAGAAGCCAGTACACTTGGGAGGACCCCAATCTAGGCCAGATGAGCTTAATTCAGCCAATGGAGTCAGCCAGTATTGTCGACCACACCTCCCAGTGGAAGGCCCTGAAAAGCCAGAATCCGAAGCCTGCCACCCTCTTTTCCAGCTGCTTCCCAACTGGCCGGGCTGTAGGTTTCCACGTGTGGGTCTGAAGTGCGCTCTGAGGGGGCCTGTGCAAAGCCTGGAATTTCTTCTATCCTTTATAAAAACTCACTTGGACCACAGACTAGGCTTCGGTGTGAATTCTTTCTCATGTGAAGCCAAGGACTGAGGTATTTCCACCCGAGGAACCTAATGTATGGCCGGATTAATACCAGGCCGGCTTCTAGCAGCAAGTGACCTTGAATCTCTCCCACCCGTGTGGAGCTGACCAGAGCTAGCTGAAACAACTAGCAGCAAGTGACCTTGAATCTCACACACACACCTGCGGAGCTGAGCAGAGCTGGCTAATGGCCCAATTTATTCTCGACCAGCCACTCCCCGTTTGACTCAGTGCCTGCTTTGTTCTCAGCCCACTGCTCTGCATCCTTCACAAATACACCCGGAACCAGGAAGACACCTTACATTCCAGACATATCTGTATCTCCCAATCCCTGACTACTTTACCTTATATGAACTCAAAACAGCCCAGTCACATGTTCCCTGGCCATATAAGCACCACCCCTGTAGCCTGGGGCGCGACTCCCTCCGCCAGGATACTGTGGACCGTGGGACTTCACTCAGGCTGGGTTTTTCTCCCCCATTAAGCCTGTTTGTTCTAATTCGACTGATTTGTTTCTGGCACCTCGCAACTACCTTACACTTAACACTTATTCCTTTTAATCATAGTACATCATTACCTTTTAGAGCCAACATTTAAAACACTGAGATGCATCTTTTTCAGTCCTTCCTTTACTCTCCCAGAAAATTCCTTTGTCCCTCACTGACCCCCCCAGCTACCCAGGAACTCCTTCCATGGTATTCCTTTGGGCAATACCCACATCAAGTAGAGTCCTGTGCTTTAAAGCAGTGGTTCTCAACCTTCCTAATGCTGTCACCCTTTAATACAGTTCTTCATGTTCTGCTGACCGCACCAACCATAAAGTTATTTTTGTTGCTACTTTTTAACTGTAATTTTTTTAGGGGTTGTCCCTCTACATGCCAAGGCCTCCCTGAATTGGGCGACCTCTGTGAAAGGGTCATTGGATTCCCAAAGGGGTTGTGACCGACAGATTGAGAACCACTGCTTTAAAGGATTCTAAATGCCAGAGGCTTCAAGAAATTCAATGCAAACCTTTATGGTATATGTGTATGTGTCACCTTTGACTAGAAAGCAATCCATGATTCCAACGTAATTGTTTGGGCCAGGTCCGGACTTGGCAGCCCCTTCTCCTCTCCAGCTCCTCAGGAAGATAGAACTTCAAGGCCCCCATTCCCAGCCTCTCGGGAAGATGAATGACCTATTGAAGTCTGCATCTTCTGCCCCAACATTCCAAGGAGCTTCTCTCTCCAGACCAAGGTTGGGCAGCCCCTGTCCCAGCACTCCAGGGAGTAGGTTGGCAAACAACAAAGGCACTTCCCATGGATCGCATCCTGACTCAAGGTCCTGCAGCTGCATGCAAGAAAATCTCCCGTCCTGTTGTCAACATCTACCTCCCTAGCTCGGGCCCTATGTATCTCCCACCACCTCACTGACAAGCTGCGATTTCCCTGACCTAACTTGTTGGGTCTCGGAACCCGCCCAGGAGCTCAAGATGCTCCTGTCCCTCTCTCTGCTCTCCCTTCTCTCCCGGGAGCTCTTTCCCTACCCTAATAAAGCCGCTCTTAACCTCACGTTCTCTGTCTCAATCCTATCTCCGTTCAGCCTCTCAGTAACCACAAAGAATTCTATGAGTGATACAGCTCAAATCAAACTCACTGCCATCGATTCCAGGGGGACTCATAGCACCCTTATAGGACAGTAAAGAACTGTGCATAGGGTGTCCAAGATGTACAGAAGTGGAACGCCTCCTCTTTCTCCTGCAGAGCAGCTGCTGGTTTCCAACCGCAGACCTTACCGTTCACAGCCCAACTTGCAACCACGGCACCACGAGGGCCCCTCCTATGACCTAGAGTTGACTGAAAACGGCGGTCTTCTTTACCTGAAGCACTCTAAACCAGCTGTGCTGTTTCTCATCCCCTCAGAACTGTGGGCTCTGCTTTCCAAGGCACAAGAGAAAAGCGACGGAACTGTTTGCCACTTTCCCTGTTGCTGTGGTGTCTACTGTGGGAGAACGGAGGGACTTTCTACTCCCGGAAAGAGCTGCCATCTCAGAAACCTACAGGGGCAGGTCTACCCTGTCCTATAGGGTCTTTATGCGTCATCATGGATGTTGGAAAACAGAACGATTTCTCCCAAGTCGTCTCCCCCAAATATATTAGACTTAAGACACTGCTTGCAGCTAATGGTAAAAAAGTATTTCCCTTGAAGCAATCAGCTGCCAGACTGCTGTCTCACCCCACCACTGGGTGGGCCTGTTCCCTGCTGCTGGGGACGATGGACTACTTCTCCATTAGCTTGGTTCCTGTAGGTGGAGTTTACACCCTACTACTAATGGTTCTTATGGAGATCCAGAGAACAAATCAAACATCTAAAGTTAAGCTGCCATCCTGAATCTAGGATCCGCCCATCTTCTCACATGCATACCCCCAATCCCTCCTCTTCCTATTGCGTATATGCCCCTAGACCACCCCCTCTCACTACTGTATAACCTATAATGCAACCCCTTCCTGTGACATATGTCTTTACCAGTAATTAGTGGGCTTGCACGCCCACAAAGGTATATAGGCCTGGATTAGCAAGAGAGATCTCCCTCTCTCTGGGCTCCTCCCTTGACCTCTCAAAGGCTCCCTCTCGTCCCCTTCCCCCTTGTCCCCCTTCCCTTCCCTTCCCTTCCCTCTCTCTCTCTCCACGTGGACCACCAAGCGGGGCTGAGGTGAGCAATGCTACCATGAAATGTGTCTGACTCCATTATTTTAATATCCCTTTTATCTCTCATGCTCTCGATGACTTTAATATAATATTTACATATCTCAACCATACAATTGTGCTTACTGAACCCGTGATTAGTGGTGGGGGGCTGGCAACACCCCTCCTACAACCACACATGGATTTGATGGCAGTAAGATTGAGTTTGAGAGTGTGTATTGCTTTAACAGTGTCCTGATGATGATTCCAATGATGCTGTTCAATGACAGGTATTTGGGTGGGCTGGAGGCCCCTGATTTCCTCACAGTACATAAGCAGTTCTTTATCTTTAAATCGGTTCTGCCTTTCCCCTCCCTTTTCCTACCTCTTCCTGCCCTCAATCCCCTTCTACCTAGTAATTTACAATTTGCTCTAAAAAAGAAACTTCTGAGACTCCGTATCAGGATCCTGCATGGCTGTCTCTGCCTCCTCACACCTCTTATCTCATGGTACAGTAAGGACCAGTTCATCAGCCCGTCTTCTCTTTAAAGCTACTTGTTTGTGGGCAGGGACTGTGTCTTGTTCATTGCTGTAGCCTCATGCCTGGCACATACCCAGGGAGATCTCACTAAATGTTTGATGAAGCTATGACTGCGATCCCAACAATCACCCACTGAAGAACCCGGCACACCCACATGCCCCCAGAGCATAAGGGCCATTTCCACTCAAATTCTCAAGTTGATTCTTTCTGATGTCCGTACTTGCCATTGACCAAAACTGCAACTCACTTCATAAACTGGACAAGTCCCTTCCTGAGCAGAAACACGCAGTGTATCTGACATCTGGTAAAAGTAGAAATATTATCTCTAACAATATATGTTAGTGTAGCTACATCATATCAACAAAGGAAGCACCAGTCTGATTATTTCTTGATTCCATGTCAATAATTCATAGCTCATTTGCTGCAACAGACAGAATCCATTTTTCAGGAAACATCAACATTGATAAACATAAAATGGATTCCCCAAAAGCTATGTAAAAATCTTACCAACTATTCAGTGAAACAAATTGGGAGACAAGAAGCATCTCTTGAATGTACAATATTTTAATTACTGAGCTAAAAGCTCCATGATGGATTGTCAAATGCTCATGGCCCCTCAGGAGCTTCGTAACAGTGTTTTTGAAAGCTCTAGTAAACCGTAGAGCTGGGAGGAGCATGTCATATCCTGTCTTACTCAGACCCAGCCCTCTTTATTTAACATGTTTACCAATTTCTAAATCCTGTGTGTGTTGAAGTTCATCATTTGCAATTTAGGGAGACAGAAATTTGAGTGGTTAGTGTGGAGCCTGTGAATAGAACAAATGGTTGGAGGGCTGGAAGAGGAGGGTGCGCATGCAGACAGAGGCTCTGAAAATACGGGCATTTCTTTTAGGCGGGTTACATTTTCTCTTTGTCTCATTACCTGACTGTTACCTGCTTACACTTACCAGAATGCAAACTCCATTTGAGCTTAACTGCTTTGTTCTCCACTACGTATTTCCTGCCTAGCAATGGCCCACAGGAGATGCTTAGTAAATATTTGATGAATGGATGATTACTGGGGAGCTAGTGCTTCCGTTACATAATTAACTCAAGTTCACCTTTTCTTCTTACCCACTATGGATTGGATCCAGTGGGCCGTACGATGCAAAAAGTTAGACATCCTTAGGGATCAGGGCTAAGTGATTATTTCTTAATGGATTACATAGATTTACCCTGTAGGCCTGCAACTGTGTAGAGAAGGTTTCTCAAACATTTAGATGGCTGGTCTTTTTCTTTTTTTTTAAGAGAGAGCTTTATATCAAGACGTAACTATATATCAAGCAAGCATCCCAGCCCAGGTCAGAACAAGTCCATTAGTCTGATACCAGTCCATAAATCTAATATTAATCCATAAATCCCTCTTCAGACTCACACAGACACACGCAAGATGCAGGATGCAGGAAGATCACTGGCCAGTGGGTGCAAAGTTGTATGGCTCCAATGGCACTGGCGGCATCACAAGGCTGGCTTGATGGCTGATCTTAATAGAAAAACATTTCACATTATAATCCAATATATGCACACCCTACACATACATATCTGAAACGAAGATCCTCGAGACAACACTTCTACTGTGCTGATATTGTCTAATAATCTTTGTCTTTCATCAATTATTTTTGTTGTTGGCATTGTTGTTGTTTTGCTGGTTCCAGACCACCACAGATTTTATGAGCCATCCACCAGTAGATCAGAACCAGCAGTTGGAACAGCACAGGCATAGAGCATTCTCAGTCCTACTGTAGCTGTTTCTGTCAGCTAGTGGACGCCGGTGCCGAGCATGAGGTGGCAGAATAAAACAGCACTGTCTCTCCAGGTCTGGTGGCATCATGGGTTATGCCCTGGGCTGCTAACCGCAAACTCAGCAGTGCTAAACCACCAGCTGCTCAGGAGAAAGATGAGGATTTCTAATCTAGAGTTACAGTCTCAGAAACTCTGAGAGGTAGTCCTGTTCCATCTTGGACGGTCACTATGGGTTGGCGTTGACTCAATAGCAGTGAGTTTGGTTTGGGTTTGGCCTCTCCAGACAGAGATGTAATTGCAAATTCCAGTTTCACCTTTTATAGTAGGGCAACCTTGGCTTGTCTCAGCCTCAGTTGCCTGGTAAAGAAAACTGGGGGACGGGGAACCTCCTGACAGGACAGAGGACTATAATGTCCTTGCAGGGCTTTGGGAGGGCTGGAAGAGACAGTGTATATCATGGTTTTTCAGCCTTGGTGCTTGTGACATTTTGGATCAGATCATTCTTTCTTGTAGGGCTGTCTCTGTATCCTACACCACAGGACAACAAACAGCTTCGCTGACCTCTTACAATTTGATACCAGTAACATCCTTCACCCTAGTCTTGTTCACTAAAAACATCTCCAGGCATTGCCAAATCTCCCTGGGGGCAAAATCACCACTGGTTGAGCATCCCTGATGTATATAAAATGCCTACCATGGCCTCTGGTCTCTAATAGTCTCCTAATGTTTCTTGCTTTGAAGAGACTATATAGTTCAGTATATGAGAGAAGTCATACAGGATATGCAGGCCCAACCTGTGCACCCACCATTGTCAGTGAGGACAAGAGCTCTGTTCTGGTAGGAAGAAAGGGATGGGTGACCTTGGCTATGGTCATCAGGAGGTGACCAGACTGAGTTTGTAGTAGAACAGTGAATACAAGGAGTCACCGATTTACGACAGGGTTTTGTTCCCATGGCTCTATCTTAAGTCCATTCTGATAAAAGTAGACTGTCATTACAAAAAGTTTTTATTATTATTCCCTTTTATTTTCAATATCTTTATAAATCCAAATGCCATTTGTCTTCAGGGGTTGGAAACATGACATGTAAACTTATAGCAATAAGATCAGCGTAATACACAGTAGAACTTTCTTACTTCTTGGTGTTATTTAATTGCATTTCATTATATTTCCTGTTGTTTCTCTGGCATTTAGTCATGACACACAACACATTGTTTATGGTTATTTCTAGCTGTTACTCACTATGTTAGGGTTCTGGATTGGGTTTACCTTGGTTCTTTGCTTCACACGCTGAAAGAATTCATGCAGCTGAAACTTTCGTAATCCCAGTGAGTTTTTATGGAACAAAGGGAAAATTTCAGGTATTACACTCTCAGAAAGATACACACTATTTCTGGAAAGCATGCCAGGCAGCATGGAAGCCACACAAGGTTCTCAATTAGGTGTGAAACACCACGTGGAACGATGACCTGAATGGGGAGCATGAAACCCACACAGGCGGAACTAGGGAATCCCGGAGGCCAAGAGCATGTGGGCCCCGAGTAGAACCGGGATAGGCACGCAGGCACGTGAGAGAGATGTCCCCCACCTTCTGCCTGCAGCTGAACAAGAGTCCTTGGTCTTCCCACAGGACGCTTTTACGTATTCCCTCTCGCCCCATTGCCTGGAGGGGGGTGGGGATGGTTAAAGGTTTTGGCTAACCCCATTGGCTGAGTTCAGGCCACCTGTGTGATGTCAGGCCAGGCTTCACCTGCGCTTAAGGGTCCTAGTCTGCATGCTCAGTTTGTGTCTTCCCATAGGTGTCCAATCAGTGTGCCTGATCGCTTTCCCACCTCTGTATTAGAGCCCTTTGCAGGCATTGGGGAGACAGACCCCTTTGTTTCTAATCTAGCGACATAATACATTAAGGAGCCCCAGTTGCATAAGGTCAGAAACCATCAGCCACTCCTCAGAAGAAAAAAATGAGGCTTTCTATGCCATAAAGATTTATAGGCGCAGAAATTCACGGGGGCAATTCTTCTACCCTGCCCTCTAGAGTCACTATAAGTTGGCATCAACTCAATAGCAGTGAGCTTGGTTTGGTATTACATACATAATGTGATATTTTATGCAGTGCATATTACTAACATCAAGATGTGTCAAAAGTGCACACACACACAGAAATGTGGAAGAAACAATTCAGGGAGACCTGTATAGCTATGCGTGTACTTACATAATCAGTATGTAATAATACTTGAGCTGGACAAAAATCTTAGTAAAAAAAGAGAAAACTAAATCAGAAACCAAATAAAATCTTGACTTCTATTTTCAAGTGCTTTTCTTTTTTAATTGTAAAGAGCAATACCCAAAATTTCATTTTAACCACCAGAGTGTGTGCAAAACAGAACTGG
>NW_022103920.1:83450379-83452575 GCF_000313985.2 Echinops telfairi
ATATGATTTTTTTTTTCCTTGATGCCTGATACCTGATCCCTTTGACACCTCGTGATCACAGTCTGGTGTGTTTCGTCCATGTGGGCTTTGTTGCTTCTCAGCTAGATTGGTCCCTTGTTTGCCTTGAGATGGAAACTGTTTATGGAAATAGAAAGCCTGATTTTTCTCCCTAAGGGGGCTGGTGGTTTCAAACTGCTGACCTTGTAGTTAGTAGCCCAACACATAACCCAGTATGCTATCCCGGCTCTTCAATAGAGTAGTAGCTAGAAACAAATCTGAATAATGCCTTGTATATCATGTCAAAATGTCACATAAACACAACAGAGAATATAATAAAATGCCAATTAAATAACAGCAAGAGGAGAAAGGAAGTGCTGCTCCCTGTAACATATGCCTCCACAAACCACATGGATACATTTACAGTCCCCAGAGAATTGTAGCAGGGCGCTCACTGCTTTCAAAGGAAACTGGGTTTCTCTTGTTTCTCCCAAACTCTAGGCAGAAAGCAGTTCATTGTTGGTTAGATGCTCTGGTGAACCCTGGCCAGGATGAGCCCTTCAAGATCTTGCCTTCTGATAGTCTTACTCGTGTCTGGTTCCTTCCCACATTTGGGGGAAGGTGACCAAAAGCATAGGGCAGAGAAGATGGCATTTCAAGTATAAGATCAGGTTACACAAGTCAGTAGCTTGTTTGGGGGACTCTTGTCCACCCTCCCCACCAACCAACCTCAGACTACGAGCTCTGAGTGAAGCAAACTGCCGTGTGGCGAGGAGCCCTGTGGGGGCCCACCTGGTGAGAAAGAGCATCCTCTCTCCCACAGCCAGGAGCTGGGGCTTGCCAGCCACAGTGAGCGCAAGCTTCAAAGCGGAGTCTCTGACCACAATCAGGCCTTGAAATGACTGCCACCTTGCCTTCAGGCCTCTCGACCACCCACCAAAGCTGCACCCCGACTCCCGACCCTCAAGCATTCCTCTCTCAATGCCTGTGCGGGCTTACTATCTGCTGTTCTAAGACCTACTTTGGGGGCAATTACTTAGGCAGCAAAATATAACCAATACAGATGCCTTCCCTGCTTTCCACAGAGAGAACTCTTCAGGAGCCCTGGACAAAACAAGCCTTGCTAATTAGAACATCATATAGGGGAAATAATAAATAAACTCATGAGATAAAATCAAGCTAGTGAATAATTCTTGAAGGAGGAATGGTACTTCATTAGAGAACTCCTATATGCTTACCCTTTTATTAATGAAATATCAACATCTACCTCAGTGTTCAAAAAACTCTAATTATACCCATGAAACTAAAGTAAGCGAGGTTTAAGATGGCTGCTGAGAGAGAACAAAGACTTAAGCAATCTCCCTCCTGTGTCTTTAAACAAACAAACGAAAACAAACTCACTGCCATTCAGTCAATTCCGACAATACAGCAACCCTCTAGGACAGAGTAAAACCACCCCCCTTTAAAAAAAATTTTTTTTACTGGGGCCTCGTACAACACATCACAATCCACCCATCCATCCATTGTGTCAAGCACATTTTTACATTTTCTATGTTGGCCCTAGGTATCAGCTCCTCATTTTCCCCCCTCCCTCCCCAGTCCCCTCTCCCTCATGAATCCTTGATAATTTATAAATTATTTTTTCACATCTTACACTGTCACCTTCACCCACTTTCTGGTGTCCCTTCCCCTGGGAGGGGGTTATAGATAGAGCACTGTGATCAGTTCCCTCTACCTCCCCCACCTTCCCCTTATCCTCCTGGTATCGCTAATCTCATTATTGGTCCTGAAGGATTCATCTGTCCTGGATTCCATGTTTTCAGTTATTATCTGTACCAGTGTACATCTGCTGGTCTTGCCGATTTGTAAGGTAGAATTGGGATCATGATAATGGGATGGGGGAGAGCATTAAAGAACTAGAGGAATAGCATCTGGGGTCTTAAAGGCTTGAACGTAAACAAGCAGCCATCTAGCTCAGAAGCAACAAAGCCCACATGGAAGAAGCACACTGGCCTGTGTGATTACGAGGCCCTGAAGGGATCAGTTATCAGGCATCAAAGAAAAAAAATCATATCATTGTGTACTCACCTCCCTGATATGATCGCTGAAGACAAATGGGTGCATAAGCAAATGTGGTAAAGAAAGCTAATGGTGCCCAGCTATCAAGATATAGCGTCTGGGAACTTAAAGGCTTGAAGG
>NW_022103920.1:83453256-83454636 GCF_000313985.2 Echinops telfairi
TGATGTGTGTATGGATAGTGATGAGTTATATGAGGCCCCAATAAAATGGTAAAATAAATAAGGTCATCAATTATTTTTTATTAAAAAAATAAAAAGAACTAGAGGAAAGTTGTATGTTTCATCGGTGCCATCCTGCACCCTGACTTGCTCATCTCCTCCCTGAGACCCAGCTGTGTCTCGTTACAGGAATAGAAAGCCTCATCTTTCTCCTGTCACATGTCTTTAGGAATTGCTAAGTCTGTCAGTAATTGTCTTCTGGTCTACTATAAATGTGTCAAATAATGTATAAAAATGAATTTTAGGTGGCACACACTTAACAAAATGCCTAACCCCAGGGAAAGAGCTAAGTCATGGTATCTTCAATTGTTGCATAAGCATGTAAGAGTTGGACAATGAATAAGGAAGACAGAAGAAAAATCGATGCATTTGAACTGGGGTGCTAGAGCAGAATGAAAAGGAGAAATCAACTTGTCTTGGAAGAGGTAATGTCAGAGTGCTCTACAGAGGCAAGGATGGTGGACTTCATCTTATGTACTTTGGACATATTGTCAGGAGCCACCTGTCCCTGTTGGTCAAGTAGAGGGGCAGTGGAAAGGTGGAAGGGCCTCAGGGAGTTGAGTTGACACAGAGGCTGTACCAATGGGCTCAAGCACAGGAACAATTATGAGCATGAGGCAGGACTGCGCAGTGTTTCCTTCTGTTGTGCCCAGGGTCATCATGATGGGTGAGGACTCACTCGGCAGTTTCTAAGGACAACAGCGCAACAGGGAAATGCACAAGATGGACAGCGATATGAAGGAGCCCTAGAGTTGCTGTGGGCTAGGCTTTGACTGCTAACTGGTCAGTGGTTCGAACACACCAGATTCACTTCAGAAGAAAGATGAGGCTATCTACTCCCATTGAGACTTATAGCCTTAGAACCCTACATAGGGTCGCCATAAGCAGGAACTGACTTAACAGCAGTGGACATTTTTGGGTATATATTATGGAATAATAATATATTTGAAATAATGCTGTCTGTTTTCCATTGTTATGACTTCTTCCTCACTCCATCCTCATATCTCTGTAAGCCTGGTGGGATAAAACTTACCAATGCCCTTGTTAGTGTTCCATACACCTATTTGCATGGTCCATTCCCACAGTGGTTCCATGTACCTTATTTGCATTGGCAACAAACCATCCAAACCACTTGGTGAGCCACAAGCACCTCATTTGCATCATTCCATCCTATCACTGTGTCAGTGTCAAAAAGACTAAAAGGGCCATATTAACTAATTCACTTTACCATAATTGGTCATGTACCGTTTCCCCAAAATTAAGACATCCCCCGAAAATTAGACCTACTTACAGTTTTGCCTCTTGCTGAAATATAAGGCATCC
>NW_022103920.1:83455563-83458524 GCF_000313985.2 Echinops telfairi
CATCTATGTGAGAGTTCCTGTGGGAGGGCATGTACAAACATATTTCCACTAGGGTTCCAGTGTGTGCAAGCATGGCTCTGTTGCAAACAACATGATCGGACATGTCTCTGTGATCAGTGGATGGCGGCAGACAAGTTCTCTCAGTCATACACTTGTCTGTGTCCTCTTAGGGTACCTTCAAAAAGGGTCCAATCAAAACAGGGACTTCTGGGAGCATTTGCTGGGTCAGTGCAATTCAAGGCAGAAAGGGTCAGCTCAGAAAGTTAGGGTGATTAGTTCTAGAATTCCAAAGGTGTCATCTTCACAGATGTTCTCAAAGTACACCAGTCATGGCAGTTTATTTTGAAAACGTTTTAAGAAACTAGAAAACTTCACTGGTGAGAAAAGGCCAGAAAATGTGTGCCAAAGAATGTTCCCCATCACAACAAAGCACCTGCTCACACTCTGTTGTATGAGAAGTTCCCTGAGACACCCTGTCTGATTCACCCTATGGCCCTGACCTTGCTCCTCTAGACTTCCTCTTTTCCCCAAACTCAAAGAACATCAAACATCATGACTTGAATCTTTCAAGCTTGTCAAAAGTGCTATTTGACACGGTCCAAATGGCAGAGACATCTTTCAGTAAGGGTTCAAGAGAAGAAAACCCCTCTGGAAGTGCATAGACCTAGTGTAGATACACTAGTGCATACAAGAGATGTCGAGTAACAAGAGCTCCCCATTTTGATATCTTTGTTGAATAAAAGTTTCAGTGATTTTGTAGCAATACTTTTTATTTATGTTCATAATCATCTACTATTATCATTTAAACTACACTTAATTCTTGTACATCAGTTTTTACACCTTAATTATATAGTAACAAGTCTTACCTTTATCTGCATTAGAGTGAAAAGGAAACGAAATCTTGGTCGCGTAAAGAAAAGAATCTCTGTGATGGAAACAACTGGGACTGGTTAAGGGTGATGGTTGAACAATGGGATGGCAGAAGTTAATGCCCCTGAAATGTGTGTGGAAGAACGTCAACTGGTTTGTTTTATGTCTATTTAGCAAACACACACACCAGAGGCTCTGAAATTCATAGATAGCTATATTTCATTCTTTTGGCTTCTTTTATCGCTTCTTGGCCTTTTGGCTAAGATCAAGTGTAGTGTCAGATGGCTTCTTTGGGTTCTGGATTTCATCTTAGTCCCATTGCTTTGAAGAGCATCAGTGTGAAGAACATCCGCTTCCAGTCTTTCCTACTTGAGAGTTTACAAAGGAAAAAATTCCATTTCTGCTTCTGCTTAGAAGATGCATAGAAAATTCTCATCTCTTCACTAACTTAAACTATAAATGCCCTTGAAAGTGAGATATCAGGTAATCACAATTGTTTCCAGTTATGGAGATAACAATTTCAAAAGCCCAGTAGTCTCCAACCCATGAATTGTTTTGTTCCGTCTCCAGCAGCCTGGAGACATTAATATTGTTTAGTATTGTTCTTCAACAGCATTATTCAATGCCTCAGTTCATCTTTGGTATTTCCTATTGCCTAGCTTTCTCATGCATATGAAATGACAGAATGTACCATGGTTTGGGGCAGCTGAATCTTGTCTTTAAAGTGACATCTTTACTTTTTCTTAACACTTTAAAGAGATCTTTTCCAGCCGATTTGCCCAATATGTCATTGGTTTTCTGACTGCTGGTTCCCTGAGCATTGATTGTGGATCCAAATAAAACAAAAGCTTTGCCAACTTCAGTACATTTCTTGTGAATTATGGTGTTGATTCTTTGTCTAGTTGTAAGACTTTTTGCTGTTGTTTTCTTGATGGTGGGCTGTCTTCCATCCTGAAGGCTGTAGACTTTGGATCTTCAGAAGTAAGTGCTACGAGCCCTCTTCACCTTCAGGAAGCAAGGTGGCAGCATCTCCATGTGGCAGGTTGTTGTCTTCCTCCAATCCTGATGCCATTTTGAAAACTAGAAATTCAAAACCACTTAATCGTGCTCACGTGGAACCTACACAGACCAGAAGGCAGTCATGTGAACAGGACAAGGGACTACCGCATGGTTTAAAATCAGGAAAGGCAGGTGTCAGCATTGTATCCTTTCACGTTATCCATTGGATATGTAATCTGAGCTCTTAATCTGAGGAGCTGGGCAACCTGAGGAAGAACAGGTCATTAGGAAGCCGTAAGCAGAGGAGCGAAAAAAGCCTGTTCTCTAACATTGCAGCTACTTTTTTCGTTTTTCTGTGTGAGGGTGAAAATATACTCTCACTCGCGTAAACTACTCTTGCTTTGGGTTTTCTGTCCTTTGCCACCAAGCTCACTCCTGATGTATTGGCTCACCCTACAGTTATTGCTAACCCCTCTCCCTCACCTAGGTGCTTGCTTTTCCAGCCTGGAGAGTGCCCATGGGAAGGGGGAGTCTGTGTGAGTTTTTGGTAAAAACAATCCTCCACAAGCAAAAGCCAGCAGTTAGAGGAGAAAGCCTTTCAGCTGCTGTCATTCCCCCCAACCACAGTTGGGTTCTCCAAGGACAGACCCTGAAACAAGGACTTGATTCTCAGTAGTTTATTTGGGCACTGTTCCTGGAAGTGAGACAGGGAAAAAAGTCAAAGAAGGAAGTGCCATCAAACAAGAACCCAGAGTGGAACAGCAGTTACTAGGCTCTGGGAAACAGGGTCGAACATAGCTTCACAGCAGTCACCCAGTCTTCAGAGCAGGGGTTCTCAAACTTTTTAAACAGGGCGCCAGTTCACTGTTCCTCAGACCCGTTGGAGGGCTGGACTACAGTTTAAAAAAAACCCAAACAACTAAGGGATCAGGTATCAGGCATCATCAGAACAAAAAAATCTTACCACAGTGAATGAGGGGGCAATGAGGAGTGCAGACCCAAAGCCCATTAACAGGCCACTGGAGATCCCCTTGCAGAGGGGTCTCGGGGAAGAGACGACCCAGTCAGGGTGCGATGTAGCCACGATGAAAA
>NW_022103920.1:83460335-83465586 GCF_000313985.2 Echinops telfairi
ACAATTGATGTGTATATGGATTGGGATAACAGTTGTATGAGCCCCTAATAAAATGTTTAAAAAACAAACAAACAAACAAACAAAAAAATTACTGAAGAGCATAGTCTACATGTTCTGAAGATAAAAGGGGATTTGACAGCCCCCCCCCCCATTCTTTTTTTTCAGGCTTCTGTTAGGTTGTACTCCAAAGTACAAACATTAAATTAACAGTAAGGGGCTTTTTTGGGGGGCGGAGGGCGGGGGTGGGGGGAGGAGAAAGGGCTGAAGACATTGAAGACATGTGCTCTGTACAATGCATTTTTTTTTTCAAAATGAAAGTTTCCATAAAAGCACAAAGTGACATTAAATAATCATTGTAAGACTTGGGAACAATTCAGCAAAAAACAGTGGTTGCTCAAACTTGCTTTATCTGCTATGACCATGAGAGATGTAAACAAAAATGAACCAGTAAATAACTATATAAGTCTTTCTTTCAATATTTGAAATGACTGAAGGAATAAACCACCTAAGGTATAGAATGTTCATAGTTCCTAGGATTTTTTTCCTCCAGTTCTGTATTATCCTAAAAATACACAAATATTGTGCTAGGTATTTTGGCACCTAATCTCACTAAATGTCTTACATATTGCTAAGATTATGGCCTGAGACTAGTTTGAAAAGAATACTGTATGATTTCTGACGGTCAATTGGGACAAATGATAAGCATATTTTAAAAGCTGAACAGCAAGACACCTTCGCTAAGTGTCCAGAGAGGTTGATCTTAACCCAAATATGGAGGTTGCAAATTCGGTTACGGTGTAGCCTGGTAAAACTTCTCTGTTTTATTAGGCACCAAGCTAACATGTTGGTAAACAGGCCTAAATATTAGGTCCTGTCTCAAGTTCCACTTCCCAAGCAATAGCATCAGGGGCCCGTTATATTGAATGCAACAGTTGTGCCTATGCCCATGGGAAACTTTGAAGCACAGCCACATCTTAGGACAATTCTTCTCCAACTACAAAAGCTGCTTGCTATTAAAAGCTCGACGACAACGTCGTATGAACTGTACTGCATATGCACTTCATATTTCATGCCCCCTTCAATCAGTGCTAGGGCAACAAGCACCGCAGCTCTCCCCAGCCCTGCAACACAGTGCACAGCTATACAACCACCAGGCTCTTCCAGAAACTTCATTTTTACAAGACGTAACAGGTCATCAACAATTTGGTTGGACGGTGGTGCCCCAGCGTCAAAAGGCCGATCGAGAAAGCGGATGCCTTCTTTTTCAAGAGCGGGGGCGTAGGTCGCTCCACACACTCTTACTGTTGTTGGTAAGGGCACACTTAAGTTCCTCTATAAATTTGTCTAACGTCGCATTGTGTGTAAGAAGAAATCTCATGTTTCTGTACGTGACTTCCACAGTAGCTGGGCGGTTCTTTCGAGCCATGTTAATTTAATGGGAAGAAAAAAAACTCAGTAGGGTTATGAAAAACAATTTTTTTAAAAAGGCGAATACAGAAATGATGTAAAGAAATCGAAGTCTATTTGAAAACACTCCACTTGAAATTCTCAGTGCTCCGAGAATGATGTTCGTAGCGATGGAAAGTGAAACGAACCGCTTTAAAGCAGCAGCAGCAATTCCCTAATCCAGCGATCGTGAGGCAACGGGAAGGTGCGCCGCATCCGGGTGAGAATTCGCGAAAACGGCCGTGCGGATTTCAGGGCAACAAGGCGCTCGTGCGCACGTGGACCGCCTTCCGGGGCTTCTGGGCGGAGCCGTGAGGAGCCGCCACAGCTCCCTGGGCCGCACAGAGCTCGTGCTGGGCCTGGCGGTCATCTCCGCTGCCCTTCAGGAACTCCATGGACGTGTGACCACGGATCCCACGGCACCGAGGCACGTGCTTACTCGTGACGGCTGTGGCTGACTGTTGTGCGGATCCGGCGACACAGGCGGCGGCTCCACCACGCAGTGGGCGGCACCGACGAGCGCGGCGCGTAGCCGCGCCGCCGAAAACGTAACCAATAGGAGCGCCGCAGCGCTCTTGCGTCACCAGTCTCCGTGTTTATACCCGGCGCTTCTGGAGCCAATCACGGGCCGTCGCTACGACTCCGTGGCCGGCGAGTGCCCGCCCTCCCGTGAGGTCACCGCGCGGCGGCCGCCGCTGGAGTGAGCCGCGGTATTCCGGTGCATTCCCAACCGCCATGTATTATATCCTTTCTCTTGGAACACAGCCCTGAATCTCAGATGCGTTTAGGAAGTCAGGAACCAAAGCCAAGGGACTCGGTGATATTTCTTTTTTGCTTGAGTAGGGAAAAGAAAGAGAAATGGAACACACCGAGGGAGTTGGAAAGGGACAGGAAAATGCCTGATCGCTCTGTAAACTAGTCTACTGCCACAGTGGGTTTTGACGGCTAGGAAGGAGCCTTGATCTACATTCAGGATAATCCCCAGGCCCAGGCCTCACCTTGTCTCTTGCACTTATCTTTCTAGATCCCCCGGAAGAGAGAGACCCAAGAACGGAGCATCAGGAATTCAAAACAAGTCTGGAAAAGTCAGGGGAAAAAATAAGGCGGTAACTTGCTTTGCTTCCCTGTGTTTCAAGGTTGGGTTTGAAGTGTCGGGGAGGAAAGTGTCTGATGAGATAGGTGCTCGAGTCGGTTCAGATTCATAGCGGCCCTTTGTCCAATAGAAAGAAACGCTATCTGATCCTGCGCCATCCTCACATTCATATTCCAGCCCTTCGTAGCAGCCACTGCATCTTGAGAGTGTAGCACAGAGACTACTAAAACAACCAAGAGCTACAAAGAAAGAATGACGCTTCTGGGGAAAAATGACACGGCCCTACTCTGGCTCCTGTGTTTCCACCCTTAGATTACCCCAATGCACTCTTAGATTAGCCAGCAAATAAAGCGAGTGCAGGCTTGCTTATGCTTACTATTTACTAATCTGTAGTAAACACTTTCACATTCCTTCACCACCTCAAAGTTATCTTGTTTCCAACCCAACAGTACCTTCCTACAGAATCGAAAACCTCTTAAATTTATAATTCCTGACAGGATGAAGTACCCAGTGAATAAGGTTCCTTGCTGTGGGGTACCAGCACCCACAATCAAACGGAGTGGTTGTGACATTGAGGGGGGAAATTAAAGAGACATCAGACAAGATAGAGCATGCAATTGCTCACCTCTTGGACAACCATGATCTCGGCAGCCATATCCACACACAGAGAGAATATATTTCCAATTGGCTTATATACATTCAGGGGACGTGTAAGCCCCCCTAATTACATCGTAACAGGAAGGGGCTATGTAATAGGCATACATGCAACAGGAGGGGGACAAGCTAGGGGTGTACACGCAATAGGAAGGGGAGGCACTAGGGGCATACATGTAACAAGATGGGTGGACTATAGAGTCAAGATGGCAGCCTAACCTTGGTCCTCCCTGAGTTGGCTTGACCTTAGTTTTTGGGCTCTCCTTCAGGGGAACAATCCATTATCCTTATCAGAAGGGAGTGGCCCCTACTTCAGGTGGGACAGACTATAGGGTCTGATTGTTCTAGATAGCTGATAACCCTCAGGGAGATAACCTTGAAGCAATTGACCACCAAGTGTGTGGTCATTGATCATGTGTTCGCAAGCAGCACCTTAGGGTTGGCATAAAATATGTGAGACAACCTGGAGAATAACCTTTCTGTTTCCCACACCTTGGTTCCGAGGTAATCAGCCCTCTGGCTGCTCTTCAACAACTACAAACTCACTGCCATCTCATTAATTCCAACTCAGCTACTCCGTCATCACTGATCTAATTTAACTTCAGCTTGTCAGCTTGGCTTTTGTTCTGTCCCAGAATGCTCTGTCCGTATGGCCACAATATTAAGCCTGGGGAGCAGAGCTCGATGGATGGAATAATTGTAACTTACTTCTGCCTTTCCAGATACCATCTTCAGTACATTGTTTTGCATCCCAAACATTCCTCCCCACCCCCGTTTTTAAATTTATCCCCCCCCCTTTTAAACAGTTTTGTTGGCACATAATTTACATATCATACAATTCAATAATTCAATTATATCAAGGAGAATTGTACAATCATTACCATATCAATTTTAGAACACCATCCCCCTCCATGGTTAAATCACCTTTAAAATGAGTTGTGTAGAAGAGCCCTGGTGGGGTAGTGGTGAAAGCACTCAGCTGCTAATTAAAATGAGTTGTGCAATCAATCAGTTCTAGTACTCCCTCCCCACTTCCACCTTCATTTTTTTATTCCTGAAGTCCCATTTCCCTCCCTATCACCCACTCCCCACCCCTGCATCCCCTGTATCAGTTATTGTCACTATGCATTTACTACTCCTTTGCATCATCACAACCCGAGAAACCCAACAAACAATAGAAACCAAAATCTAAATAAGGTGGCAGGGATAAAATAATAATCATATTAAAACTAAAATATAAAATAATGAGAAAAAGACCCTCATTAACATTCCAAAGCCAGGGAAGACATTTCTGTCATGGGACAAGTAAGATACTTGCACCCAGAACTAATTCAAGTCGGGGACTATGGGGAGGTCATCTGGCCAAGTATTGAGTTTGATTCAGCATATTCGAGGTTGCAGTGGTCTCTGCTTGAACGTAAGGCTGTTGGAGACTTGCCTGTGGCTAGAGCGGGTCTGCCAGGGGCTCATTCTGACTAGATATTCTGCCGATGGGAAATGTACCCCTTTAGAAGACCCAAGACCAGAAGAGAAGCACTGTATTAGACTTTGTGCTGGGATATTTATTTACTCCTGTGCTCTTCTAACAGGAACCTTGGTGGCGCGATAATTAAGCACCCGGTAGCCCCAAGGCCCTGATTCCGTGGCAGAAAGATGTGGCAGTCAGCTTCTGTAAAGATTGCAGCCTGGAAATCTTTATGAGGCAGTTCTACTCTGTCTCTGTGGGGCCTCTGAGTTGGAACAGACTCCGTAGTGGGTTACCTCTCCTAGCACACTGAGAAGATGCTGTTCTACCCATTGCAAGATCATTAATAGCGACCTTATTCTTGGGATCCAGAAAGAATTGAGAAGTCACACAGGATGGAGAGATTCCCCAGACTAAGGGTCTGGGGGTGTTTCCTGTGTTATGGAAAAGGAGATCAGAGATCTCCAAGCCAGGGCAGTAGAACCGATGCATTTGAATTATTGTGCTGGAGAAGAACATTGAAAGTACCATGCTGTGTTAGACAGGGTTCTCTAGAGAGATAAAGCCAAATTGCTGATAATTAATATATTTAT
>NW_022103920.1:83466096-83467136 GCF_000313985.2 Echinops telfairi
ACATGCATTTCCAGAAGAACAAATCTGTCGGAAAGAAGTACAGCCAGGCTGTTTCTTAGAAGTCAGGATGGTGAGACTATCAGGAGAGACTTCAAAACTCACTGACATCAAGTCAGTGCTAACTCATCGTGACCTGCTGTGGGTTTCTGAGACTGTCCCTGTTTATGGGAGTAGAAAGTCCAGTCTTTCTCCTCTGGAACTGCTGTGCTGGTTTGGAATTGCTGACCATTCGGATCACAGTCCAACGCTTAACCACTACACCACCAGGGCTCCATCAAGAGACACCAGTCCCTGGAAAATGATGTCATGCATGGTAAAGTAAAGGGTCATGAAGAGAGCAAGACCCCAATGAGATGGATTGACACAGTGGCTGCAACAATGCGTTCAAACATGACAATGGCTGTGAGGATGGGGCAGGACCAGGCAAGGGATGTGGTGTTCTGTTGTATATAGGGTTGTCACGAGTAGGCCGGAGACCGTTTATTGCTAACCAAGGCTTATATCTACTTAGGGGGAAGGGGCTGCATCAATAGGTCATACAAGCAATAGGAGGAGGATATACAGTGGGCATAGGCGTAACAAGAAGGAGATGAGCTACAGGTGTACACATGATAGGAAGGGGAGGGACTAAGGGTATACATGTGACGAGAAGGGCGGACTAGACTCATGATGGCCTAACCTTGGTCATCCTTGAGTGGGCTTGACCTCCCTGGGCTCTCCTTCAGATAAACAACTTACTACTATCCTTATCAGAAGGGAGTGGGCCCTACTTGTGGGATAAACAGTGGTGTCTGCTAACCCTCAGGGAGAATAACCCCTAACCTACTTCAGTTGACATCTAAGTGTAGCAAGCAGCTACGTTTGGCATATATTTGGGGGAGACAACTTGGAAAAAATCTTTGTTTCCCACAATCACCCTAGGTCAATGGCCATCATCTACCCAAATAATTTATGATAGCTTCCTAACTATTCAATTCTCTCTCCGCACCTAGTTTCCTCCTTTCTGCCTCCTCCTCTATTCCTATCATTGGAATACACTA
>NW_022103920.1:83467302-83484309 GCF_000313985.2 Echinops telfairi
CATTAACCCATTTGTCTGACACCAATCCACAAAGTCCTCCTCCATCTCACAAAACACACACAATGATGCTGACTGCAGGAGGAAAGTGGAATCAGTGAACTTGTAAGCATCTCAGCACTGGCAGGGGTCTCCAAACAGCTGCTCCAGCACCCAGGGCTGCATCGGGGTAGATCCATGTGGCTTCTCCTCAAGGATGGCTTATAGGAATGAGCCTTGCCAGCCGAAGCAGGAAAGTGGCTAAGGCAGCTGCACCTTGGTCTGACCATCAGAAAGCAAGAGACCAGAGCATTCTTCATTATTAATTTGCATGGTTATTATAATAACAGCTATCACTCTAGATTGTTAGCTGTGTGAAGACAGTGTGTAGATAATGTGTAGATAACATACTAGCTGGCAGACTGAAGCATAACTTTCATATACAAAAAAATATTCCAAGACTGCCCCGGAATGGCTTTTTCTGGTTTTCATTAAGTTCCAGAAAAAGCGAATCACAAACACTGAAACTGAAGCAGGATAAATGTTTCAAATGATTACCTGGGACCAGACTGACCAGGATGAACATGCCTCGTTGCTGCCTCACACCATTAAATTCTACTTGACTGATTATGATTATGAAAGGAACTGGGGGTTGTTGTATGAGTCTCGTTTTCTCTTAACTTTTAGCAGAAATAAGCTCTTGAGACAGTGAAATGTTAAAACAATTCCCTGATCAAACTATAATTTCTTTAAGGCTTTGCTCAAGGTCCATTTGGGAAGAGGAAAAAAGGAGAGAGAGCCTTTTTTGGGGTCACTCAAGGGGAAGTTTGATGCAAAGATATGCACTGTTGGTTCTTCTTAAAAATCTTGTGGTTTTATTTGCAAGTACAGTATCTCTTTCATTGATGTTATGAATTAAATTGTGTCCCCTTAAAATCTGTGTTTCAAATCCCAATGTCCATGCCTGTGGTTATAATCCCATTTGGGAAGGGGTGGTTTTCGTTAGGCCAATGAGGCTCTATCAGTGTCGATGTGACTACAGTCTATCACCTTGAGCTCTAAAACAAGATGATTAGGCTGAGAGGAGAAAGCAGAGGGGAGAGAGAAAGACCAAGCACATAAAGATCCCACAGGAGCAGAAACTCAGCAAAGACCAGAACCTTCTTCCAGAGCCAGCAGAGAAAGAAGCCTTCCTTTGAAACCAACTCCCTGAATTCTGACTTCTAGCTTCCTAAACTGTAAAACGAGCAATCGTCAGAGCAGCTGGATTAATGAAGAAGAACTCAGCATTGGGATTGGAGGAAAGCTTATTGACAACCTACAGTATGCAGATGACACAACCTTGTCTACTGAAAGTGAGGAGGACTTGAAGCACCAGTTGATGAAGATCAAGGATTGCAGTCGATCGCTTGGAACAGGGACTCTTTTTTGGAGGCAACACTGGGATGAACTTTGAAAAGTATGATGGCATTTCCATTGAGGCAATAGGCAATAACGGTCCTCCACATATTGAAAGTTTCAGTGATGTTGAGATGGGAGCAATCATTATGGGAAACATTGAGCTTACTCGTTACACTCGCCCGACACGGGTGCACAAGCATGCCATTCCGGTCATCAAGGAGAAGAGAGACTTGATGGCTTGTGCTCAAACAGGTTCTGGGAAAACTGCAGCATTTCTCTGCCCTGTTTTGAGTCAAATCTATTCAGATGGTCCTTGAGGGCCATGAGGGAGAACGGAAGGTATGGGCACCGCAAACAGTACCCCCATCCCAAACTGCACTCATCATTTTGTGACTGAGGATCATTTGTTGTTAATGTACTGTGTCTTTACCTTTAGACAACTTTTTATTTTGATGTCCTGTTGGCTCTGTCGTGCTCAAGATACCAATTGTCTTGACAAAATAAATGTACTGAACTTAGGCTAAAAATCAAACCTTGG
This sequence comes from Echinops telfairi, assembly GCF_000313985.2. Lineage (NCBI taxonomy): Eukaryota > Metazoa > Chordata > Mammalia > Afrosoricida > Tenrecidae > Echinops > Echinops telfairi. The sequence goes on from NW_022103920.1 coordinate 83,469,218, forward strand.
CACACAGGTGTGATACAACTTAACAGAAATCATCGATCCATCCATAAATATACTATAAGGGGGAAAAAAACTTATGGGGTAGCTTGCACTAGGGATTTTTGATACTTGCAGATTGGGAGAAAACAAACAACAAACATCTGGAAGCATATTAATGGAGGAAATTATAACTCCCAAGGGTTGACTGGTGGGGTAACTGAGCCACCTTTGCAGTGGGTCACCCTGTCAAGCAAGCTAATATGGAAACCACATGTAACAAAGCCAGACTATACCTTGTGTATGTAGCTTCAGGAACTCGCAGTACATTGCCAGCTGTGATTACCCACTGAAGCTTTTTAAGGGAGCTCAAGGTCACACGAAGAAAAGAAAGGCAGAATCAGCAGCCCTGTTGGGAGGGTGGTTTAAAGACTTCATGGCTGTAGTTTGGATTAACTCCCCTCCCGCCAACCCCCATCCCCAATGGAAATAAGACCAAAATCAACTCAATGGAAATAAGACCAAAATCCTCACAACTGGACCAATAGGTAACATGATAAATGGAGAAAAGATTGAAGTCATCAAGGATTCTGTCTTGCTTGGCTCCACAATCAATTCTCATAGAAACAGCAGTCAAGAGATCAAATGCATTGGACACATCTGCTGCACAGCCAATGTTAGGTAGGTTAGCTAGAGCTGGGAATGCCCTTTAACGCATGCCCAGAGGGCCAAGCTAGGGGAACAAAGGAGTGGCGCACTGCACATGGCCAGAGGCGCGGGTTCCCACCGGTAGGCAGGGGTGGGCGTGAGTGAACCTGAATTGGCCCACCTGGGCCAGGTGAATTCAATTCAGCCAATGGGGTCGATCAGGGGTCTTCCACCACGCCTCCCCATGGAATCCTTGAAAAGGCAGAAGCCCGGAGTCGAGGGGACGAGAGAGAACTTAGGCGCAGAGAGCTTTGGCAGGACTTTGGGACACTTGCGTGGCCGAGCAGCTTCCAACCAGGCCGCATGTTCAGGAGGAGCCCCTCGGGTGCTGTGTAAACCTGAAACTTTTTCTAACTCTCATAAAACTCCCTTTGATCATGAACCAGGCTTCAGCGTGAATTCTTTCTCGCGAAGAGCCAAGGACCGAGGTATATATCTAGCTACAGAGAAATCTAACACCTCTTCTAAGTGTTGAAAAGCAAGGATGTTACTTTGAGGACTAAGGTGTGTCTGACCCAAATCATGGTATTTTCAATCGCCTCATCTGAATGTGAAAGTTGGACATTGAATAAGAAAGATCAGAGAAGAATCACTGCATTTGAATTATGGGGCTGGAGAAAAATATTGAACGTACCATGGATTACCAAAAGGACAAATAAATCTGTCTTGCAAGAAGTACAGCCAGAATGCTCCTTAGAAGCAAGGATGGCAAGACTTTGTCTCACAACTTTGGACATGTTCTCAGGAAGGACCAGTGTCTGGAGTGGGACATCATGCTTGGTAAAGTCGAGGGGCAACGATACAGAGGGAGGCCCTCAACGAAGTTGACTGACACAATGGCTGCAACAATGGGTTCAGAGGACTCATGCAGACGGCGCAAGGCCAGGCAGGGTTTCCTTCTGTTGTGCATAGAACTGCTATGGGTTGGAACCGAATCAATAGCGCCTGACAACAACAAACTAGGAAAATGAATTCTGTTTGTGAAAGTCATACAAAGGAACCTCAGTGGGGCGGTAGTGAAAACATCCCATTGCTAACCAGCAGTCAGTAGGTTGAACCCATCAGGTGCTCTGCATGAGAAAGACCTATCAGTCTGCGTCCAGAAAAGATGGTCAGCTTGGGAAACCCCGCAGATCAACCCTATTCCATTCTAGGGGTTCATTATAAGATGGCATCCACTCGGCAGCCTTGTGTACCAGGCTCTGTGTCTGGCCCTGCAACTATCTGTACAGGGACAGCCCCTCTCCGCAGGAAGTGCTCGGTCTGGCGGGAACGTGACTGTCAGCTTTGCTGCTGCCGAGGCTGGAGGGACCGTGGCACACTTGCCTCCCAGCTTTTCACCCTCCTCCTTCCCGGGGTCTGCTGCTAATGTCTCCTTTTCTTTCTGCGGATTGCCAGATCTCCTTGTAAGAAAAAGGAAAACGAGTCTGAGGGTGTCTTTAAGAGCTCCATACCTGTGACGTATTGGGCTTTACTCATGAGACTACTTGTAGAGTTTGTACCGCCCTTTTTTTTTTTAAACAGGGTTTTTTTTTCATTGTTGTTATAATGTTGGTTTTTTTTAACTTTTAAAAAATCATTTTATTGGGGGCTTGTACAACTCTTATCACAATCCATACATACAGCCATTGTGTTGAGCACATTTGTACATTTGTTGCCATCATCATAGAATTCAAGTTAACATTTTTTTTTCTTTTTTAACATTTTATTAGGGGCTCATACAACTGTTATCCCAATCCATACACACATCAATTGTGTAAAGCGCATTTGTACATCGTTTCTCAAAACATTTTCTCTCCATTTAAACCCCCGAAGTTTGTACCGCCTTTACGATAACCTTTCACGCTGTGCGCTTTGCTGCAGACAACGGTCGTGGCCAGAAACCTCTCCTCTGGAACGTGTAGGACATGTTCTTCTCAAAAGATGTCAAGCAAATGAGATATTTGAAGTGATCTAGAAGAGAGCAGTTCCTGCAAGTTCTTCCATTCGACATTTATGCTCTTTGACGTGGCTAATGGCAGGAGTGTTAGCAGGCTTAAGTCAGAAGGAATAGGAGGTGTGCCTGGCCACACCCGGAGGCCCCGGTGCATGGCTGCCTTATCAGAACGGACCTGCTCTCTCAGCAACACCTCATCCTACTGTGGGCCCGGCCTGCGGCTGTCTGACCCTTTGGAGAGCTCTCGGGGACCTTCGGGTTTTATATTGTCATTATCCTTACTCTACCAGAGTTTAATTTTTTAATCCTTGGAACATACACGTTGTATAAGTTCTAGAGTGGCCATTGTCAAAAAAGGTGCGCATTAAAAGCTTCACCCCTCCCAGCATGTGTTTGTTAGTGGGATTGTTTCCAAGTTCTCAGTGAAGAGGTTCCCACTGGACACTTCCTGTTCCGGCCAAATGGCTTCACAGTGGACATGTGACACATTATGTAAATGACACATGTCAACATTGCCCTGATGAAAAGTGTCAATCCAGACTCACCCACCTTGTCAGAAATAAGCAATGGTTTTTGCTTCCCCCCCCCCCCCTTCTGTATTTATAGCTCCACTTTCTCAGCCATGTGTCAGTATTACTTTAGGAACCTGGAGGCGCTGTGAGTGAGGTGCTGGGCTGCTAACTGCTAGGCTGTCAGTTCAAATCCACTAGCACCGTAGTACTCACCCTTCCTAGTTCCCACCCTTCCTCAGGCTATGGCCCTTTCATACAGTTCCTCATGTGGTGGTGACCCCCAACCATAAAATGATTTTTGTTGCTACTTCATCACTGTCATTTTGCAAAAGGGTCTTTTGACTCCCCAAAGGGGTTGCGACCCACAGGTTGCGAACTATGGAGCGAGGAGGGTCCCCAATAAGTCATCACAGGTTCGGTAGGTACAATTGTACAGTGATAATAAGTAAAGATTATAGTAAAGTCAGAGAGCATGAGAGATAGAAGAGAAATATTGAAGTAATGGAATCAGACGCAATTCATAGTAGCATGCTCACCTCAGCCCCGCTTGGTGGTCCACGTGGAGAGAGAGCTTTAATACTCACCAAGGCTTTTATATTCTCTGGGGACATGCAAGCCCCCTAATTACAGGTGAAGAAATACATAGAAGGGGGTGGGTGGTTTAGGGGCATACACGCAATAGGAAGAGGAAGGATTGGGGGGTATGCATGTGAGAAGATGGGCGATCCTAGATTCAGGATGGCAGCTTAACTTTGGATGTTTGATTTGTTCTCTGGATCTCATTAAGAACCATTAGCAGTAGGGTGTAAACCCCACCTACAGGAACCAAGCTAATGAAGAAGTAGTCCATTGTCCCCAGCAGCAGGGAGCAGGCCCACCCCGTGGTGGGGTGAGACAGCAGTCTGGTAGCTGATTGCCTCAAGGGAAATAATTTTTATCATTAGCTGTAAAGCAGTGTCCTAATAACATATTTGGGGGAGACGACTTGGGAGAAATCTTTGTTTCCCACAGAGACCTGCTGCCCTGGCATTTCCTCAGGAGAAAGAAAGGGCTGTAAAGATCTGCAGTCTCAGAAATCCTATATATGGTCACCATATGAATCCACTTAGCAGTAGGTTTGGCTTGGTTTCCGTTGTTGTTGTTGTTGTTGTGGTTAGAGAGAATCCAAAGGCAGCGAGTATAGTGTTGGCTTTCTCGAAATACCTCGTTTCTTGGCTTCACATGCAAAAACCAGATTTGTGATCCACGTAGATTATTATAAAGGATGGGAAAAGTTTCAGGTTTTACAGTAACTGAATATGGGGCAACCTGTGGGACTTCACACCCAGACGTGGTAGCCTGAAGCCTGAGAGACCCGTGCCATGGCCAAGCGAAAGGGTGAGGAGAAAAGGGGACGGGGGCCATCTCGTGGTCCAGGTACTTTGGGTTTCTTGCTGGGAGGCATGGTCAAAGGTATTGGCTGACCCCCTTGGTTGAATTCAGCCCACCTGGGCCTTGTTTGGGCCGCCCAGTAGTGGCACATGCCACTTGAAACTTGAGACGGCGCATGCCCAGTAGTCTTTCTGGTTGGCTAAGGCTCTCCTGACTTTCCTCCAACCTCCTCTAGGGGGCGCTTCCAGCATGGAGAGGGGCAAGCCCCCTGTCCCTGCCTCTGCCTACCTAATAATAGCAAAAGCTTATGTTAACTGAATGCTCATATATGCCAGGAACCTACCATATTAAAGAGCAAACACACATTGTCCCTGCCTTTTCCTACCTAATAGTAGCAAAAGCTTATGTTGACCCAGACTCTCTGGCGTTGCTGTGCTGAAAGGTTTGTGCAGCCAGCGCCAGCAGGCTCAGCACAGGCCCCGAGTGGAATTTGATCAACACTGTGAGCTCACCAGCCTCTTAGGACAGCCCCCCCCCGCCCCCCAAACCATATTCATTGCCATCCAGTCAATGCTGACTCACAATGACCTTGTGGGACAGGGCAGAAATGCTTCGGTAAATTTCTGAGACTGTAACTCTTCAGGAGAGCAGAAAGCCCATCTTTCCACAGAGTGGCTGGTGGTTTTGAACTGCTGCTGTTGCAATTAGCAGCCAAACTCATACCAAGTACACCCCGAGGGCTCCTAGGACAGTGACACTGATCATTTATTAATCCACAAGCACAGTTGTACATTGCATGGATATTGGATACTGAATGGCCTGCCCAGGTCATGCTCAAACTGGAGAAAAACATATTCTCAAGGGAAGTCAAATTATGACCATGCTGCTTTGCCTCATCTGCTGCTAGCATGAAGACCATTCTCAGCCACCAGATGGCTGGGCGACATTCCAGAGAATGTCCACAGCTCCCTGAAGGGGCGCAGTGTGAAGGGCCCCAGAGGAATCCTGTGGGGTGGGGGTGGGAGGACTTCAACTACATCAACGTATAACTCAGTCTCCTTGGAAAGAAAAAGAAGTGATTTCGAGTTGACAAATGGGGCAATAGAAAGGAATTGGCTACAGAACACGATCAAGGGTGTGACAATGGGCTTCCCATACAAGATGAGGTCTGTGTATGCCCACTTCCCCCTCAATGTGTTTATTCAGGAGAATGGGTCTCTTGTTGAAACCCATTAGTTCTTGGGTGAACAAGACATCCGGAGAGTTCAGATGAGGACAGGTGTTGCTTTGTTCTGTGTCGGGAGCCCATAAAAACGAGTTAATTCTTGGAAATGACATTGAACTTGCATCTAATTCAGCAAGCCACATAGTTAAAAAGGCGATCATAAACATCCTGGATAGTATCCATGTTTCTGAAAAAGGAACGGTTCAGCAGGCTGATAAGATCTAAGAAGTGCCCAGCTCCAGGCTACAATCTAGCCGCGAGATGGTTCCGTGATGCTTTGATGAAATAAAATGTATCTAAGAAAAAAGAACCACACTGTTGCTGATTGTACCTGCATCTCCCTGGGTGAGCCGAGTGGCCAGTTAGCACCGCCTGCGGTGTTCATCCTGCGGCTGTTGAGTTGAACACAGAGACCCCTTGTGTTGCAGAGTGGAACTGCTCCATTGGATTCTCCACGCTGTGATCTTTGGAAAGCACACCTCCAGGCTTACCTTAGAGCAGTAGTTCTCAACCTTCCTAATGCTGTGACCCTTTAATACAGTTCCTCATGTTGTGGTGACCCCCAACCATAACATTATTTTCGTTGCTACTTCATCACTGTCATTTTGCTACTGTGATGAATCGGGTAACCCTTGTGAAAGGGTCGTTCAACACCCCCCTCCCCCAAAGGGGTCGCGACCCACAAGTTGAGAACCACTGTCTTAGCGGCCCCTCTGGATGAGTGCAAACACTAACTTGTCAGTGAGCAGTGAACACAGCAGTTTGTGCCATCTAGCGACTCCTTCAGCTCAACAGTCACCCATTGAGTCTCAGCTAAGCAGAGCACGTCTTCCCAGAAGGGTGGGGGAGACATTCAGCCAAAGTGTTGAGCTCTCCTAGTGAAGCAAGGAGCAGGAGTATTTTAAAACAAACCCCAGGCCTTTCGTTTCACATGTAAATTACTCAGTGTGCACCTCTAATAAATAAAGGCTTTCATCTTATTTTTAAATCAGGTAAGTCATTTTTTAAACATTGCTTTAATCACAGCTGACAAAATGAGCAGGAACTCCTTCATATTATCTTTTACTCACTCCAGGGTTATGTCCTTTTTCCTCCTCCAGAAGGTTTGTTCCAATCACCATCTAAATAAGGCCAACCCCCGCGGGGACTATTTGAACCCTTACTTTGCTCAAAGCTTCAACTTTGGTCTTGTTTCTCTTCTCTTGGCAGGTGACCTTGTCTCCTCTGTCACAGAGCAAAATAGAAACCTGAAGATAGCGCCTGTTCACTCACTGTCGATGCCAACTCTTCGCAGCCCTATGGGGTGGTGTGGAGCTGCTCCTGGCGGTTTCTGCGGCGGTATCTGTTTCCAGAGTAGAAGGCCTGTCTTTCTCCCATGATGTGGCTGGTGGTTTTGACTAGCGCCCCTGGTGTGAGCTGGGAGCGCCTGCCATTTCTTGCCACCACACTGCCCCCACATGGACAGGCCAAGGACTGGACTTCCTGGGGTAGCTGGTTGTGGGAAACAAAGATTTCTCCCAAGTCATCTCCCGCAAATATATGTTAGACTTAGGACACTGCTTGCAGCTAATGGTAAATGATTGTCAAGTTACCTCCCTGAAGGCAGTCAGCTGCCAGATTACTGTCTGGTCCCAGCACAAGTAGGGCCCACTCCCTGCTGTTAAGGACAATGGGCTACTTCTCCCTAAAGGTATGCAGTCATCAGTTTGGTTCCTGGAGGTGGGGTTTACACCCTACTGATAATGGTTTCTATAGTGAGCCAAAGAACAGGTCAAACTGGCTCAGTGTCATCAGAAATTAAGCTGCCTCCCTGAATCTAGGATCCGCCCCTGTCACATATGCCCCCCAATCCCTCCCCTTCCTATTGCATGTATATCCCTAGATTGTGCCCCTCTCATTGCTGTATAACCTATAATGCAACCCCTTCCTGTGACATATGTCTTTAACTGTAATTAGGGGGCTTGCTTGTCCCCAGAGAATATAAAAGCCTTGGTTAACCCTAAATCTCTCTCTTTCCACGTGGACCACCAAGTGAGGCTGAGGCGAGCATGCTGCCATGAAATGTGTCTGACTCCATTATTTCGATCTCTCTTCTATCTCTCATGTTCTCTGTGACTTTACTATAATCTTTATTTGTTATCGCTGTACAATTGCACCTACTGGACCTGTGATGATTTGTTGGGGGCCCTTTCCCCCACACCTGGTTGCCACCCTGCGGATGCTCTGAGCTTCAGCGAGGACAGGCCTCTGGCCAGACACTTCTGTCTCAGTCATTTTGTGTGGCATAGGGTTTATCTCCTTGTCTCTTTTTGTGCAGGGCCTACGAGTTGGGCTGTGATCCTCATGGTCGGCAGGTTGAAACCAGCCAGCAGCTCTGCAGGAGAAAGTCTGGGCTTTGTACTCCCTTGAACAGTTACAGTGTCTGAAACCCACAGGGGGTCATTGTGAGTCAGCACTGACGATGGCAGGGAGTTTGGTTTTGGTTTTGTCATCCTTTAGTGGGCTGGTTTTTTGTTTCTTTGTTTTTAATTTTTGAACTGCTGAAGTTTTATTGACATAGTTTACACAATCTTCTATATGCATTCACATATAATTCTGTTGTTCAGACCTCAAGAGGAGTTAAACAATTATCGATGAGATCAGTTCCCCATCCTCTACCCTTCCCCCCTCCAGTGGGCTGGGTTTTTAATGGAAAAATTTAACTCCTTCTAGATGAAAAAAGATGAGCCCTGGTGAAGTAGTGGTTGCACATTGACCATACCCCCAAAACAAAATACAGTCTCACTACCAGTCACGTTTTGACTCATAGTGACCTGATAGGATATGGTAGAACTGCCCATTTCATAACCACGTAGCCAACAGCCCCTCGGTGGGAGAAAGATGAGGCTTTTTACTTCTGAGAGTTACATTTTCAGAAACCCACAGGAACAGTTCTACTCTGCCCTATAGGGTCGCTATCAATGGGAATTGGCTTGATAGAAGTGAGAAGTCGAAAAATAATTTTTAATAAACCCTTTTTTACCTCTTAACAAGTTTTTTTCTCAAGTAGAATGAAAATGGTTTGAGAATGATGATGGCAACAAATGTACAGATGTGCTTGACACAATGGATGTATATATAGAGTATGATAAGAGTTGTATGAGCCTCCAATAAAATGATTAAACAAATTTTTTTCTTGCCACCTAATCTACACACTCAAATTGGACTATTTTAGCAGCTTTTGGTGCCAGGCATGCAGCTGCTTGGAGGAGCCGCACCAGGCATGCAGCTGCTTTTGAGGAGCCGCACCAGGCATGCAGCTGCTTGGAGGAGCCGCACCAGGCATGCAGCTGCTTGGAGGAGCCGCACCGGGCATGCAGCTGCTTGGAGGAGCTGCACTAGCCATGGAATCTGTTGCTCAGAAGTTGATTTTGGCTTGTGGTGGCCCTCTAGGGCAGAGCAGGACGGCCTCATATGTTTCCCAAGGTTGCAAATCTTTTCTATTTGGGTTGCAAATCTTGATGGGAGATGGCTACCACATTTTTCCCCCTTGGAATGGCTGGTGGGTTTGAACCGCTGACGTTTTGAATAGCAGCTGAACTAAACCAGTAGGCCTCCTAGAGGATTCACCAACTGAAAAACAAAACAAAACAAAAACCCACCAAACTCATTGCCATTGAGTCTGTTCTGACTCGTCTAAAAAGCAAACCTATCTCGTCACTCTCCTACATAATGCCCTCTAATGCCTTACACAGTTACACATTCTGAAACTTGTGTTATAGGACAAGGTCACCTGACACCTAAGAAGATTACACCGGTGCTGGCCCCTCCGTCATTCACTGAACCATGCAGTATTCCCACTCCAGGCCTTTCTTCCTGGTTGTTCTCTCTGCCTCGAAGGCCCTTCCCTGCTTTGCTGTGCTAACTCTGGCTCATCAGATCACAGCAAAAATGTTGCCTCCACAGGGTGTCTGTCCTGTGGAGGTGCAGGACGCTGTGCTGTCCTGGAACCCCTTGGCAACAAGTCTGCCCCATACTGCAGCGTCACGATGCGTCACCACCGGCTTGATATAGGGGTTTGGGTGGGGTGGGGTGGGGTGGGGTGGGGGGGTGTTTGTTTTAGTTCTATTCTCCCTGGAAAGCAAGAACTCTTCCTGCCCCCTTTGTGGTATGTGTGGTGTCATCAGTCTCAAAACCCTAAGCAAATTTTGGGTAGGGACCCACTCTCCCTCTAGGTACCCACACACAGAACATGTAGGTGGCCTTAGTGTCACAGTGGTCAGGCATTCGGCTGCTAACTGAAGGGTCAGAGGTTAAAATCCATCAACCACTCCATGGGAAAAAGGTGTGACTGAGGTGTCCCGCTGTAAAGAGGACAGCCTTGAACCCTGCAGGGCAGTTGATCTCGATGGCAATGGGGTGCATGAGATATTTAGAATGGGCAAATACATAGGAGCAAGCGTTTATTAGTGGTTACCAGGGACAAGGGGAAGGGAGAACGGGTAATTAAGGGGCACTGAGTTTCTGTGTGGGGTTATGAAAAACATGGAAATGGATAGTGGTGCTGGTTGCACAACATGGTGAATGCAACTAAGATCACTTTAAAAAGATGCATTTTTAACTGTTTAAAAATTTTTGTTTTGTGTGTTAGTCAAGGTAGACTAGAGCAGTGGTTCTCAACCTTTCTAATGCCACAACTCTTTTATACATGTTGTGATGAACCCCCCCCCAACCATAAAATTATTTTTGTTGCTACTTCATAACTGTAATTTAGCTACTGTTAGGAATTTGGTGACCTCTGTGAAAGGGTCATTCAACCCCCAAAGGGGTCTCAACCCACAGCTTGGGAACTGCTGGGCTTGAGAAACAAATCCAGGGAGACTTATATATATATAAGAAAGAACTTTATATCAAAGAGTAATTGTATATTAAGAAAACATCCCAGTCCAGTCTAGATCAAGTCCATAAGTCCAATATTAGCCCTTATGTCTGATGCCAGTCTATAAATTCCTCTTCAGAATCACCCAACACTTGCAATGATGCTGAATGCAGGAAGATCACAGGCCAATGGGTGGACAGTTTTGTGGATCCAGTGCCAGTGGAAGCATCTCAGTGCTGGCAGGGAGCTCCATGAGGCATTCCAGGGCTCTGGCTCCATCAGTGTAGTTCCATGTGGCTTGGCAACAGGAATGTATAGCAGAGAGTCAAAGCAGAGAATGTGCCCCACCTCCAGGGAGGAAGACAGGAGCTCCCAGAATCCTCAGGAGAAGGCCATGCCCATACAGAGACCTCATTGGCTATGACCTGATTGACAGGCTAGACTGCACCCCTTCGCAAGTTGACAGAGATGATGTAATTGCCACATTATAGTTTAGCAAAAATTTTAAAAGCACCCAAACTAGAAAATATAGGAAAATGAAAGCCTGGTTTTGCTCCCAAGGAGCAGCTGGTGGTTTCAAACTGCTGACTTTGCCGTTAGCAGCTCAATGCATAACCACTATGCCACCAGACTCTGCTGTACTAGGGTTGGTGTAAGTGGGAACAGCCTATGGCCCTCACCAGTAATAGCATTGGTTTAGCAACTCCCTTCACTCTCCGGTCCGAGTCAGGCCCCAATTCAGCCAGCATCTTGAACGTGTTGCTGCACGGCAGGAGCCACCATCTCTGCCGGGGAAAGAGACTATGGCCAGCAGGATTGCTGCTCACCTGCGAAGCCCCACTGTTCCCACGCTGGCTCCGGAGAAGGGTTTCTGGCTGACGGAGGAGGAGTCATCCATGCTCATTTTCATTGAACATTAGCTTCTGAGCATCATCTGCACCAACTTCTCAACATATTCAAGTTCTTTTTTTTTCCCTTCCATTTTTAATACGAGGATATTATATATAATATAGTACACTACTAAATGTTGAAATCTGAAAGATGAACACTGCAACAACTGCCCTCGGGTTTAGGACTTGTTCTTTCACGGAATCCTTGCCTGAGTCTGCGGTGCAGAAGTTTTAGGAGTCTCATTGGACCAATATCAGTGGTAGGTCTTTCGGCCTTGGCACTCCAGTTCTACTTTCTCTTGCACGTGACAGGGGAGCCACGTTTGCCACAGGTCGACTTCTGTAGATGGTAGGCCTTGGAGCCCCAGCGGAGGCACAAGGTGTGCATCTTCTTGCCAGGCTTTCCGAAGGATGACGTTCCCTTCATCACCTGCTTCTGCGGCCAAGACCAAAGAGACCGGAAAAGAAGGCACTTTAGCTATTTTAGAAGCTTTCGCCAAGGGAAGAACATGGTTCAAGTTCTTGTTGAAAGCTACACTTGTGTAAAAGTCAAGCAGGGAACTTCTTGAAACTCTGTATGTATTTCCCAACGATGCTTATCGGGATGCTTGAGTGTCAGTGAAAGCTGCCAAATACTGAAGCAATGAAGATTTGCTTTGGTGACAGTGAGGCCAGGGCCATTGGCAGGGCCAGGACAGCCATCCATTTGAACTCAGTGTTTATTCTCGATGAGCCATGGGGCATGTGATCCTCTCTGGGGACTAAGTCTTGGAGAATTACCAAAGTGCTGCGGCTAGAATTCTCTCTTCCCATCCCTGAGAATCCTGAGAAGAACCTTTAAAGGGGAGGAATCATACATACAATAGTCTTCTTTGGGCACAGACTCAGAAGCAAGTCCCCGTGAGCTACGTGCTTCACATACTTTATTAGGCAGGGTTCTCTAGAGAAACAAAACCAGGACACTTATGATTATATATTTATATGGATAGCGTTATACAGCGAGAAGCAAAATAATAGCTATTTAGGCCACACAGCAGTACAGAGGACTCTGTTCAATTCACTTTCGTGGAACAGTTAATATGCTGGCAGTCCTTCAACTCAAGGAAGCCGACAGCGGAGTCCTCCCTCAGGCAAGGCAGGCAGAGTCTGCTCACAGGCAGCAAACAGCAGGGTGGGTCACCAACAGTCAGCAGCTTGGGAACTTGTGAAGCAGGCCCGGATAGGATATCCAGCTCAAACACTGCAAGCAACAGGATCCACCAGACTCAAGGAGCCTCAAGCACAATCGACACGATGGATGATCCATGGGTTGGGTGGGCCCACAGGTGGTGTAGCACACAGGTTGAGGCAGAGCACTAGCTAAAGCAGCAGCTTGCTGGTCTGATCACCAGAGAGCAAAAGATGGGGCAGGCCTTGCAGAGCCATTTATCTCTTTGCTCTCCAATCAAACTGTGACCTGATTAATCCCACATGCTCCTATTGGCCAGATTGGCACAATGCACCTAACCATCACACAGACCTCTTATCCATATGGGAAGGAACCTTGGGGGTTTAGAGGAAACTTGTATGTTTCATCAGTGCTATACTGTACCCTGACTGGCTAGTTTCTTCCCTGTGACCTTTCTTTAAGGGATGTCCAATTGTCTACAGATGGGCTTTGGGTCTCCACTCTGCCCTCCCCCTCATTCACATTGATATAATTTTTTGTTCTGGGTCTTTGATGCCTAATACCTGATCCCATTGACACCTCATGATCACTCAGGCTGGTGTGCTTCTTCCATGTGGACTTCGTTGTTTCTCAGCTAGATGACCGCTTGTTTGTCTTCAAGCCTTTAAGACCCCAAGCACTATATCTTTTGATAGCCGGCCACCATCAATCAGCTTTCTTCACCACTGTGCACCATCAGCTTTCTTCACCACATTTGCTTATGCACCCATTTTGTCTTCAGCAAACGCATTGGGAAGGTGAGCATCACAGAATGCAGGGTTATTAGAACAAAGTTGTTGAGTGAGAACTTGAGTACAGGCCCAATGTCCACCTGCTGCCTTAATACTTAACATATAAATATATGTACATTGATCTATTTCCCTATCATTACATGTAAATGTATTTACATATGTACATGCCTGTATTTAGAGCTCTATAAATGTCTTTTGCCTACTAATTCTTTCCTCTATTTCCTTTTACTTTCCTCTGTCCCACTATCGTGTTCAGTCTTCATTTTGGTTTCAGTAATTCCTCTTGGTTACATTGCCCTTGATCAAGTCCCACCAGGCATCCTTCGCCCTCTTCGCCACTGATTTTAGATCACTTGTTGTTTCCTTGTCCCTGGGTTTCTTAACACACACCCTTCCCTTCCTCTGCCTCCCCCACTCCCTTGTCCCCTCAGAACCATTGGTTCTGTTGTTTTCTCCTCCTGATTGTTTATCCCACCTGTCTTATCTAGAAAGACATGAAGAGACAATAATAAACACAAAAACCAGACAATAAAAGAAAACAACAAACCAATGGCACAAAAAAAGAGAAAAGCCTATAAATAGTTCCAGATATGTCTGTTGACCTTTAGGAGTGTTTTCTGGTAGGGTCTGATGTGGGGTGCCTCACCTGGCCCCACAGTCCATTTTTGGGATTCCTTGGGTACTTCATTGCTCTGCTTCCCTTTGCTGCTCTGACGCACATCCTTAGTGTTTCCCCCTGGTGTGGTGGGGTCAAATCAGGCACAATTCCTACACTGTGTCTCCAGTGTTGTCCCCGTAGTGCTATGGGTCAGTGAGGGATGTCCTGTCTCTCAGTGGGGCCAGCCCTATGTATTAAACGATCTTAAATATACAAATGAATTTTGTGGGAGACCAGCACTGAGGGAAATATGATCAGGACTACATTCCCTAACTTATAATAGAGGGAATCTGGAAAGCTAATATTCCACAGTAGGAAAGACACCACTTTGGTACATTAGTGATAAAGTCCAAGCATGTTATCCTGCTTTAAATATCATTCCCATAGATTCTCCCCTAACAGCTCTGCTGCCTTGAAGGGAGCACATGGTTGATTCTGTCTCACTATAGGAGCAGACATTCCTTGATTATCTCCTCCAGCCGGGGTACCCACCTTCCTCATGCCTTTCCCCAATGCAGGTATTAGGTTTCCTCACCTGTGAGTTCAGGGTCTTTACTGTGGTTACCACCCACTTTGTGATTATGTAACTACTGAATCTGCATGCCTTATGGCTACCTATACATCCCGCAAGCAGGAAAGACTCCTTCTCTCTTTTTCCACGTCACATGGGCCACCAAGAGGGGCTGAGGTGAGCATGCTACTATGAAATGTGTCGGCCTCCTTTATTTTATCTTCTATCTTACCTATCCCGCCTATCTTCTTCTTTTTTTTTTTTAATCTCAATGTTTTAAAATTTATTAGGGTTTGCTTTGTGGCCTAACATGTGGTCTATTATTTTTTAAATAAAATTTTATTGTGTATTATCAGTGAAAGTTTACACAGAAAATTTAACTTTCATTTAACAATTTTTATACAACTGTTCAATGATATGGTTATGGGCTTTTTCTTTTTTTTTAAAACATTTTATTAGGGGCTCATACAACTGTTATCCCAATCCATACA
>NW_022103920.1:83492598-83493447 GCF_000313985.2 Echinops telfairi
ATTAGAAAAAATAATACATGAATAATAATGAAGAAGAAAATGTTATAATGTTAATAATGGAAGAAGAAAATGTTCTAGAATTGAATGTGGTGATAATTGTACAACTCTTCTTGATATGATTGAATTACTCAATTGTATGATATGTGGATAAAGTGCTAATAAAACTGTTTTAAAAAAATCCTACGACCACAGTTCTGATTCGGACTCACTGAGAATTAACAACAATTCTTGGTGCTTGGCTGTTAATCAAAATGTTGGCCATCAAGTCCTCCCCGAGGAGCCTGGTACACAACTTCTACAACAGTCATGATCGACAACTCTGTGGAGCACAGTCCCGCTCTGGTGCACACAGGGCGGCTAGGAGTCATTGCCAACAGTTAACCCTGGGGCTGTTCCTCCTCACTTTGCCTCAGGACTGGACAACGTGGTCTTTGTTTATTTTTACCGAGTTACTCAGATACATTCTTTCCCACCAACAAGCTTACTTTATAGATAAGAAAATGGGGACTTGCAAGAGCTGAGAGGACGTGCCCAAGGTCATCCGAGTACTGAGTAGAAGGTTTGGGATGAGACAAGTGCTGTCTGACTGGGGCTGAGCCTCAGCCACTGCATTCTACCTCGGCAGCTGGCTGTGGATTGTACCGCACCAGGTCTAGAACCATGACCCTGTGCACACAACCAAAGTCACAGGCAACGTAGGAGTGGGGGGGAGGCGGGGGCCAGCGGCTCCCTCCTAGCTTTCTGTCAGAGTCTCCTTCCCTGACTGTTGGCTGGCTGGTTAGTGCTAATGGTATCAGATGGAGATTTGTTTCAAATATTTAAAAATCAGAGGACTCAGGACTGGGTTTA
>NW_022103920.1:83494448-83496583 GCF_000313985.2 Echinops telfairi
TTCCATTGGCCATTCACAACCCCCTGCTTTCAAATACTGATATTCAGCAAAACAGCATGTCATGGCTATTGACATCTTTATAATAAGCAAATGTTACACAATTGGATTAATTAAATAAGTGTATAAGAATTAAATATCATTTTCTCTATTTTGTGCATGACATTCACTTTTTAAAAGGGGGTCCTGTTGCTAAAAATGTTTGAAAATCACTAAACAGACCGACTAGGGTTGATATGAGTTGGAACTACCTAACGGCACCCACCATCCACTCTCACACTGACAAAGAGGCTACGGGTGGGTGAGAGAGGAGTCGGTGGAGGTTGGGCATCCAAAGATGAGATCCACCAAGATCTGGCCAGGAGGACATACAGGGACACAGCTCCCTTGGATCAGGGGAAGGGGACAGGTCAGAGTGTGCTAACCTTAGCAGGCTGTGGTGCTCTCTGGAAAACAATATCACCACTAATAAGAATAGGGGCGGGAGGGTGGAGGGAAGGTGAGGGAGAAAGGGGAACAGATTCCAAGGCCTGCATTTAACCTCCTCCCTGGGGGACGGACAGTGGAGAAATGGGTGAATGAAGATGTCGGACGGTGTAAGATATGACAAAATAATAATAATTTATAAATTATCAAGGATTCATGGGGGGGGGCAGGGAAGGAAGGGGAAAAGGAGGAGCTGATACCAAGGGCTCAAGTAGAAAACAAAGGTTTGAGGATGAGGAGGGAAACAAATGTACTAAAGTGCTGGACACAATGGGTGTATGTATGGATTGTGAGAAGAGCCCCAATAAAATAATTTAAAAAAAAAGAATAGGGGAGATGGAGTGGTGGGTCTATGGGTGAGAAGCCCAAATCCCTTTTCTTACAAATATGTAGGTAGACTCAAAACTACTTACCAATCTTTTCTTTTTGGCTATGAGGTGTAGAGATGAAATATTTTGAAGAAACTCATATTAACGTGTATGTCTTCATGCTACTGGAAAAAAAAAAAAGATTAGATCAGGAGCCCAAATCCAAATGATTGGTTATCAAACTTTTTGCTCACATCCTATTACGGTTGTTGGGTGATGATCTTAAAAACCTGCATTCCATACATTATGAGTATCTTTTGTGATATTCGTGATCAACACAATGATAATATGTTTCTCAGGAAAGCAGAGCAATTTCATGAGACGTTTAAGTTCAAGAGTTTATGTTTAGATATATAAACTGATATCTATATATAGAAGTCAGAATCAGTTGCTGGTGAATCGATTCCAATGTACGATGACCCTAAGGGTCAGAGTAAGCCCTGATTCACAGGGTTCAGGGTCTGACGTTGGGAAGTAGATTGCTGGGCCTTTTTTTCAGGGCACCTCGAGGTAGACTCAAACCTTCAAGCATATTAGCGGTTTGCACCATCCAGGAACCCCCATGTGAAGTATAGTATTTAGTGATAATTTCTGAATAAGGCATTCAGACAAGTTCTATTTACAGGCCTGTGGATGCTCTCATCTTCACAGGCGGTAGAGGCAGGAGTCTGCCGTGTGACTTCATAGCCCTTGGGGCTGGCTCTCCTTAGTCTGTTGAAGGAGAAGGTTAGTGGGGTCATTACAGCTGCGATGTACTCCAGGTAGAGAAAGCCCTGTGAAGTGATAAGCAAAGGCACTCCCTCCGTGGCTGTTCCAGGAAACAGGTAGACCAAATACTGCAGCCAGGCTTTCCCCGCAGGACCCAAGGTGGTTTCAGGTCACCGAACTTTCTGTTAGCAGCAGGGCGCGTAACACAGTCCTCATAACAAAACACCCTCACCTGAAAACAATGGGAAGAGCCCTTGTAGCGTAGTGGATTATGAGTTGGGCTGTGAACCACAGGTCAGCAGTTCAAACCTACCAGCTGCTCCGGAGACAATGATGAGACTTGCTACTTCCAGAAAGAGTTACCTCTTGGAAACCCACAGGGGCAATCCTAGTCCGTCCTACAGGGTCCCTATGAGTTAGAATTGATTTGGTGGCAGGGAGGGTGTTTGTTTGTTTTTTTTTAAAAAATAAAAAAGCCAGCTCAGTTCCCTGGATCCAGAGTGCACATTATCCAGTCTTCAGTCAGAAACACTACCCAGGTGCTTGGAGCAGAAACATTGCTCAATTGGATTAAAA
>NW_022103920.1:83497548-83501223 GCF_000313985.2 Echinops telfairi
TATTCTTTCACCGTCCTATTCAGTTTGCATAATGAGCTAATAATCTAAAAAGCTGGACAGCATGAAGAAGAATGCTGTGTCAGGATTGGAGGAAGACTCATTAACTGCCTATAATATGCAAATGACCCAACCTTATTTGCTGAAGATCAAAGACTGCATCTTCCTTACAGATCATGCTTCAACATGAAGAAAATAAACATTCTCACAACCAGACCCATGGACAGCATGATGACAAAGGGAGAAAAGATTGAGGCTGTTAAGGATTTGATTTTACTAGAATCCACAATGACCACCTGTGGGAGCAGCAGTCAGGAAAGCAGAAGGGGCTTTGCATTGAGCAAAATCTGCTGAGAAAGACTGTTTTAAAGGGCTACAAGCAAAGGCATCGCTTTGGAGACGAAGGTGCCCCTCGCCCAAGGTCTGGTATTTTCAACGGCCGCATGTGCAGTTGAAAGCTGGACCAGGAATAAGGAAGACTACATGAAGATGCATCGATGTATTTGAAGTCTGGTTTGGTGAAGAATATTGAACGTCCCAGGGACTGCCAGGAAAAATGAACAAATCTGTCTTGGAAGACGTATAGCCAGAATGCTTCTTGGAAGTGAGGATGGGGAGACTTTGTTTCATCTTCTTTGGACATATTATCAGGAGGGACCAGTCCTTAGAGAAGGGCATCGTGTTTGGAAGAGGTTTGTATTAGGGCTTAAATTTGGAGCACACTGCTGGAAGCTGAGGACCACTGTGAGAGCCCCAAATCCATCGGCAGAGCCCCCCACATGGATTAACCCTCCATTGATTTCCTTCTGACCACTGAACTGGGATGTGAATAGCCTGGCCTTCAAGCAGAGTGCACTGGAAAGGGGATTATCTCTACTCTCTCTGGCCAGGGGGTGGGGGTGGCTCAGGCAGTCTCCCTTAAGGGCTTGCCCCAGTGTGCCCTTGATGGAGATCACAGTACTGAGGGTTGTAGAGGCAGGAGCCATGCCTATAAGTCGTACCCTGACTGCCTTGGTTGGAAGGTCCTGGACCAATCTTGCAAGCTCTTCTGTGTCTATAATGTACATGCCCCAATCATGGCTCCCTTCCTGCTCTGTAGTCCCACCTGTAACTGTAGTGTATTGATCTGCCATCCATCATGAATTTGTGACAGCTTCCTTTGTGTTGCATGCTTTACTTGAGTAGCTTCGTGATTATACACCCTCTGATACCATTATGACCTCCTGCTGCTAATGGTCTCCCTCATCCAGATGATGTGTCTTTGCCCTGGTTAAGACTTAATACATGTTCTCCTTAAATTCTATTTGAGATTTGGGGTCTTCTTGGTACCCCAGAACAGGGTCAGCGAAAAAGAGGAAGACCCTTAACCAGATCTATTGACACGGTGGCTGCAACAATGGGCTCAAACATAGGGACCATTGTGAGGATGGTGCAGGACTGGGCCGAGTTTCCATCTGTTGCCCACAGGCTTGCTATGTGTAGCAACCAACCTGATAACAACCATCTTCAAGGAGAGGAAGTTTGGTGGCACAGTAGGTAAAGGTTGGCCATTTGGAACTCACCAGTTCTTTGGGAGAACTATGTGGCTGTTTGCTTCCATAAAGTTTGACCGCCTCAGAAACCCTAAGGCGGCAGTTCTACTGTCTTATAGGGCCACTGAGTCCGAGTCTACTTGATGGCCATGGGGTTATTGGTTAGTAGCTGAGTGCTGAACCAGCATGCCTCCAGGGCTCCTTTGCTCCTGTTGGGACCATCATTGCAACAGCTACTCAGATGGCCTCCCGTAGAATCGCCAAGACTTTTCTTTATGCGGTCGCTCTGTCCACAGTGGTAAGGTTCTGCCCTTGGCAAAATGAGACAGGTTTCTGATTTGTAGACTCTTGTACTGTCTTCAGAGGCAGGGGTAGGTCAGAGGTGAGAATCTCGACTTCTTGGGAGAGGGAGCTGTTTCATTCCTGGCCAGGGTAGCTTCCGCACTGTCACCACCCACCTGTATTTTGCTATGCTGTTCTGCAGCTGTTGGTGGTGCTTCCAGACTAAGACGGACTAGGACGAGAGACCTGGCCACGTGCTTCTGAAAATCAGCCAACGCAAACCCTGTGGGTCACAGCAGTCCCGATTCACAACTGTCTGCAGGAGAGGTGTAGGATGGGCAGGATTCTGTTTCCTCGGGCATGGCGCCCCATGAGTGGGGAGCCCCACTTTGTGCAACTCACAACAACTTAGATTCTTACTGACACAGCGGTCAGTGCTTTTCTTTGCAGGGCATTATTATGTTATACTATTGGTGCCAGCGAGTCAGCTCCGACGCATAACGCCCCTACGTACAACAAAACAAAGCACCACCTGGTTCTGTGCTACCCTCACAATTGTTCTTGTGGGTGAGCCCGTCGGTGAGGCCACCGTGTCAATCCATCTTGTCGAAGGTCGTCCTCTTTCTCGCTGTGTGGCGTATGAAAACCAAGCGTACTGCCGGGAGTTGACACCAACTCATAGTGACCCTATAGGACAGAGTAGATCAGTCCCTGTGAGTTTCTCAGATGGTAACGCTTTACGGGAGTAGAAACCCTGTCTTTCTCTCCAGGAGCGCCTGGTGGTTTCAAACTGCTGCCCTTGCAGTTAGCAGCCTAATATCTGATTTTCAGAAGTTTGCGTTCACTTGTGTGCTATCTCAGGAAGCAGCAGTGATTCAAGATTCTGTGATACAAACTTGGGATACAAAGATGAAAGATACCACACTGTAGATTTAGAAGTTTTGCTGGGCAAGAGCAATTGAGGTGCGGAGCATGGACATGTTACATTTTCAGATGCGCCTGCAGTGACCCTGATCACCATCTGGAGCACGTTGTCTGCTGGGAAAACTGGTGCTTGCAAAATGAAATGTTAGGACATGCTTATTATTTGTGGTTGCGTAGTCACCCATTGTGGGGGAAAAGGCCAATTCCCCACAACTAATCGCGGGTTCGGTAGGCGGATTGTACGGTTGAAATATATATAAAGATTATAATAAAGTCATAGAGAGCATGAGAGATAGAAGAGAGATTGAAATAATGGAGTCAGACACATTTCATGGTAGCATGCTCACCTCAGCCCCGCTTGGTGGTCCACATGGAGACGGGAGGCTAGAGGGCAGGAGAGAGCGGGAGGGGAAGGAGGACAAGGGGAAAGGGAAAGGGAACAGGGGAGTGAGGATGGAGGAGAGGAAGGGGTGCCAAGGAGAGGCCAAGGGGATCTTTATTGCTAACCAAGGCTTATCTATCTTTGGGGGGTGTGCAAGCCCCCAAATTACAGGTGAAGACATACATCACAGGAAAGGGTTGTGCCATAGGCAATACAGTAATGGGAGGGGAGTGATCTAGGGGTATCCACATAATAGGAAGGGGAGGTAATGGGGTACACATGTGACAAGATGGATGGATCCTAGATTCAGGGGAGGCAGCTTAATTTTGGATATCATTAAGCTGGTTTGACCTGTTCTCTGGCTCACAATAGAAACCATTACCAGTGGGGTGTAAACCCCACCTACAGGAACCAAACTGATGACCGCAACTGACTGCCTTCAGGGAGGTAACTTGACAATCATTTACCATTTGCTGCGAGCAGTGTCCTAAGTCTAACATATATTTGGGGGAGATGACTAGGGCGAAATCTTTCTGTTTCCCACAGCCCATCAGAACT
>NW_022103920.1:83504482-83511981 GCF_000313985.2 Echinops telfairi
GCGGGGATGGAGGGGAAAGGCCCCAGGGAGAAAATCCACTCGGGCTAATTACCATACCAGGTTTGGTAACGCCATCGGGAAGCGCCAGCCTGGATCTAGGGTTCTGGATGATTCCTGCTGCTCAAAAATGTCACTGGGTATTGACGGGGAGGGCTCACGGGGCACAGAGCAATCAGCATGTCTTATGTGGAAGGGGACTTCTATGTCTGCTGCACCGTTTATCTGTAAGGATGGTGAATTAAGACATTTCCAGCGCGGAGGAGGCTTCTTGGGCTCTGGCGCTAACCTTTCGTTTTACAGCTGGGGAAACTAAGGCCGAGGGAGGGGTGTGTCTCAACTAGGAGTCTTTCAGCCACATGGAGGAGAAACAGGCCTAGAGCCAGGGGAGCTTCGGATGCCCAAGCTAGAGTTTTCGGCGCCCCTGGTGGGTGGGGGAGGGGAGAGTTTTAGAAGGCGTCCACTCCATCCATTGAGGAGTTGGCTGCTTCAAGTGGGAGCGAGGACTCTCCTATCCAGTACCCGGGCTGGGAGCGGCCAGTGGGGGTGATTTGAGAGGCTCTTGCTGGGGTACAAGGCAAGCAGACCCATTCCTAAGGCCTGCATACACTATCCGCCCCACCCCCAGCTTTTTTTTTTTTTTAAAGGAAATATCCACTTTCAGGTTTACTAACCTCACGTATTCACTGTCATCCACTCGAGGCTGACTCACAGTGACCCTGTGGACAGGGTAGAACTGCTCTGTGGGTTTCCAAGACTGGAGCTCCTTAAGGGAGCAGAAAGCCTCACCTTGCGCCCCCCACAGAGCAGCTGGTGGATTCAAACTGCTGACCTTACCGTTGGAAGCCCAACATGGAAACCAGTACACCACTCGGGCTCCTGGAGGTTGCCTCACAGAGCCATCTTAATCAAGATGCAAAAGAAAAACATTGAGAAGGAAACACCTGAAGAAGTGAAACAACCTGGGTAGCTTTGCCTGGTTCACTGGTCACTCGGTTTCTGGTGTCAGGCCTCTTATTCTCACCATCCTGCTGCTGAGGAAACTGGTGTCGAAACTGGTGTTGCTCAGGCTGCCGCAGCTCCGCTTGGCTGTCTCTTGACTTGAGTGCTAGCTCCACCTCCCCCCACAACCACACTGGGCTGTGTGAGGCACTTCCTCTTATTTATCCCCTTTAGCATGATACCCTAAAAATAGAAATAAACACCTCTAGTCTTTCTCAGATAAAAAGATATTAATCCAAGATTTACTACCCCAAGCCCGCATGACTTCAGAGCCCTCCTGATCCTCATGTTCTCTGCCTGAGGCCCTCTGCTCTGCTCTGGGTTTGCAGGGCTCACCTTGCTGGCCAATGGCTTCTTTTCCCTCTTTGCTGGCCTGCTTGTGGTTTAGTAACCACTTGCAAAAGGTGGAGAGATAACTGATTGAGACCATGGCCCACGCAGCCTTTTGGTAAAGAAGGGCTTTTGGCACAAGTCCTGGTTTACAACCCTGGAGAATTTTCCAAACCTGAGTCTGTAATCTCAAACCAAACCCAATTTACTGCCACTGAGGCAATTCTGACTCAGAGTGACCTTGGGTGTCCCAAGACTCCGTAAAGACTGTAATGCTTTACTGCAG
The DNA here is from genome assembly GCF_000313985.2 of Echinops telfairi. Classification (NCBI taxonomy): domain Eukaryota; kingdom Metazoa; phylum Chordata; class Mammalia; order Afrosoricida; family Tenrecidae; genus Echinops; species Echinops telfairi. The sequence continues at coordinate 83,506,098 of NW_022103920.1, forward strand.
TAGAAAGCCTCATCTGTGGCTGATGGTTTCGAACTGCTGACTTTGCAGTTAGCAGCCCATGACACCACCAGGGCTGGCCTGTCATCTAGCGGGGCAGAATTTGCGTTGCTAGTCTGGAAGCCCCGTTTCACTCACCCAGCGGCTGTATGAAGTGGTGGTTTCAGCCCCGTCTGAGTGCAAGTCTCCACACCATGGTTGCCTAGCTGGTGTGCTTTTGGCAGGACACTTACCCTGGCTCATTCTGAGTTATTTTTTCTTAAAAAATAAAAAAAATAAAATGGTCTTCAAGGCCTGCAAGGTGATCCCAGCCCGGCCTCACATCTGAGATGCCTGGGTGTGTTGGGTAAGTGCTAATGATTGTAAAACTGAGACCCATAGGAAGCGAGTGACTTGTTTAACGAAGATAAAATAAGCAGATAGATATCGGTCAGAGTGGGGACTCAAACCAAGATCCTTATGTTGCCTAGTCAGGAGAAACATGAGCCAGAAGATGCTGACGTTGGAGAACCGGCTGCGATTTCACAGGGTTTGCAGGCGGCTGCCCAGCCTGGGTCAAAGAAGAGCCTCCGAACAACGGAGGCACGTGTGGTCATCTGGCTCCCTGGTGTGGCAGCTCCACTGTATTCCCAGCCCTGGAAGAGAGACGCGCTCATCAGGGCTGCTGGACCTCAAGATCGGCTTCTAGTAACAAGGAGGAAGGAAAGCCACGGAAACCCCCATCGTCTTTGACAGAATCTAAACAGGAGGCAGAGGCTTGGGTGGAATGACTGTTGAGGAGACGGCCATTTCAATGGACGAGGACATCAGTCGTGTAGAGAAAGCTTTATCGAACACTGCTGTTGGCGTAGATCCACCGGAAGCAAACTCACACTTAGAGGAAGTCTGGATCAAAGAGGTGATCACGAAGGCAGGGGTGAAGTTAATGTGGAGCCAATTAAAACAAGACAAAGTCAGGCACATTAAGGACACAGTCAGAAAGCCCCTGGCAGTTCCAGCTTTATACACGCCAAGGCCCCCAGTTGTTCCCATCATGAGCCACATTGATCATGGGAAGACATTACTTGACCCGCTTTGAGAAACTCAAGTGGCAGCCCAGGAAGCTGGAGGCAATCGCTCAGCACATGGGTGCCTCTCTTGTCTCTCTGCCTTCGGGGGAGGAGATCACCTTCCTTGATCCACGGGACATGCTGCCTTCTTAGCAATGACATGCAGAGGTGCTCAGGGGACTGACGTTGTGACAAAGCTGAGGCTGCTCCTGAAAAAGTGAAAAAAGAGCTGCTGGCTTACGAAGGCGAGAAGGCGAGTGTGCGGGTGATGGGGCCCTGCCCAAGCAGTGGACATCTCTGTGCTCACGGGCAATCCTCTGATGGCTGTGCCAGGAGCAACCACTGCTCCTGCAGCCACGTTAGAGCTCAAGGCAGGTCCTCTGGTCCAGTGGAAGGAACAGGAGGAGTCCTTCACAGACAAAGGAAGAGGTCTGGTTACTGCAGCTCTAATTCAGATGGAACTTTGAGAAAAGGCTCGATTCTGGAGAGTGTTGGGCAAAAATACGCTCGATGTTTGACGAGAGTGGCATCAGTGAGGCCTGCCAGGGGGGATCATAGGCTGGAGGGACCTTCCGTCGGTGGGAGATGAAATCCTTGAAGTAGAATCTGAGACAAGGGTGCTGGAAGGTGTCGACTGGAGGAAGTCTGAGCAGGAACAGGAGAAAAATAAAGATGACCTGAAACTAAAAAGAAAAGTAAAAGGGATACCAGGCAAGCATGGAGACATGACTCTCCTGAACTGCCAGCTCATCCTTTGAGCCACTTGGAGAATGTGTCCCAGATTTCTCTACCAGCTAATACTTAATTTAGGACTCTGTGTGCCGGCCCCGGTTTCAAGCTTATTAACAACTCTTGGAGTCAGTATTGCTTTTATCCCGTTTCCCCACTGATGAAGAAACTGAGGTCAAGGCCGGTGACTAGTCAATGATGGATTTGAATCAGACAACCTGCCTCCAGAAGCAGTGTGCTCAGACACTACCCCAACCAATGCGTGTAAGCCGCTTAGCTAGGCTCAGTCAAGGACAACTCTATTGGTACTTTTATTTATTTTTCCCTAGACATCCACTTACCCCACCCCATGCCCCGACCCCCCAGTGTCTGTAAATCAGGAACTCAAACCATCTCCCATCAAATTAATTTGGGATAGAGTGGAATTTTCCCCTAGGATTCCTGTGGCTGGAAATCTTTATGGAGCAGAAAGAGTTATCTGTCTTGTGTGAAGCTGCTGTGGGTTAGACGGTTGATTTGGCGGTTAGCAGCCCTGTGCTTAACTCGAGGTGCCACTAGGGCACCGTATCTGCAGAGGAAGTGCTTTAAATCATTTGGTAAATGATTCGGCTTTACTGGGGCTTTCATGCTTCTCCCTGTATTTCCATTGCATTCTGTTGCCTTCAAAAGCTTGTCTTCACATGGGATGGAGTCCTTGGATCATCTCGGAACCCTGTGGAGATAAGAGGAGTATTGGGGTCATGCTTACAACTTCTGGTGTCAGGCCCACCTGCATTGAAATCATCACACAGGTGTTTCCTAGCTGAGGTACTGTTGCCAGGGCACTCCCCGCCCCAAAAAAAAAAAATCCAAGCTCACTGCCATCCAGTCAGTTCTGACTCATAGCAACCCTTTTTCATAACCCTCTTAAGAACTGCTCCAGTGGGTTTCCAAGACCATAAGTCTGTCCAGGAGTAGAAAGCCTCATCGTTCTCCTGAGGAGCTATTGGTGGTTTCACACTGCTGACCTTGTAGTTAGCAGCCCAACTCGTAACCACTCCGCCACCAGGGCTCCAGTAGCAGGGAACTTAGCCTACCTATAATCTGAGTTAGCCTTTCTTTAGACAAATAAAAAAGGCTAAGGATAATCTTTGCATCCAAAGATTGTCCATAAGGATAGTTAAGATTTATGAGCATTTACTACATACCAGGTAGGCATTGGCGATCCTGACTCTAGGGGTATGGAGATAGACAGACCTTGAGTCTGTGAACCCCTAAAATATGAGTTCATGTTCATAAGCAAAAGGCATTGTGTTAGTCTGGGTTGCCCAGAGAAACAAATCCAGAGACACTCATGTATGTGTAAGAGAGAGTTTTATATTAGAGAGCAATTGTATATTGAGAAAACATCCCAGCCCAGTCCAGATCAAGTCCGTAAGTCTGATATTAGTCCATATGTCAGATACTCGTCCATAACTTTCTCTTTCGACTCATGCAGCACATGCAGTGATGCCAAATGGCCTGGATTCCCTGTGCTTCCAGCTCTGATCTGTACCAGTGTACATCTTCTGGTCTAGCTGGATTTGTAAGGTAGAATTGGGATCATGGTGGGGAGGAAGCATTAAAGAACTAGAGGAAAGTTGTATGTTTCATCTGTACTATTCTGCACCCTGACTGGCTGGTCTCCTCCCCACAACCCTTTGGTAAGGGGATGTCCAGTTGCTTACAGATGGGCTGTGGGTTTCCACTCTGCACTCTCCCTCATTCACAATATGATTTTCTGTTCTTTGATGCCTGATACCTGATCCTATTGACACCTCATGATCACACAGGCTGGTGTGCTTCTTCCACGTGGGCTTTGTTGCTTCTCAGCTAGATGGCCTCTTGCTTACCTTCAAGCCTTTAAGACCCCAGACGCTATATCTTTTGATAGCCAGGCACCATCAGCTTTCTTCACCACATTTACTTATGCACCCACTTTGTCTTCAGACATTGTGTCGGGAAGGATGAGCATCATGGAATGCCAGTTTAATAGAACAAAATGTTCTGGCATTGAGGGAGTACTTGAGTAGATGCTCAATGTACATCTGCTACCTTAATACTAAACCTATACATATATGCACATAGATCTATTTCCCCATTGTCATATGTAAATATATTTACATATGCACATGCCTGTATTTAGTTGGTCAAACATTTAATGAATTCACTCCTGACAGCGGTTACTCATTGGCCTGATAACTGCAAGGTCAGCAGTTTGAAACCACCAGCTCCTCCTTGGGAGAAAGATGGGGCTTTCTACTCCCATAAAGAGTTACAGTCTCTGAATCTCACAGAGGGAGTTCTATACTGTCCTATGGGGTCACTATGAGCCAGTATTGACTCGATGACAGTAAGAGTGAGGATGTGATGGCTGGAATTACTTCTTTGGTGAGGTATGTGATGTTAGTTGGCATCGATTTAGCTGGCCTTATACAGCCTGAGGCCTGCACGTTCCCCATCCCTGCTATATAGGGTGGCAGTGAGGTGTGTTTTTTTTTTAATTGGGGGCTCTTACAACTCTTTTTTCATATTTTCTTTCTCTTTTTTTTTAAAGTGTTTTATTGGGGGCTCTTACAGCTCTTATCACAATCCTAACATCAATTGTATCAAGCACATTTTTCTATTTAAACCTCCCACTAGGCTGCCCAGCATTTGAGATCAGCAAAGCTTTCTGGGAGCTCCTATCACAATACAACATTCTTGGAATGCTCTCTCTTTGGAAGAGCCACTTTCCCGTGGTTGAATATGGGGATCTGAAAATGGGACTTGCTTCTCCTGTAAACAGTTGGAGCCTTGCAAACTCACAGCTGAGTCACTGTGAGTTAACATCGACTGGACAATGGTAGTGAGAGGTTGAGAGGTGGCTCTTTAGCCAGGAGGCTGAAAACTATTTGGAGGAAGAAAGAGAAGACAGTCAGAGCATGCGTGGATTGAGACATAAAGAGGCTATTTCATCTTCATGGTAGAACTGTTGTGGAGAATTTTTGCTGAGAGGATAGTAACGTCAAAGAAAATTCCCTGAAGTCTGAGGACTCTGTCTAGTGTGTGAATCAACTCCTGAATTCAAAATTGCTTACTTCAGATGGTGGTTTTCCTTGAATTACACTCTTTAGCTTTAAAAACAACCAGCCAGCCAGCCAACCCACCCACCCACTCAAACCAGCATTCTTTCTCCATTTAGTTTTCTTTCTTGCGTGTAAATCAAGACTCTGGGTGGTGTTGTGGGTTATTCATTGGGCTGCTAACAAGGTCAGCAGTTTGAAACCACCAGCCGCCCCTTGGGAGAAAGCTGAGACTTTTTGCTCTGACAAAGATTCACAGCCTTGGAAACTCGAAGGGGGCAGTGCTCCCCGGACCTATAGGAGTCAGAGTGGACTCAGTGGCACTGGGCTGAGCGGAGTCCTGTCACCCTTTCACTGATGTTTTCTTGATCTACCCCTACTTCCAGCCCCGCGTAGCAGTGTCTCACCTGAACTTTGCGACTTTCACAATCCGGATTTCATAGTATTTTGCCTGTGTGCAGAGTTTAAAAACATTTATTTTCTTGCACTCAAGAAATCCTGTTCCTTAACAGTGGAACTTACAATGATCTATGTGTGTGCCCTGTTTCTGCCTGGAGTGATTGTCTAATTACCTCCAAACTCACTGCCACCCAGCAGGTTCTGACTCATGCAACCCTGTGGGCAGCCTGTCGCGTAACCCACTAAGCCCCCAGGGTTCCTTCCTTCCCTACTGCTGTGTAGAAGGGGAAGGCTCTCTGGGAGGTGGATTGGCAATAGTGGGCTCAAATAGGACAGTTGTGAAGATGGCGCAAGGTAGGGCGGTGTTTTGTTCTGTTGTACAGAGAGTTGCTATGAGCTGGAAAAATGACACCACCACCACAAGTGGGTGGCTTTCAGGAAAAGGAATTTTTTTTCTCACAATTCTGAGAGCTAAACGTTCAAATCAGACTCTTAGCCATATTGGTTTATCCTGTGAACCTCTTCTCTAGCTTCTAGTCTACCAGTGACCCTTGACGTTCCTTTGATTGGAGACAGACCCTTACAGAAGGGTCTGTCTTCCCTGTGTATCTCTCTCTCTCTCTCTCT